>NC_092342.1:48002500-48327500 GCF_046630445.1 Rutidosis leptorrhynchoides
AAAACATACTTCCACTTTGAGTTTAACCATAATTTTTGGATATAGTTTCATGTTCATAATAAAAATCATTTTCCCAGAATAACAACTTTTAAATCAAAGTTTATCATAGTTTTTGATTAACTAACCCAAAACAGCCCGCGGTGGTACTACGACGGCGTAAATCCGGTTTTACGGTATTTTTCGTGTTTCCAGGTTTTAAATCTTTAAGTTAGCATATCATATATATATAGAACATGTGTTTAGTTGATTTTAAAAGTTAAGTTAGAAGGATTAACTTTTATTTGCGAACAAGTTTAGAATTAACTAAACTATGTTCTAGTGATTACAAGTTTAAACCTTCGAATAAGATAGCTTTATATGTATGAATCGAATGATGTTATGAAAATCATTACTACCTCAAGTTCCTTGGATAAACCTACTTTAAATGAGAAAAATAGATCTAGCTTCAAAGGATCCTTGAATGGCTTGAAAGTTCTTGAAGCAGAATCATGACACGAAAATAATTTCAAGTAAGATTTCCACTCGAAATAAGATTGTTATAGTTATAGAAATTGAATTAAAGTTTGAATATGATTATTACCTTGTATTAGAAAGATAACCTACTGTAAGTAACAAAGGTTTCTTGATCTTGGATGATTACTTGGAATGGATTTAGAAAACTTGGAAGTAAACTTGCAATCTTGGAAGTATTCTTGATTTTATGAAACTAGAACTTTTGGAATTTATGAAGAACACTTAGAACTTGAAGATAGAACTTGAGAGAGATCAATTAGATGAAGAAAATTGAAGAGTAAAAGTGTTTGTAGGTGTTTTTGGTCGTTGGTGTATGGATTAGATATAAAGGATATGTAATTTTGTTTTCATGTAAATAAGTCATGAATGATTACTCATATTTTTGTAATTTTATGAGATATTTCATGCCAGTTGCCAAATGATGGTTCCCACATGTGTTAGGTGACTCACATGGGCTGCTAAGAGCTGATCATTGGAGTGTATATACCAATAGTACATACATCTAAAAGCTGTGTATTGTATGAGTACGAATACGGGTGCATACGAGTAGAATTGTTGATGAAACTGAACGAGGATGTAATTGTAAGCATTTTTGTTAAGTAGAAGTATTTTGATAAGTGTCTTGAAGTCTTTCAAAAGTGTATGAATACATATCAAAACACTACATGTATATACATTTTAACTGAGTCGTTAAGTCATCGTTAGTCGTTACATGTAAGTGTTGTTTTGAAACCTTTAGGTTAACGATCTTGTTAAATGTTGTTAACCCAATATTTATAATATCAAAAGAGATTTTAAATTATTATATTATCATGATATTATGATGTACGAATATCTCTTAATATGATATATATACATTAAATGTCGTTACAACGATAATCGTTACATATATCTCTCGTTTCAAAATCATTAAGTTAGTAGTCTTGTTTTTACATATGTAGTTCATTGTTAATATACTTAATGATATGTTTACTTATAATAATTTCATGTTAACTATATATATAACCATATATATGTCATCATATAGTTTTTACAAGTTTTAACGTTCGTGAATCACCGGTCAACTTGGGTGGTCAATTGTCTATATGAAACCTATTTCAATTAATCAAGTCTTAACAAGTTTGATTGCTTAACATGTTAGAAACACTTAATCATGTAAATAACAATTTCATTTAATATATATAAACATGGAAAAGTTCGGGTCAATACAGTACCTACCCGTTTAATAAATTTCGTCCCGAAATTTTAAGCACTTGGAGGTGTTGACGTATCTTCTGGAAATAAGTGCGGGTAGTTCTTCTTTATCTGATCTTCTCATTCCCAGGTGAACTCGGGTCCTCTACGAGCATTCCATCGAACCTTAACAATTGGTATCTTGTTTTGCTTAAGTCTTTTAACCTCACGATCCATTATTTCGACGGGTTCTTCGATAAATTGAAGTTTTTCGTTGATTTGGATTTCATCTAACGGAATAGTGAGATCTTCTTTAGCAAAACATTTCTTCAAATTCGAGACGTGGAAAGTGTTATGTACAGCCGCGAGTTGTTGAGGTAACTCAAGTTGGTAAGCTACTGGTCCGACACGATCAATAATCTTGAATGGTCCAATATACCTTGGATTTAATTTCCCTCGTTTACCAAATCGAACAACGCCTTTCCAAGGTGCAACTTTAAGCATGACCATCTCTCCAATTTGAAATTCTATATCTTTTCTTTTAATGTCAGCGTAGCTCTTTTGTCGACTTTGGGCGGTTTTCAACCGTTGTTGAATTTGGATGATCTTCTCGGTAGTTTCTTGTATTATCTCCAGACCCGTAATCTGTCTATCCCCCACTTCACTCCAACAAATCGGAGACCTGCACTTTCTACCATAAAGTGCTTCAAACAGCGCCATCTCAATGCTTGAATGGTAGCTGTTGTTGTAGGAAAATTCTGCTAACCGTAGATGTCGATCCCAACTGTTTCCGAAATCAATAACACATGCTCGTAGCATGTCTTCAAGCGTTTGTATCGTCCATTTGCTCTGCCCATCAGTTTGTGGATGATAGGCAGTACTCATGTCTAGACGAGTTCCTAATGCTTGCTGTAATGTTTGCCAGAATCTTGAAATAAATCTGCCATCCCTATCAGAGATAATAGAGATTGGTATTCCATGTCTGGAGACGACTTTCTTCAAATACAGTCGTGCTAACTTCTCCATCTTGTCATCTTCTCTTATTGGCAGGAAGTGTGCTGATTTGGTGAGACGATCAACTATTATCCAAATAGTATCAAAACCACTTGCAGTCCTTGGCAATTTAGTGATGAAATCCATGGTAATGTTTTCCCATTTCCATTCCGGGATTTCGGGTTGTTGAAGTAGACCTGATGGTTTCTGATGCTCAGCTTTGACCTAAGAACACGTCAAACATTCTCCTACGTATTTAGCAACATCGGCTTTCATACCCGGCCACCAAAAATGTTTCTTGAGATCCTTGTACATCTTCTCCGTTCCACGATGTATTGAGTATCTGGTTTTATGAGCTTCTCTAAGTACCATTTCTCTCATATCTCCAAATTTTGGTACCCAAATCCTTTCAGCCCTATACCGGGTTCCGTCTTCCCGAATATTAAGATGCTTCTCCGATCCTTTGGGTATTTCCTCCATTAAATTTCCCTCTTTTAAAACTCCTTGTTGCGCCTCCTTTATTTGAGTAGTAAGGTTATTGTGAATCATTATATTCATAGATTTTACTCGAATGGGTTCTCTGTCCTTCCTGCGCAAGGCATCGGCTACCACATTTGCCTTCCCCGGGTGGTAACGAATCTCAAAGTCATAATCGTTCAACAATTCAATCCACCTACGCTGCCTCATATTCAGTTGTTTCTGATTAAATATGTGTTGAAGACTTTTGTGGTTGGTATATATAATACTTTTGACCCCATATAAGTAGTGCCTCCAAGTCTTTAATGCAAAAACAACCGCGCCTAATTCCAAATCATGCGTCGTATAATTTTGCTCGTGAATCTTCAATTATCTAGACGCATAAGCAATCACCTTCGTCCGTTGCATTAATACACAACCGAGACCTTGCTTTGATGCGTCACAATAAATCACAAAATTATCATTCCCTTCAGGCAATGACAATATAGGTTCCGTAGTTAGCTTTTTCTTCAATAATTGAAACTCCTTCTCTTGTTCATCCTTCCATTCAAATTTCTTCCCTTTATGCGTTAATGCAATCAAGGGTTTTGCTATTTTGGAGAAATCTTGGATGAATATTCTGTAATAACCAGCCAATCCTAAAAATTGACGTATATGCTTCGGAGTTTTTGGGGTTTCCCACTTTTCAATAATTTCGATCTTTGCTGGGTCCACCTGGATACCTTCTTTGTTCACTATGTGACCGAGGAATTGAACTTCTTCCAACCAAAATGCACACTTTGAAAACTTAACGTACAGTTTTTCTTTCCTCAATACTTCTAGCACTTTTCTCAAATGTTCTTCGTGCTCTTGATCATTCTTTAAGTAAATAAGTATGTCATCGATGAAAACAATGACAAACTTATAAAGATATGGCCCACACACTAGGTTCATAAGGTCCATGAACACAGCTGGTGCGTTAGTCAATCCAAACGGCATAACCATAAACTCGTAATGACCATAACGCGTCCTAAAAGCAGTTTTTGGAATATCATCCTCCTTTACTCGCATTTGATGATATCCAGAACGTAAATCGATCTTCGAATAAACCGACGAGCCTTGTAGTTGATCAAATAAGTCGTCAATTCTCGGCAGTGGATAACGGTTTTTGATGGTAAGTTTGTTCAACTCTCTGTAGTCAATACACAACCTAAATGTACCATCCTTCTTCTTGACAAACAAAACAGGAGCTCCCCATGGTGATGTGCTTGGTCGAATGAAACCACGTTCTAATAGTTCTTGCAGTTGGCTTTGCAGTTCTTTCATCTCGCTGGGTGCGAGTCTATAAGGAGCACGAGCTATTGGTGCAGCTCCTGGTACAAGATCTATTTGAAATTCAACAGATCGATGTGGAGGTAGTCCCGGTAATTCTTTCGGAAATACATCGGGAAATTCTTTTGTGACGGGAACATCATTGATGCTCTTTTCTTCAGTTTGTACTTTCTCGACGTGTGCTAGAACAGCATAGCAACCTTTTCTTATTAGTTTTTGTGCCTTCAAATTACTAATAAGATGTAGCTTCATGTTGCCCTTTTCTCCGTACACCATTAAGGGTTCTCCTTCTTCTCGTAGAATGCGAATTGCATTTTTATAACATACCTTCTCTGCTTTCACCTTCTTCAGCCAGTCCATGCCAAGTATTACATCAAAACTCCCTAACTCTACTGGTATCAAATCAATCTTAAATATTTCGCTACCCAGTTTAATTTCTCGATTCCGGCATATATTATCTGCTGAAATTAATTTACCGTTTGCTAATTCGAGTAAAAATTTACTATCCAATGGCGTCAATGGACAACTTAATTTAGCACAAAAATCTCTACTCATATAGCTTCTATCCGCACCCGAATCAAATAAAACGTAAGCAGATTTATTGTCAATAAGAAACGTACACGTAACAAGCTCCGGGTCTTCCTGTGCCTCTGCCGCATTAATATTGAAAACTCTTCCGTGGCCTTGTCCATTCGTGTTCTCCTGGTTCAGGCAATTTCTAATAATGTGGCCCAGTTTTCCACATTTATAACAAACTACATTGGCATAACTTGCTCCGACACTACTTGCTCCGCCATTACTCGTTCCGACACCATTTGTTCCTTTCGTTCTGTTAACCCCTGGTCCGTAGACCTCACACTTCGCCGCGCTATGACCATTTCTTTTACACTTGTTGCAAAATTTGGTGCAGAACCCCGAGTGATACTTTTCACACCTTTGGCATAGCTGCTTCTGATTGTTGTTGTTGTTTTTGCGGTTGTTGTTGTTGTTGGGATGATTGTTGTAGTTGCTGTTGTTGTTGTTGTTGTTGTTGTTGTTGTTGTTGTTGTTGTTGTTGTTGTTGTTGTTGTTGTTGGGCCGTTTGTTGTAGTTGCGATTGATGTTGCGATTGTTGGGATAATTGTTGCGATTATTATTGTAATTGCTATTGTTGTTGTATTGGTGATTCTTATCACCGTTTTCCTCCCATTTTCTTTTGACATGCTTCACATTGGCCTCTTCAGCCGTCTGTTCTTTAATTCTTTCCTCAATCTGGTTCACTAGTTTGTGAGCCATTCTACATGCCTGTTGTATGGAGGCGGGCTCGTGTGAACTTATATCTTCTTGGATTCTTTCCGGTAATCCTTTCACGAACGCGTCGATCTTCTCTTCCTCATCTTCGAATGCTCCCAGACACAATAGGCACAATTCTGTGAATCGTCTTTCGTACGTGGTAATATCAAATCCTTGGGTTCGTAACCCTCTAAGTTCTGTCTTGAGCTTATTGACCTCGGTTCTGGGACGGTACTTCTCGTTCATCAAGTGCTTGAATGCTGACCACGGTAGTGCGTACGCATCATCTTGTCCCACTTGCTCTAGATAGGTATTCCACCATGTTAACGCAGAACCTGTGAAGGTATGCGTAGCGTACTTCACTTTGTCCTCTTCAGTACACTTACTTATGGCAAACACCGATTCGACCTTCTCGGTCCACCGTTTCAATCCGATCGGTCCTTCGGTTCCATTAAATTCCAAAGGTTTGCAGGCAGTGAATTCTTTGTAGGTGCATCCTACACGATTTCCTGTACTGCTAGATCCAAGGTTATTGTTGGTATGTAGCGCAGCCTGTACTGCGGCTATGTTTGAATCTAGAAAAGTACGGAATTCCTCTTCATTCATATTCACGGTGTGTCGAGTAGTCGGTGCCATTTCCTTCAAAATAGTCAAATGGAACAAGTTAATCATACAGAATATTAAGAGTAGTTAATAGTATTTCGTAGCATAATATGAACTCATTTATAAAAGCTTTTTCTTCATATTAGCGTTTTATAAGTTTAAATTCGGGTAGTACCTACCCGTTAAGTTCATACTTAGTAGCTAATATACAATTCAACTACTACAATTCTATATGAAAAACTGATTATAATAATATTTCAAGTTCAAACTTTTATACAATATTTTACAAACTTACAATACCGCTTATTTTACATAAAGCATGAAATATAGCACACAATAACTTTGATACAAGATAGTTGTGAAGATAATTCTAGCTAGTACACAAGTCGTTCAGCAAAGGCAATAAAGACAAGTAATTCGTACGTCCAGAAACAAGTCATGCATTCCGGTTTTACTAGGACTACTTCCCATCCTTGGTCTTGTGGAACATAACTGTTATGGCCGTTGATAAGACAGTGTGTTGTAACGTCGTCAAAGGGACAAGGGTTACGTAATGACCAACAGTCTCGTAATAACCTAAAAACCTCATTTCTTACCCCAATTACCGACTCCGTCACTTGTGGGAACGTTTTGTTTAATAGTTGTAGCCCGATGTTCTTTTTCTCACTTTGGTGAGAAGCGAACATTACTAACCCGTAAGCATAGCATGCTTCTTTATGTTGCATGTTAGCCGCTTTTTCTAAATCATGAAGTCCTATATTCGGATACATTGAGTCAAAATAATTTCTTAACCCGTTGCGTAAAATAGCATTTGGGTTCCCCGCAATATATGCGTCAAAGTAAACACATCGTAACTTATGGGTTTTCCAATGTGATATCCCTCATCTTTCAAACGAAAGTCTCTTATAAACCAAGACATTCTTGGAACGTTCTTCGAATGTCTTACAAACTGATTTCACTGTAAATAGTTGTGCCGAAGAATTCTGACCGACTCTAGACAAGATTTCATCAATCATGTCTCCGGGTAGGTCTCTTAAAATATTGGGTTATCTATCCATTTTGTGTTTTTATATTGTAAAATAGACAAGAGTTAGATTCATAAAAAAAAATACTTATTAATACAAGTAATTTTTACATATATCATAAAGCATAAGCACACTATATTACATATATTACACCACACGAATACAACTATCTTATTCCGACTCGCTCGTTTCTTCTTCTTCGGTTTTGGTTCGTTTTGCCAAGTTTCTAGGGATATATGATGTTCCCCTAATACGAGCTGTCGTTTTCCACAACGGTTTAGAAAAACCTGGTGGTTTAGAGGTTCCCGGGTCATTGTTACAACTTAAGGGCTTCGGGGGTTGACGATACATATAAAGTTCATCGGGGTTGGAATTAGATTTCTCTATTTTTATGCCCTTTCCCTTATTATTTTCTTTTGCCTTTTTAAATTCAGTTGGGGTAATTTCTATAACATCATCGGAATTCTCGTCGGAATCCAATTCATCGGAGAATTGGTAATCCTCCCAATATTTTGCTTCCTTGTCGGAAACACCATTGACCATAATTAACCTTGGTCGGTTGGTTGAGGATTTTCTTTTACTTAACCGTTTAATTATTTCCCCCACCGGTTCTATTTCCTCCTCCGGTTCCTCCTCTTCCGGTTCTGATTCTTCTTCCGGTTCTGATTCTTCTTCCGGTTCTTCTTCGGGAACTTGTGAATCAGTCCAATATATATTCGACTCTTTATTATTATTAGGTGAGTCAATGGGATTTGTGCTAGAGGTAGACATCTATCACACAATATTAAACATGTTAAGAGATTAATATATCACATAATATATGCATGTTAATAATATATAGTTTCCAACAAAAATGTTAAGCAATCATTTTTAAAGAAAACACGGTCGAAGTCCAGACTCACTAATGCATCCTAACAAACTCGATAAGACACACTAATGCAAATTTCTGGTTCTCTAAGACCAACGTTTGGATACCAACTGAAATGTCCCGTTCTTATTGATTAAAAACGTTCCATATTAATTGATTTCGTTGCGAGGTTTTGACCTCTATATGAGACGTTTTTCAAAGACTGCATTCATTTTTAAAACAAACCATAACCTTTATTTCATAAATAAAAGTTAAAAAAAGCTTTACGTAGATTATCAAATAATGATAATCTAAAATATCCTGTTTACACACGACCATTACATAATGGTTTACAATACAAATATGTTACATCGAAATCAGTTTCTTGAATGTAGTTTTTACACAATATCATACAAACATGGACTCCAAATCTTGTCCTTATTTTAGTATGCAACAGCGGAAGCTCTTAGTATTCACCTGAGAATAAACATGCTTTAAACGTCAACAAAAATGTTGGTGAGTTATAGGTTTAACCTATATATATCAAATCGTAACAATAGACCACAAGATTTCATATTTCAATACACATCCCATACATAGAGATAAAAATCATTCATATGGTGAACACCTGGTAACCGACATTAACAAGATGCATATATAAGAATATCCCCATCATTCCGGGACACCCTTCGGATATGATATAAATTTCAAAGTACTAAAGCATCCGGTACTTTGGATGTGGTTTGTTAGGCCCAATAGATCTATCTTTAGGATTCGCGTCAATTAGGGTGTCTGTTCCCTAATTCTTAGATTACCAGACTTAATAAAAAGGGGCATATTCGATTTTGATAATTCAACCATAGAATGTAGTTTCACGTACTTGTATCTATTTTGTAAATCATTTATAAAACCTGCATGTATTCTCATCCCAAAAATATTAGATTTTAAAAGTGGGACTATAACTCACTTTCACAGATTTTTACTTCGTCGGGAAGTAAGACTTGGCCACTGGTTGATTCACGAACCTATAACAATATATACATATATATCAAAGTATGTTCAAAATATATTTACAAAACTTTTAATATATTTTGATGTTTTAAGTTTATTAAGTAAGCTGTCCTCGTTAGTAACCTACAACTAGTTGTCCACAGTTAGATGTACAGAAATAAATCGATAAATATTATCTTGAATCAATCCACGACCCAGTGTATACGTATCTCAGTATTGATCACAACTCAAACTATATATATTTTGAAATCAACCTCAACCCTGTATAGCTAACTCCAACATTCACATATAGAGTGTCTATGGTTGTTCCGAAATATATATAGATGTGTCGAAATGATAGGTTGAAACATTGTATACGTTTCTATGGTATCTCAAGATTACATAATATACAATACAAGTTGATTAAGTTATGGTTGGAATAGATTTGTTACCAATTTTCACGTAGCTAAAATGAGAAAAACTATCCAATCTTGTTTTACCCATAACTTCTTCATTTTAAATCCGTTTTGAGTGAATCAAATTGCTATGGTTTTATATTGAACTCTATTTTATGAATCTAAACATAAAAAGTATAGGTTTATAGTCAGAAAAATAAGTTACAAGTCATTTTTGTAAAGGTAGTCATTTCAGTCGAAAGAACGACGTCTAGATGACCATTTTAGAAAACATACTTCCACTTTGAGTTTAACCATAATTTTTGGATATAGTTTCATGTTCATAATAAAAATCATTTTCCCAGAATAACAACTTTTAAATCAAAGTTTATCATAGTTTTTAATTAACTAACCCAAAACAGCCCGCGGTGTTACTACGACAGCGTAAATTCGGTTTTACGGTGTTTTTCGTGTTTCCAGGTTTTAAATCTTTAAATTAGCATATAATATAGATATAGAACATGTGTTTAGTTTATTTTAAAAGTCAAGTTAGAAGGATTAACTTTTATTTGCGAACAAGTTTAGAATTAACTAAACTATGTTCTAGTGATTACAAGTTTAAACCTTCGAATAAGATAGCTTTATATGTATGAATCGAATGATGTTATGAATATCATTACTACCTCAAGTTCCTTGTATAAACCTACTGTAAATGAGAAAAATAGATCTAGCTTCAAAGGATCCTTGGATGGCTTGAAAGTTCTTGAAGCAGAATCATGACACGAAAACAATTTCAAGTAAGATTTCCACTCGAAATAAGATTGTTATAGTTATAGAAATTGAATTAAAGTTTGAATCTGATTATTACCTTGTATTAGAAAGATAACCTACTGTAAGTAACAAAGGTTTCTTGATCTTGGATGATTACTTGGAATGGATTTAGAAAACTTGGAAGTAAACTTGCAATCTTGGAAGTATTCTTGATTTTATGAAACTAGAACTTTTGGAATTTATGAAGAACACTTAGAACTTGAAGATAGAACTTGAGAGAGATCAATTAGATGAATAAAATTGAAGAGTAAAAGTGTTTGTAGGTGTTTTTGGTCGTTGGTGTATGGATTAGATATAAAGGATATGTAATTTTGTTTTCATGTAAATAAGTCATGAATGATTACTCATATTTTTGTAATTTTATGAGATATTTCATGCCAGTTGCCAAATGATGGTTCCCACATGTGTTAGGTGACTCACATGGGCTGCTAAGAGCTGATCATTAGAGTGTATATACCAATAGTACATACATCTAAAAGCTGTGTATTGTACGAGTACGAATACGGGTGCATACGAGTAGAATTGTTGATGAAACTGAACGAGGATGTAATTGTAAGCATTTTTGTTAAGTAGAAGTATTTTGATAAGTGTCTTGAAGTCTTTCAAAAGTGTATGAATACATATCAAAACACTACATGTATATACATTTTAACTGAGTCGTTAAGTCATCGTTAGTCGTTACATGTAAATGTTGTTTTGAAACCTTTAGGTTAACGATCTTGTTAAATGTTGTTAACCCAATGTTTATAATATCAAAAGAGATTTTAAATTATTATATTATCATGATATTATGATGTACGAATATCTGTTAATATGATATATATATATACATTAAATGTCGTTACAACGATAATCGTTACATATATCTCTCGTTTCAAAATCATTAAGTTAGTAGTCTTGTTTTTACATATGTAGTTCATTGTTAATATACTTAATGATATGGTTACTTATCATAATATCATGTTAACTATATATATAACCATATATATGTCATCATATAGTTTTTACAAGTTTTAACAATCGTGAATCACCGGTCAACTTGGGTGGTCAATTGTCTATATGAAACCTATTTCAATTAATCAAGTCTTAACAAGTTTGATTGCTTAACATGTTGGAAACACTTAATCATGTAAATAACAATTTCATTTAATATATATATAAACATGGAAAAGTTCGGGTCACTACAAATAGTATGTACATCTAGGAGCTGTGTATTGTACGAGTACGAATACGGGTGCATACGAGTAGAATTGTTGATGAAAATGAATGAGAATGTAATTGTAAGCATTTTTGTTAAGTAGAAGTACTTTGATATGTGTCTTGAAGTCTTTCAAAAGTGTACTAATATATCTTAATATACTACATGTTTATACATTTTAACTGAGTCGTTAAGTTATCGTTAGTCGTTACATGTAAGTGTTGTTTTGAAACCTTTAAGTTAACGATCTCATTAAATGTAATTAATCCCATTGTTATTATATCTAATGAGATGTTAAATTATTACATTATTATGATAACATGATGTACTAATATAACTTAATATTATATATAAATATTAAGACGTTATTACAACGATAATCGTTACGTATAGATATCGTTTTGAATTTTTTAGGTTAGTAGTCTTGTTTTATGTATAAGGTTCATTGTTAATATACATAATAAGATACTTACTTATCATTTCATAATGTTAAACATATATATATGTTCATATATATAATATCATGTCATATACAAGTTATAACGTTCGTGAATCATCGGACAAACTGGGTGGTCAAATGTTAACACAAAATCCGTTTCAATTAATCAAGTCTTAACAAGTTTGATTGCTTAACATGTTAGAAACATTTAGTCATGTAAATATCAATTTCATTTAATATATGTAAACATGGAAAAGTTCGGGTCACTACAATTGAGATACCTAACAAGCAAAAATTTGTATACTCAAGTCTAAAGATGAACATTCATATATATATATATATATATATATATATATATATATATATATATATATATATATATATATATATATATATAAGAAAAAGTTATTCTTGATTGTGGTTGAAAGTTATTTATGGATTGTTATATGTATAGATTATATGTATAGATTATATAAATTATTTATTACAATTATTATATTATATATAAAACAATAAATAAAAAATCTAAACAAAATATCCCCGTACCTCTCTAAATATACGTTAATTAAAATATTTAAATTAAATTGATAATATACGTGAAATACAATATACCTCGAAGATAATATATAGATAGATAAGATACGTATACACATTTTCTAATATATAATTTTTGTGTTTATATCAAATGATAAAAGATGATACACATAGATCGAAGGAAGTAACTAATTAATTAACTGATTAGTTTACTTGTATTTTATTATTAATTATTAACTTAATAATTAATAAAATAATAAAAAAGTTTGTACTAAAATTATATATACAATTAAAGATATACATAAAATATTATTATTAACGATCAGTTTTAAAACAACTTTTTATAAGCTCGTGTTTGGTGTATATCGATTATTTATCAATTAAAGTTAAAATAATTTCAATGCACGGGCTCATAATATATATATATATATATATATATATATATATATATATATATATATATATATATATATATATATATATATATATATATATATATATATATATATATATATATATATATATATATAATATAACTCATATTTTCTCTAAATATTACGTACTATATAATATATTTATATATAATTAAAAGGATATTAATGGTGAAAAATAAAAAATTTTGTGGACGTTAAGTTACTAACATCACTAAAAGCCACATATAAAATTTTTCAACATTACGGGCTCTTAAACTCAAAAGACCTTTTAAAATTTGTCAACACTACGGGGTTTTAAACTCAAAAGACCCTTTAAAATTCTTCAACACCACAAGCTCTTAAACTCAAAAGGAATTTTTAAAATTTGTCAACACCACGGACTCTTAAACTCAAAATAAAATTTTTCAACACCACGGGCTCTTAAACTCAAAATAATTTTTAAAATTTTTCAACACCACGGGCTCTTAAATAATTCTTATACTTTTTCTATCTTTTGATATCGCTATTTACATACCAATATGAACTGCAAATTACATTTTTATGCACGGTTTTTTACACACCCGTGCAACGCACAGGCTCAAAAACAAATATACCGAGTATATATATTTGTAGAAAATTTTATATGGGGTATGTTAGCTTGCTTTCGAAAACAAATATACCGAGTATTAAATACAATGATTTAATTTAATTATGATATAGTATAAAGCTACACAACGTTACTATAAGTATTCATATTTACAAAGTACTACTATCATATTATTAATGTCGTTTATTTGAAAAGAAAATAAATAATAGATTGCCTCTATAAATCAGCTGAATTTTTTATTATGGTTACACATAAAAATAAAAAATAACTTCAAACTCCTTTATGTTAGTATGAAAAAGACAGATTTCACATAAGCTGGAAAATAATCAGTGACTACTAACTAGAAAAGCAATAGAATTGATGGCAAGAGGGATTGAACCCCCGCAAAAAAGCATTCAGGATACTTCTAATTCAAGAAGAACGACTGTTCCAGTTGCATTTATGTACAGAACCACTAAAATTATTAATAAGAACTCAAATTTCAGCAGGAGCAGCCACCCCTCCCAACTCCAACTATGTTCCCTGGTTGCTCCGTAAAACTCAATGATTTGTATTTTTTATTCATTTTGATTATTTTTCATGAAATGTAACTTTTTGTTTACTAATAAAAGTTTTATTTCATTTTTTAATGTTTATTTATATTTTAAGTTAGTAAGAAAAATATTAGTAATTTATAACAAATATATTCTAAAACACTGAACTACTTCTTCACTAAATCATTTTTAAAGATTTAATTTTTCTTTTTCATACACTTTGCTTTTAGAATGTCGTCACCCCTCATGCTCTTACTTTTTTTTTACGGTTAAAAGAACGAAATTTCATTAAAAACGATCCTTAGCAAGGCGCTAAATGATATTACAACTCCTCATGCTCTTACTATCAATAAAATGAATAAAGAAAATCATGAGAGAAGCAAGAAAACAATGTTATTGGTGAAATTAACTTGCCACCTTATTTTGTGACTATTTCTTGATGAAATTATTGCGATCCAATGATTTGTCTTCAAATTATAATAATAATTTTGACATGTAGGTATTAAATTACTTATGAATATTGGTGTAGATTAAGATTTAATTTTAATCTAAAATAATATGAGAAAATCTCTAAATTACATTCAGAATCAAATGTATAGTTGTTTCTACACATATGCATATTTGCATGCAAATATGTGAATGTTCATGTTATCTAATAATTAACATGCAATTTGTGATTTTTTAACTCTTATTCTTTAAGGACAATAAATCATATTAAATTATATTATAATTTGTTATAAAAAATACTCCGTATGTCACTAAAAGTTAACACAATTCTGTTTCTTTTTTTAATTCTCGTTCGTAACCTGTTTTGGTACTTACACACACCACAGTACCACACAAGTCAAATTAGGTACCTGTTCGAGACTATTACTCCGTAATAAAGAATGAGTAAATTAAGGAGGGTTGTTACCAGGTCGTATTCTAACATGGCATTGCTATTTGGATTGTATATAAATTGGATTGGATTCTGTCGCTGTTAAAAAAATAAATTAGTTAGTAATGGTTACCCAGTCGTTCTCTAACATGGCTTTAAAATAAGATTCAGATGATAACATATGCGGGTGGGACTCGAATGTCCACTATATTATTCTTGAATGTAGTGTTATTTGATGTGGTAGTTGAGAAGAAAAGAAGTTAACTTAGCGGATGTTTGGTTCTAAGATTTGAAATCTCAGGATTTTGAATTTCATAAATTTGAAATTTTAGGATTTGAAATCTTACGTGCTTGTTTTAGGAATTTGAAATTCCGAAATTTGTAAAACGTAGAATGTAATAAATATACGTAAACGTAAAAGTAAAACATAAAATATAAACACAAAGTGTAAAAAGAAAACGTGTAACATAAATTGTAAAGCGTATTGCGTACATGTAAAACGTAAAACACGTAAAATCTTAAACGTAAAACGTAAATAGTAGACGTAAACTCTAAACCTTAAATTAAACGTAAGCATTAAACATAAAATGTGAAACGTATACGTAAGACGTAAATATAACACGTAACCGTAACCACGGGCGGTGCCAGTAAGGTGAATATTGTTATGGTTCGATTTGGATTGCTGGAATCGAGATCGAACGACTGAACAACGAACTATAGCTCAAGATTGAAACAGAGCCAAGAATATCGCTGTTTATTGATACTTGCCAAAATTGGGTATAAATGTTTAGAAAGAATCTAGAAAGAGAATTACAACTGATAACTAGTTAATGTAACAGAATTACAGCTATTTAACTAAGCTAAGGTCACTACTTTTGGAGGCTAGGTCTGTTACTAACAAACTTTCAGTTATTGCTTGTCACGTGCTTCTCTTGTGACTCAGAACCAGGTGCAGCTCAATTGATCTCGTAACAATCTCTCCCCCTTAATACGATTCTTGTCCTCAAGAATCATTAGACAAAACATCTAAATCTGGAAAAGGAATCATAATGTCTTCGAGTGGCTCCCACATCGCATCTTCAATTGTCCCGTTGACCCACTGAATTAGACCATATATCACCGGTATGTTGTTGCGTTTAACCATTCTACGGTCCAATATCTTCAAGGGTAGGTTAGTGATTACTCCAGTTTCATCCAAGCGTGGCAGTGTACCCATCATACGTGTCGTGCTTCCATAATGATGTTTCAATTGTGAGACATGAAAGACCGGGTGGACCTTAGACATTTCTGGTAACAAAAGTTTATATGCCACCTTCCCAACACGTTCAAGTATCTCAAACGGGCCAGAGTATTTAGGTGACAGCTTATGTTGTTTTCCACGTCTTAGCGTTACTTGACGGCGAGGTTGCAATTTAACGTACACCTAATCTTTAATATTAAACTCCCGATCCGTACGATGCTTATCCGCAAAATGTTTCATTCGATCTTGTGCACGCTTGAGGTGGAATTTTAAGATGCTGGTTACCTCTTCCCTTGCTGTTAATGACCGGTCAATTGCTTCCACATTACTTTCTCCAGGAGTGTAAGAAATCGGCATTGGAGGTGATTGCCCATATACCACCTCATATGATATAGTGCAAATCGAGGTATGATAGTTTGTGTTATACCAATATTCGGCTAGCGATAACCATTTCACCCACTCTTTCGGTCAATCACTTGTCATATAACGAAGATAAGACTCCAAGCCTTTGTTAACGATCTCAGTTTGCCCATTGGTTTGGGGATGATAAGCCGTTGACAAATGCAATTCAACCTTCAACATTTTAAAGAGATCCTTCTAAAACAAGCTAATGAAGATTTTGTCTCGATAACTAACAATAACGTTGGGTAGCCCATGTAGTTTATAAACATTGTCGAGAAACACTCTAGCCACCTGAGATGCCGTAAATGGGTGAGCAACAGGAATAAAGTGGTTGTATTTTGTGATGGCCCCGTCAATACACTTAACGGCTCCGTCACTTGGTCCCACAGCTTGATCGAACTTAAATGAATTTAATAAACAATGTTACATTCTTTTATTTCAAAAGTTTCCCAAAAAGAAAACATACCAAAATATGTAGTTTAAACAACCCATCATATTAATAACCAAAGTTGACATTAAAACATTGTCAACAAAATCCACAAGTTTAAATTATTCAAAAATAGAATGCAAGTTCAAAGTTTCATAAATGTTTAGCAAAATCTGCCCAAATGCATGCAGACTCTTCTAACACAGCGGAAGCATCAAACAAACTCAAGTACCTGTGAAAATATGCGAGTAAACTATCAACAAAAATGTTGAGTCAATTATAGGTTTAAATAAATGTATAAGCTTTAGACCACAAGATTTAAAATGTTAGAAAACATAAAACATTATTCCATTATCAATGAGCCACCTGGTAACCACTTAACCCTTTATTTACCCTTGCCAAACATAATAAATAATATACACTGAACAAGTGTATCTTCAACTAAATACGAAGTACTAAACATTCCGATTATAAATTGCTAGCGCGACTAGCTCGAAATGGGGTTGTCAAACCCGATAGATCTATCCATAAGATTCGCGTTCACCAGTAGAAACCAGTGATTACAGTTACCAGACTAGGGAATATTTTCGTTCAACTCATAATGAATAATTTAAATTTAATTGCCACTTGTGTCTAAACGTAAAATAAAATGCATGTAATCACATCCCAAAAATATATTTTGAAAAGTATGTAAAAACGGGACTATAACTCACCTTAAAGCAAATGAAGTAACCACACAAAAATGCGAACAGCAAACGAAGTAAAGTGATCAGGAATGATCACAACGCCGACCTATAAATAAAGCAGGGCGATATAAATAACTAACTTAGGTCAAGTCTTAGTATATGATAGCTATAGCACTTGTTGCAAGTAAATATAGAACAACACTCAACATGCTTCGGTTTGATCAGAACAGCGTAAGGACACGTACTTTCTATTTTTAGAAAGTTTCTATTTTTACCAGGTTTCCATTTTTGGAAAATTTCTATTTTAGGAAAATTTCTATTTTAGGAAAGTTTCTATTTTTACAAAGTTTCTATATTTGGAAAGTTTCCATATTTAGAAAGTTGCTATTTTTGGAATATTTATAAGTTTGGAAAGTTTCCTTAATTAGAAAGTCAACAAAAGTCAACTGAAAGTCAACTCAAAAGTCAACCTTGGTCAAACATAGTCAACATTGAATTTTAAAGTATAAGTTATATTAATAATATAAGTTATAATGTTATTTAAAGTCATATATGTATAATTATGTCATAACATAAGTTTAATTAAATTAAAATGAATTATTAAGGTTAACATAAATTTAAATGATATAATTAATATATTGTAAGTATTTAATTAATTAATTAAATATTAATTATAATATAAGTATTATTAATTAATAATATATTATAATCATATCATAATTATTATTAATTAATAATGAATTATTAATCATATCATAAGTATTATATTATAATTATTAAATCATAAGTATTTAATAATTAAATTATAATTAAATAATAACTAAGCCTTATAATAATTAAATAATTAATTAATCTTTATTATAAGTCTTATTATAATAATCTCATAACATAAGTTTAATACTTACCATAAGTATTAATCATTAATAATAAAAGTATTATTAATCATAAGTTTAATTAAATGTTTAATTAAATCATAATTAATTAATAAATGATATAATAAATATGTATATCATAAGTTTTAAATTAAAATAATTACTTTTTATATCATAAGTAATTTATTAATAATGAAAATCATTATTTATGTCATAAGTCTTATTTAATAACCATACGTTTTAATTAAAAGTTCATCGGGTCATAACTTGAGCCCCGGGAATCAGTTTTCGGTGAGTCTTATATATATCTTCGCTTAACCAACCCACCCGACACATTAGTGTGCTTAAGAACACCCCAAGAACATCCACCAAGTCGTGACCTACAGCTATTAATCAACTTGGAGCTTTAATCCGTTCAAAAACATGTTTTAGTCATAACGGGTGATCCGTGGCTCGGATTTCGATGACCCGAACATGAAAGTTCTTCCAATCATCAATCCTAATACACTAGTACACCCTAAAGACTCCAAAAGTGGTCACAAAGTTGGACCATACCTGAACCAATTCATTTTTACATTTTAATTTCAATTAAACACCATTTTAATCATAACCAAAGCTCCGGGAATCGAAATAACATGAATTCTGAGTCTAAATTCAATGTCTTGATGAGAGGAACACATATAGACACTTTAATTTCACTTTTATATCAGTTATGTTTACAGAAATGATCAGCTGTCCCAAAACAATCAAACCGAAAACATGAATTAACGAGCGTTTCTACGCATACTATCAACAATACAATAACATATAATCATCATACAATCAATATAACATACAAAATTAGTAAAATATAAGAAAAATTAAAAATCTAGGGTTAGGGTTTATACCCTAATCGAGAAAAGATTAATGTAGACGCGTAGAGGAGAATGTGTAGAATCCGATTATGCAAACGATTAGATGATCCAAGCTTAAAATTGATGAAGGATGATGATGGCATGGTGTGATGGTGGCGACGGCTCAACAAGAGAGGGAGATGGAGAAATGTTTGAGAGAAAAAGATTTAGGTTAGGTGTTTTGATAAAATGAAATTATGAAATGAAGTTGTGGAAAATCACAAGGGTATACCCCCTTGTGTTTGGCCGAATGGGTGAGTGGGTTGGGGCCCACTTAGCCCAATTTTGTATTTTGATTAATTCCTTGTGGCCCGAACGCTCGAACGAAACCCGAAACATGAAAACACGACTACGGGATTGAAAATTCAGAGAGATAACAAATATGAGACGAAATATATATATATATATATATATATATATATATATATATATATATATATATATATATATATATATATATATATATATATATATAAACACTATATATAAACATATAACATTAAAATATCATATTTAAAATAATTAGGACTTAAAAATCCCGAAAGCTTGACCGTTGGTTTGAAAATCGAAAAGGTTCGCCGGATAGAAATCCACGATTCGTATAAACGTACGATTTAAAATATGAATACAAATATTCACATATCACAAAATAATTAATATATTATTACTAAAATAATAATATATTTCATAGAAATGACGTGGCACGAATAACAATTAACGGACGTTAAATAATAAACGGTAAAAGATAACGGAAAAAGTAGGGTCGTTACAATACCTTCCCGTTACGGAAATTTCGTCCCGAAATTTAAGTAGGTGCAGGGGTTGACTCAGCATCTGGGAACAAATGCGGGTACTTCTGCTTCATCTGATCTTCACGCTCCCAAGTGAACTCGGGACCGCGTCTGGCATTCCATCTAACTCGTACAATAGGGATTCTACTCTGCTTGAGTGTCTTAACTTCCCGATCCATAATCTCAACAGGTTCCTTAATAAAATGGAGTTGTTTATCAACATGAAGCTCCTCCAGAGGAATGGTTTCATCGGCCTCGGCCAAACACTTCTTTAAATTCGACACATGAAAAACGTCATGAACAGCACTGAGTTCTTGTGGCAATTTCAAACGATAAGCCACGGGTCCAACTCTCTCAATAATCTCAAATGGTCCAACAAAATGAGGATTCAACTTTCCCCTTTTACCAAAATGTATCACTCCCTTCCAAGGTGATACCTTCAACATAACACGATCACCGACCTGAAATTCAATATCGTTCCTTCTCTTATTGGCATAACTCTTTTGCCGACTTCTGGCGGTTTTTGAAATGTCCCGTTCATATTGATTATAAACGTTCCATATTAATTGATTTCGTTGCGAGGTTTTGACCTCTATATGAGACGTTTTTCAAAGACTGCATTCATTTTTAAAACAACCATAACCTTTATTTTATCAATAAAGGTTAAAAAAAAAACATTACGTAGATTATCAAATAATGATAATCTAAAATATACTGATTACACATGACCATTACATAATGGTTTACAATAGAAATATATTACATCGACATACGTTTCTTGAATGCAGTTTTTACACAATATCATACAAACATGGACTTCAAATTTTGTCCTTATTTTAGTATGCAATAGCGGAAGCTCTCAATATTCACCTGAGAATAAACATGCTTTAAATGTCAACAAAAATGTTGGTGAGTTATAGGTTTAACCTATATATATCAAATCGTAACAATAGACCACAAGATTTCATATTTCAATACACATCCCATACATAGAGATAAAAATCATTCATATGGTGAACACCTGGTAACCGACATTAACAAGATGCATATGTAAGAATATCCCCATCATTCCGGGACACCCTTCGGATATGATATAAATTTCAAAGTACTAAAGCATCCGGTACTTTGGATGGGGTTTGTTAGGCCCGATAGATCTATCTTTAGGATTCGCGTCAATTAGGGTGTCTGTTCCCTAATTCATAGATTACCAGACTTAATAAAAAGGGGCATATTCGATTTCGATAATTCAACCATAGAATGTAGTTTCACGTACTTGTGTCTATTTTGTAAATCATTTATAAAACCTGCATGTATTCTCATCCCAAAAATATTAGATTTTAAAAGTGGGACTATAACTCACTTTCACAGATTTTTACTTCGTCGGGAAGTAAGACTTGGCCACCGGTCGATTCACGAACCTATAACAAATATGTACATATATATCAAAGTATGTTCAAAATATATTTACAACACTTTTAATACATTTTGATGTTTTAAGCTTATTAAGTCAGCTGTCCTCGTCAGTAACCTACAACTAGTTGTCCACAGTTAGATGTACAGAAATAAATCGATATATATTATCTTGAATCAATCCACGACCCAGTGTATACACGTCTCAGGCTAGATCACAACTCAAAGTATATATATTTTTGGAATCAACCTCAACCCTGTATAGCTAACTCCAACATTACTGCATATAGAGTGTCTATGGTTGTTCCAAATAATATATATACATGGGTCGACATGATATGTCAAAACATTTGCATACATGTCTATGGTATCCCAAGATTACATAATATATTAGAATACATGTATAATACAATATAAGTTAGCTAGGATATGATTTGTATAGAATTGTTAATATTTCCCGTAGCTACAAAAATCAAAAAATATCCAATCTTGTTTTACACATAACTTCTTCATTTTAAATCCGTTTTGAGTGAATAAAATTGCTATGGTTTTATATTGAACTCTATTTTATGAATCTAAACAGAAAAAGTATAGGTTTATAGTCAGAAATATAAGTTACAAGTCGTTTTTGTAAGAGGTAGTCATTTCAGTCGAAAGAAAGACGTCTTGATGACCATTTTGAAAAACATACTTCCACTTTGAGCTTAACCATGATTTTTGGATATAGTTTCATGTTCATAAGAAAAATCATTTTCCCAGAAGAACAACTTTTAAATCAAAGTTTATCATAGTTTTTAATTATCAAACCCAAAACAGCCCGCGGTGTTACTACGACGGCGTATGTTCAGTTTTACGGTGTTTTTCGTGTTTCCAGGTTTTAAATCATTAAGTTATCATATCATATAGATATAGAACATGTGTTTAGTTGATTTTAAAAGTCAAGTTAGAAGGATTAACTTTTATTTGCGAACAAGTTTAGAATTAACTAAACTATGTTCTAGTGATTTCAAGTTTAAACCTTCGAATAAGATAGTTTTATATGTATGAATCGAATGATGTTAAGAACATCATTACTACCTCAAGTTTTGTGGATAAACCTACTGGAAAAGAGACAAATGGATCTAGCTTCAAAGGATCTTGGATGGCTTGAAAGTTCTTGAAGTAGAATCATGACACGAAAACAAGTTCAAGTAAGATTTCCACTCGAAATAAGATTGTTATAGTTATAGAAATTGAATCAAAGTTTGAATATGAGTATTACCTTATATTAGAAAGATATCTTACTATAAATAAGAAAGATTTCTTGAGGTTGGATGATCACTCTACAAGATTGGAAGTAAGCTAGCAAACTTGGAAGTATTCTTGATTTTATGAAACTAGAACTTGTAGAATTTATGAAGAACACTTAGAACTTGAAGATAGAACTTGAGAGAGATCAATTAGATGAAGAAAATTGAAGAATTAAAGTGTTTGTAGGTGTTTTTGGTCGTTGGTGTATGGATTAGATATAAAGGATATGTAATTTTGTTTTCGTGTAAATAAGTCATGAATGATTACTCATATTTTTGTAATTTTATGAGATATTTCATGCTAGTTGCCAAATGATGGTTCTCACATGTTTTAGGTGACTCACATGGGCTGCTAAGAGCGAATCATTGGAGTTTATATACCAATAGTACATACATCTAAAAGCTGTGTATTGTACGAGTACGAATACGGGTGCATACGAGTAGAATTGTTGATGAAACTGAACGAGGATGTAATTGTAATCATTTTTGTTAAGTAGAAGTATTTTGATAAGTGTCTTGAAGTCTTTCAAAATTGTATGAATACATATTAAAACACTACATGTATATACATTTTAACTGAGTCGTTAAGTCATCGTTAGTCGTTAAATGTAAGTGTTGTTTTGAAACCTTTAGGTTAACGATCTTGTTAAATGTTGTTAACCCAATGTTTATAATATCAAATTAGATTTTAAATTATTATATTATCATGATATTATGATGTATGAAAATCTCTTAATATGATATATATACATTAAATGTCGTTACAACGATAATCGTTACATATATGTCTCGTTTCAAAATCATTAAGTTAGTAGTCTTGCTTTTACATATGTAGTTCATTGTTAATATACTTAATGATATGTTTACTTATCATAATATCATGTTAACTATATATATATATATCCATATATATGTCATCATATAGTTTTTACAAGTTTTAACGTTCGTGAATCACCGGTCAACTTGAGTGGTCAATTGTCTATATGAAACCTATTTCAATTAATCAAGTCTTAACAAGTTTGATAGCTTAACATGTTGGAAAAACTTAATCATGTAAATAACAATTTCATTTATTATATATATAAACATGGAAAAGTTCGGGTCACTACAATACCTACCCGTTAAATAAATTTCGTCCCGAAATTTTAAGCAGTTGGAGGTGTTGACGTATCTTCTGGAAATAAATGCGGGTATTTCTTCTTCATCTGATCTTCTCGTTCCCAGGTGAACTCGGGTCCTCTACGAGCATTTCATCGAACCTTAACAATTGGTATCTTGTTTTGCTTAAGTATTTTAACCTCACGATCCATTATTTCGACGGGTTCTTCGATGAATTGAAGTTTTTCGTTGATTTGGATTTCATCTAACGGAATAGTGAGATCTTCTTTAGCAAAACATTTCTTCAAATTCGAGACGTGGAAAGTGTTATGTACAGCCGCGAGTTCTTGAGGTAACTCAAGTCGGTAAGCTACTGGTCCGACACGATCAATAATCTTGAATGGTCCAATATACCTTGGATTTAATTTCCCTCGTTTACCAAATCGAACAACGCCTTTCCAAGGTGCAACTTTAAGCATGACCATCTCTCCAGTTTTAAATTCTATATCTTTTCTTTTAATGTCAGCGTAGCTCTTTTGTCGACTTTGGGCGGTTTTCAACCGTTGTTGAATTTGGATGATCTTCTCGGTAGTTTCTTGTATTATCTCCGGACCCGTAATCTGTCTATCCCCCACTTCACTCCAACAAATCAGAGACCTGTACTTTCTACCATAAAGTGCTTCAAACAGCACCATCTCAATGCTTGAATGGTAGCTGTTGTTGTAGGAAAATTCTGCTAACGATAGATGTCGATCCCAACTGTTTCCGAAATCAATAACACATTCTCGTAGCATGTCTTCAAGCGTTTGTATCGTCCTTTCACTCTGCCATCAGTTTGTGGATGATAGGTAGTACTCATATCAAGACGAGTTCCTAATGCTTGCTGTATTGTCTGCCAGAATCTTGAAATAAATCTTCCATCCCTATCAGAGATAATAGAGATTGGTATTCCATGTCTGGAGACTACTTCCTTCAAATACAGTCGTCCTAACTTCTCCATCTTGTCATCTTCTCTTATTGGCACGAAGTGTGCTGATTTGGTGAGACGATCAACTATTACCCAAATAGTATCAAAACCACTTGCAGTCCTTGGCAATTTAGTGATAAAATCCATGGTAATGTTTTCCCATTCCCATTTTGGGATTTCGGGTTATTGAAGTAGACCTGATGGTTTCTGATGCTCAGCTTTGACCTTAGAACACGTCAAACATTCTCCTACGTATTTAGCAACATCGGCTTTCATACCCGGCCACCAAAAATATTTCTTGAGTTCCTTGTACATCTTTCCCGTTCCAGGATGTATTGAGTATCTGGTTTTATGAGCTTCTCTAAGTACCATTTCTCTCATATCTCCAAATTATGGTACCCAAATCCTTTCAGCCCTATACCGGGTTCCGTCTTCCCGAATATTAAGATGCTTCTCCGATCCTTTGGGTATTTCATCCTTTAAATTTCCCTCTTTTAAAACTCCTTGTTGCGCCTCCTTTATTTGAGTAGTAAGGTTATTGTGAATCATTATATTCATAGATTTTCCTCGAATGGGTTCTCTGTCCTTCCTGCTCAAGGCGTCGGCTACCACATTTGCCTTCCCCGGGTGGTAACGAATCTCAAAGTCGAAATCATTCAACAATTCAATCCACCTACGCTGCCTCATATTCAGTTGTTTCTGATTAAATATGTGTTGAAGACTTTTGTGGTCGGTATATATAATACTTTTGACCCCATATAAGTAGTGCCTCCAAGTTTTTAATGCAAAAACGCGCGCACCTAATTCCAAATCATACGTCGTATAATTTTGTTCGTGAATCTTCAATTGTCTAGACGCATAAGCAATTACTTTCGTTCGTTGCATTAATACACAACCGAGACCTTGCTTTGAGGCATCACAATATATCACAAAATCATCATTCCCTTTAGGTAATGACAATATAGGCACCGTAGTTAACTTTTTCTTCAATAACTGAAATGCTTTCTGTTGTTCATCCTTCCATTCAAATTTCTTCCCTTTATGCGTTAATGCAGTCAAGGGTTTTGCTATTCTGGAAAAGTCTTGGATGAACCTTCTGTAGTAACCAGCTAGTCCTAAAAATGGCGTATGTGTTTCGGAGTTTTCGGGGTTTCCCACTTTTCAACAGTTTCTATCTTTGCCGGATCCACCTTAATACCTTCTTTGTTCACTATGTGACCGAGAAATTGAACTTCTTCCAACCAAAATGCACACTTTGAAAACTTAGCGTACAATTGTTCCTTCCTCAATACTTCTAACACCTTTCTCAAATGTTCACCTTGTTCTTGGTCATTCTTTGAGTAAATAAGTATGTCATCAATGAAAACAATGACAAACTTATCAAGGTATGGTCCACACACTCGGTTCATAAGGTCCATGAACACAGCTGGTGCATTAGTTAAACCAAACGGAATGACCATAAACTCGTAATGACCGTAACGTGTTCTGAAAGCAGTCTTTGGAATATCATCTTCTTTCACCCGCATTTAATGATACCCGGAATGTAAGTCAATCTTTGAATAAACAGACGAGCCTTGTAGTTGATCAAATAAGTCGTCGATTCTCGGTAGTGGGTAGCGGTTCTTGATGGTAAGTTTGTTCAACTCTCGGTAGTCGATACACAACCTGAATGTACCATCTTTCTTCTTGACAAACAAAATAGGAGCTCCCCACGGTGATGTGCTTGGTCGAATGAAACCACGCTCTAAAAGTTCTTGTAATTGGCTCTGAAGTTCCTTCATTTCGCTAGGTGCGAGTCTGTATAGAGCACGAGCTATTGGTGCAGCTCCCGGTATAAGGTCTATTTGAAATTCAATTGATCGGTGTGGAGGTAGTCCCGGTAATTCTTTCGGAAATACATCGGGAAATTCTTTTGCGACAGAAATATCATTGATGTTCTTTTCTTCGAAATTGACTTTCTCGACGTGTGCTAGCACAGCATAGCAACCTTTTCTTATTAGTTTTTGTTCCTTCAGGTTACTAATAAGATTTAACTTTGCGTTACTCTTTTCTCCGTACACCATTAAGGGTTTTCCTTTTTCTCGTATAATGCGAATTGCATTTTTGTAACAAACGATCTCTGCTTTCACTTCTTTCAACCAGTCCATACCGATTATCACATCAAAACTCCCTAACTCTACTAGTATCAAGTCAATCTTAAATGTTTCGATAACCAGTTTAATTTCTCGATTCCGACATATATTATCTGCTGAAATTAATTTACCATTTGCTAATTCGAGTAAAAATTTACTATCCAAAGGAGCCAATGGGCAACTTAATTTAGCACAAAATTCTCTACTCATATAGCTTCTATCCGCACCCGAATCAAATAAAACATAAGCAGATTTATCGTCAATAAGAAACGTACCCGTAACAAGCTCCGGGTCTTCCTGTGCCTCTGCCACATTAATAT
Organism: Rutidosis leptorrhynchoides; assembly: GCF_046630445.1. Taxonomy (NCBI): domain Eukaryota; kingdom Viridiplantae; phylum Streptophyta; class Magnoliopsida; order Asterales; family Asteraceae; genus Rutidosis; species Rutidosis leptorrhynchoides. The sequence goes on from NC_092342.1 coordinate 48,030,059, forward strand.
TGAAAACTCTTCCGTGGCCTTGTCCATTCGTGTTCTCCTGGTTCGGGTAATTTCTAATAATGTGGCCCGGTTTTCCACATTTATAACAAACTACATTGGCATAACTTGCTCCGACACTACTTGCTCCGCTATTACTCGTTCCGACACCATTTGTTCCTTTCGTTCTGTTAACCCCTGGTCCGTAGACCTCACACTTCACCGCGCTATGACCATTTATTTTGCACTTGTTGCAAAATTTGGTGCAGAACCCCGAGTGATACTTTTCACACCTTTGGCATAGCTGCTTCTGATTGTTGTTGTTGTTGCAGTTGTTATTGTTGTTGGGATGATTGTTGTAGTTGTTGTTGTTGTTGTTGTTGTTGTTGTTGTTGTTGTGCCGTTTGTTGTAGTTGCGATTGATGTTGCGATTGTTGGGATAGTTGTTGTTGTTTTGGTGACTCTTATCACCGTTTTCCTCCCACTTTCTTTTGACTAACTTCACGTTGGCCTCTTCGGTCGCCTGTTCTTTAATTCTTCCCTCAATCTGGTTCACTAGTTTGTGAGCCATTCTACATGCCTTTTGTATGGAGGCAGGCTCGTGTGAACTTATATCTTCTTGGATTCTCTCCGGTAACCCTTTCACAAACGCGTCGATCTTCTCTTCCTCATCTTCGAACGCTCTCGGACACAATAGGCACAATTCTGTGAATCGTCTTTCTTACGAAGTAATATTGAATCCCTGTGTTCGTAACCCTCTAAGTTCTGACTTGAGCTTATTGACCTCGGTTCTGGGACGGTACTTCTCGTTCATCAAGTGCTTGAATGCTGACCTTGGTAGCGCGTAAGCAGCATCTTATCCCACTTGCTCTAGATAGGTATTCCACCATGTTAACGCACTACCTGTGAAGGTATGCGTAGCATACTTCACTTTCTCTCCTTCAGTACACTTACTTATGGCAAACACCGATTCAACTTTCTCGGTCCACCGTTTCAATCCGATTGGTCCTTCGGTCCCATCAAATTCTGAAGGTTTGCAGTTAGTGAATTCCTTGTAGGAGCATCCTACACGATTTCTTGCGCCGTTAGCTGTATTGCTAGATTTAGAGTTATTGTTGGTATGTAGCGCGGCCTGTACTGCGGCTATGTTTGAAGCAAGAAAGACACGAAATTCCTCTTCGCTCATATTCAAGGTGTGTCGAGTAGTCGGTGCCATTTCCTTCAAAATAGTCAAATGAAACAATTTAATCATACAGAATATTAAGAGTAGTCAATAGTATCTCGTAGCATAATATGAACTCATTTATAAAAGCTTTTTCTTCATATTAGCATTTTATAAGTTTAAATTCGGGTACTACCTACCCGTTAAGTTCATACTTAGTAGCTAATATACAATTCAACTACTACAATTCCATATAAAAAACTGATTATAATAATATATCACATACAAATATTCTTCAAACTTATAACTTCTCTATATTACATATAACATGAAATATAGTACACTATGATACAGGACAGTTTTGAAGATAAATCTAGTTAATACGCAAGTTGTTCAGCAAAGGAAATAAAGACACGTAATTCATAAGTCCAGAAACAAGTCATGCATTCTGGTTTTACTAAGACGACTTCCCATCCTTGGTCTTGTGGAAAATAACCGTTATGACCATTAGCTAGGCAGCATGTTGTAATGTCGTCAAAAGGACGAGGGTTTCGTAATGACCAACAGTCTCGTAATAACCTAAAAACCTCATTTCTTACCCCAATTACCGACTCCGTCACTTGTGGGAACGTTTTGTTTAATAGTTGTAGCCCGATGTTCTTGTTCTCACTTTGGTGAGAAGCGAACATTACTAACCCGTAAGCGTAACATGCTTCTTTATGTTGCATGTTAGCCGCTTTTTCTAAATCACGAAGTCCTATATTCGGATATATTGAGTCAAAATAATTTCTTAACCCATTGCGTAAAATAGCATTTGGGTTCCCCGCAATATATGCATCAAAGTAAACACATCGTAACTTATGGATTTCCCAATGTGATATCCCCCATCTTTCGAACGAAATCCTTTTATAAACCAAGGCATTCTTGGAACGTTCTTCGAATGTCTTACAAACTGATCTCGCCTTAAATAGTTGTGTCGAGGAATTCTGACCCACTCTAGACAAGATTTCATCAATCATGTCTCCGGGTAGGTCTCTTAAAATATTGGGTTGTCTATCCATTTTATGTTTTTATACTGTAAAATAGACAAGAGTTAGATTCATAAAAAAATACTTATTAATACAAGCAATTTTTACATATATCATAAAGCATAAGTACACTATATTACATATATTACATCACACGAATACAACTATCTTATTCCGACTCGCTCGTTTCTTCTTCTTCGGTTTTGGTTCATTTTGCTAAGTTTCTAGGGATATATGATGTTCCCCTAATACGAGCCGTCGTTTTCCACATTGGTTTAGAAAAAACTGGTGGTTTAGAGGTTCCCGGGTTTTTGTCACAACTTAAGAAATACGAGTGTTGACGATACATATAAAGTTCATCGGGTTTGGAATCAAATTTCTCTATTTTTATGCCATTTCCCTTATTGTTCTCTTTTGCCTTATTAAATTGTGTTGGGGTAATTTGTATAACATCATCGGAATCCTTGTCGGGATCCGATTCATCGGAGAATTGGTAATCCTCCCAATATTTTGCTTCCTTGGCGGAAACACCATTGACCATAATTAACTTTGGTCGGTTGGTTGAGGATTTTCTTCTACTTAACCGTTTTATTATTTCCCCCACTGGTTCTATTTCTTCTTCCGGTTCCGATTCTTCTTCCGGTTCCTCTTCGGGAACTTGTGAATCAGTCCACGAATCATTCCAATTTACATTTGACTCTTCATTATTATTAGGTGAGTCAATGAGACTTGTTCTAGAGGTAGACATCTATCACATAATATCAAACAGGTTAAGGGATTAATATATCACATAATATTCACATGTTAAAAATATATAGTTTCCAACAAAATTTGTTAAGCAATCATCTTTCAAGTAAACACGGTCGAAGTCCAGACTCACTAATGCATCCTAACAAACTCGATAAGACACACTAATGCAAAATTCTGGTTCTCTAAGACCAACGCTCGGATACCAACTGAAATGTCCCGTTCATATTGATTATAAACGTTCCATATTAATTGATTTCGTTGCGAGGTTTTGACCTCTATATGAGACATTTTTCAAAGACTGCATTCATTTTTAAAACAACCATAACCTTTATTTTATCAATAAAGGTTTTTAAAAAAAAAACATTACGTAGATTATCAAATAATGATAATCTAAAATATACTGATTACACACGACCATTACATAATGGTTTACAATAGAAATATATTACATCGACATATGTTTCTTGAATGCAGTTTTTACACAATATCATACAAACATGGACTTTAAATCTTGTCCTTATTTTAGTATGCAACAGCGGAAGCTCTTAATATTCACCTGAGAATAAACATGCTTTAAATGTCAACAAAAATGTTGGTGAGTTATAGGTTTAACCTATATATATCAAATCGTAACAATAGATCACAAGATTTCATATTTCAATACACATCCCATACATAGAGATAAAAATCATTCATATGGTGAACACCTGGTAACCGACATTAACAAGATACATATGTAAGAATATCTCCATCATTACGGGACACCCTTCGGAAATGATATAAATTTCGAAGTACTAAAGCATCCGGTACTTTGGATGGGGTTTGTTAGGCCCGATAGATCTATCTTTAGGATTCGCGTCAATTAGGGTATCTGTTCCCTAATTCTTAGATTACCAGACTTAATAAAAAGGGGCATATTCGATTTCGATAATTCAACCATAGAATGTAGTTTCACGTACTTGTGTCTATTTTGTAAATCATTTATAAAACCTGCATGTATTCGCATCCCAAAAATATTAGATTTTAAAAGTGGGACTATAACTCACTTTCACAGATTTTTACTTCGTCGGGAAATAAGACTTGGCCACCGGTCGATTCACGAACCTATAACAAATATGTATATATATATATATATATATATCAAAGTATGTTCAAAATATATTTACAACACTTTTAATACATTTTGATGTTTTAGGTTTATTAAGTCAGCTGTCCTCGTTAGTAACCTGCAACTAGTTGTCCACAGTTAGATGTACAGAAATAAATCGATATATATTATCTTGAATCAATCCACGACCTAGTGTATACACGTCTCAGGCTAGATCACAACTCAAAGTATATATATTTTTGGAATCAACCTCAACCCTGTATAGCTAACTCCAACATTACTGCATATAGAGTGTCTATGGTTGTTCCAAATAATATATATACATGGGTCGATATGATATGTCAAAACATTTGCATACATGTATCTGGCATCCCAAGATTACATAATATATTAGAATACATGTATAATACAATATAAGTTAGCTAGGATATGATTTGTATAGAATTGTTAATATTTCCCGTAGCTACAAAAATCAAAAAATATCCAATCTTGTTTTACCCATAACTTCTTCATTTTAAATTCGTTTTGAGTGAATAAAATTACTATGGTTTCATATTGAACTCTATTTTATGAATCTAAACAGAAAAAGTATAGGTTTATAGTCTTAAATATAAGTTACAAGTCGTTTTTGTAAGAGGTAGTCATTTCAGTCGAAAGAACGACGTCTTGATGACCATTTTGAAAAACATACTTCCACTTTGAGTTTAACCATGATTTTTGGATATAGTTTCATGTTCATAAGAAAAATCATTTTCCCAGAAGAAAAACTTTTAAATCAAAGTTTATCATAGTTTTTAATTATCAAACCCAAAACAGCCCGCGGTGTTACTACGACGGCATATGTCCAGTTTTACGGTGTTTTTCGTGTTTCCGGGTTTTAAATCATTAAGTTATCATATCATATAGATATATAATATGTGTTTAGTTGATTTTAAAAGTCAAGTTAGAAGGATTAACTTTTGTTTGCGAACAAGTTTAGAATTAACTAAACTATGTTCTAGTGATTTCAAGTTTAAACCTTCGAATAAGATAGCTTTATATGTATGAATCGAATGATGTTAAGAACATCATTAATACCTCAAGTTTTATGGATAAACTTACTGGAAAAGAGACAAATGGATCTAGCTTCAAAGGATCTTGGATGGCTTGAAAGTTCTTGAAGTAGAATCATGACACGAAAACAAGTTCAAGTAAGATTTCCACTCGAAATAAGATTGTTATAGTTATAGAAATTGAATTAAAGTTTGAATATGAGTATTATATTACATTAGAAAGATATATTACTGTAAATAAGAAAGATTTCTTGAGGTTGGATGATCACTCTACAAGATTGGAAGTAAGCTAGCAAACTTGGAAGTATTCTTGATTTTATGAAACTAGAACTTGTAGAATTTATGAAGAACACTTAGAACTTGAAGATAGAACTTGAGAGAGATTAATTAGATGAATAAAATTGAAGAATGAAAGTGTTTGTAGGTGTTTTTGGTCGTTGGTGTATGGATTAGATATAAAGGATATGTAATTTTGTTTTCATGTAAATAAGTCATGAATGATTGCTCATATTTTTGTAATTTTATGAGATATTTCATGCTAGTTGCCAAATGATGGTTCCCACATGTGTTAGGTGACTCACATGGGCTGCTAAGAGCTGATCATTAGAGTGTATATACCAATAGTACATACATCTAAAAGCTGTGTATTGTACGAGTACGAATACGGGTGCATACGAGTAGAATTGTTGATGAAACTGAATGAGGATGTAATTGTAATCATTTTTGTTAAGTAGAAGTATTTTGATAAGTGTCTTGAAGTCTTTCAAAATTGTATGAATACATATTAAAACACTACATGTATATATATTTTAACTGAGTCGTTAAGTCATCGTTAGTCGTTACATGTAAGTGTTGTTTTGAAACCTTTAGGTTAACGATCTTGTTAAATGTTGTTAACCCAATGTTTATAATATCAAATGAGATTTTAAATTATTATATTATCATGATATTATGATGTATGAAAATCTCTTAATATGATATATATATATACATTAAATGTCGTTACAACTATAATCGTTACATATATGTCTCGTTTCAAAATCATTAAGTTAGTAGTCTTGCTTTTACATATGTAGTTCATTGTTAATATACTTAATGATATGTTTACTTATCATAATATCATGTTAACTATATATATATCCATATATATGTCATCATATAGTTTTTACAATTTTTAACGTTCGTGAATCACCGGTCAACTTGGGTGGTCAATTGTCTATATGAAACCTATTTCAATTAATCAAGTCTTAACAAGTTTGATTGCTTAACATGTTGGAAACACTTAATAATGTAAATAACAATTTCATTTATTATATATATAAACATGGAAAAGTGCGGGTCACTATAGTTTTCAATCTTTCTTTAATCTATACGATCTTCTCGATAGTCTCATGAATAATCTCTGGGCCTGTGAGTTGAGCATCCCCAACCTCATTCCAACAGATAGGAGACCTACACTTTCTACCGTACAGAGCATCGAACGGTGCGGCTTTAATACTTGCATGATAGCTGTTGTTATAAGAAAATTCAGCTAGTGGCAAATACCTATCCCACCCATTACCAAAATCAATAACACAAGCTCGTAACATGTCTTCTAACGTTTGAATGGTCCTTTCACTCTGACCATCCGTCTGAGGGTGATAAGCGGTGCTCATATTCAACTTAGTTCCTTAAGATTCCTATAAGAATTGCCAAAACCTCGATATAAATTAACTGTCTCGGTCTGAAATGATTGATACGGGAAGACCATGTCTAGAAACAATCTCCTTCAAATACAAACAAGTAAGCTTCTCCATCGAATCTATTTCCTTAATCGGCAAAAAGTGAGCTGACTTAGTGAGTCGGTCAACAATCACCCAAATGGTATCATAACCACCCACAGTTCTCGGTAACTTCGTAATAAAATCCATCGTAATACCTTCCCACTTCCAATCGGGAATCTCAGGTTGCACCAAAAGTCCAGACGGTTTCTGATGTTCTGCTTTAACCTTAGCACAGGTCAAACACTTAGCCACATATGTAGCCACATCATTTTTCAAATTAGGCAACCAATACAGCTCCTTAAGATCATGATACATCTTTCTTGAACCAGGATGAATAGAGTACCTAGACTTATGAGCCTCATCCAAAACAAGTTGTCGCAGATCGCCAAATTTCAAAACCCAAAGGCGTCCCGCAAAGTATCTAGTACCATCTGCTCGTACCTCAAACTTCTTAGCCATGCCTCTGACTTTCTCGTTCACAAAATTCTCCTCCTTCAAGGTTTATTGTTGTGCCTTAAAATCTGCCTTGCGAGGTTTGTTCGAATTGTCATATTCAAAGCTCTAAATCTGTGAGGTTCTACCCTCTCTTTTTGAATTAACGCATCGGCCACAACATTGGCCTTCCCCGGATGATATAAATGTTCGCAATCATAATCATTCAACGTCTCAACCCATCTTCGTTGCCTCATATTCAGCTTTTTTGATCAAGGATATGTTGAAGACTTTTGTGATCAGTGTACACCGTACTTTTGACCCCATAAAGATAATGTCTCCAAATCTTAAGCGTAAACACAACAGCTCCCAACTCTAAATCATGGGTTGTATAATTCTACTCGTGAATCTTCAACAGACGTGACGTTTACGTAATAACTTTCTTTCGTTGCATCAAAACACAACCAAAGCCCTGACGCGATGCATCACAATAGACGACAAAATCATCATTACCCTCAGGTAGCGACAATATCGGAGCGGTGGTCAACTTCTTCTTCAGAGTTTGAAAAGCAGTCTCTTGTTCATACTTCCACTCATACTTCTTCCCCTTGTGGGTTAAAGCAGTCAGAGGTTTCGCTATACGAGAGAAGTCTTGAATGAACCTCCTATAATAACCTGCCAACCCAAGGAACTGACAAATCTGAGTAGGAGTCTTCGGAATTTCTCACTTCTCAATTGCCTCAATCTTGGCAGGATCAACTTGTATTTCCTGTTTATTAACAATATGTCCCAAGGAATTGAACTTCTCTCAACCAGAAAGCACACTTAGAGAACTTAGCGTACAACTCTTCTTTCCTCAACAAATTAAGCACCAACTTCAAATGTTCTTCGTGCTCTTCATCACCCTTGGAATAAATAAGAATTTCGTCAATGAAAACAATAACGAATTTGTACAGATAGGGTCTACACACACGGTTCATGAGGTCCATGAACACAACAGGTGCATTTGTCAATCCGAACGGCATAACAAGGAATTCGTAGTGACCATAACGGGTGCGAAAAGCGGTTTTCAGAACATCAGATTCTTTAACATGCAGTTGATGATAACCGGAACGAAAATCAATCTTAGAATAAATAGATGAACCTTGAAGCTGATCGAACAGATCATCAATTCTAGGAAGAGGGTAACGGTTTTTAACAGTAAGCTTGTTCAATTCACGATAATCAATGCACAAACGAAACGAACCATCTTTCTTCTTAACAAACGGGACAGGAGCTCCCCAAGGGGACGAACTAGGACGAATAAAACCCTTGTATAACAACTCACGGAGTTAACTCAACAATTCTTGAAGTTCGGACGGTGCAAGTCGGTAAGGAGCACGTGCTACAGGAGCAGCACCTGGAACAAGATCGATTTGAAATTCTACCGCGTGTTGCGGCGGAAGGCCAGGTAAATCTTCGAGAAATACCTCTGGAAAATCTCTAACAATATGAACATGACCAACGCTCTTCTCTTCTCTATCAGAATCAATAACATGGGCTAGAATAGCATGACAGCCTTTGTGAAGATGTTTATGAACTTTTAAACAGCTAATAAGATTTAACTGTCTGCATTTCTTATCCCCAAAAACCATCAGCGGCTCTCCAACCACATTAGTAATATGGATAGATTTCTCATAACACACAATATCAGCACGATTTGCAGACAACCAATCCATACCAATAACAACGTCAAAACTGCCTAGGTCAATCGGTATCAAATCTATCTCAAAATCTCTACCAGCCAGATTAATGTGTAGTGACCCGAACTTTTCCATGTTTATATATATATATATATATATATATATATATATATATATATATATATATATATATATATATATATATATATATATAATGAAATTGGTATATTTACATGATTAAATATTTTCAACATGTTAAGCAATCAAACTTGTTAAGACTTGATTATTTGAAATGAGTTTCATGTAGGCAATTGACCACCCAAGTTGACCGGCGATTCACGAACATTAAAACTTGTAAAATTATATGATGTTATATATATATATATATATATATATATATATATATATATATATATATATATATATATATATATATATATATATATATATATATATATATATATATATATATATATATATATATATATATATATATATATAGTTAACATGATATTATGATAAGAAAGTATCTCACTAGGTATATTAACAATGAGTTATATACATAAAATGAGACTACTGAATTAAGAAACTAGAAATGATATATATAACGATTATCGTTATGACAACGTCTTACTAAGTACATATGTATCATATTAAGATATTGTTACACTATATTTAACATGATAAAATGATAATTATTTATATCATTAAGTATGTTAACCATGAACTACATATGTAAAACAAGACTACTAACTTAAGGATTTCAAAACGAGTCATATATATAACGATTATCGTTGTAACGAAACTTTAATGTGTATATATCATATTAAGATATATTCATACATCTTAATATCATGATAATGTAATAATTTAACATCTCATTAGATATAATAAACAATGGGTTAACAATATTAAATGAGATCGTTAACTTAAAGGTTTCAAAACAACGTTTACATGTAACGACTAACGATGACTTAACGACTCAGTTAAAATGTATATACATGTAGTATTTTAAGATGTATTCATACACTATTGAAAGACTTCAAGACACATATCAAAGTACTTCTATTTAACAAAAATTCTTGCATTTGCATTCTCATTCATTTTCATCAACAATCCTACTCGTATGCACCCGTATTCGTACACGTACAATACCCAGCTCCTAGACGTATATACTATTGGTATATACACATAATAATTCAACTCTTAGCAGCCCTTGTAAGTCACCAACACATGTGGGAACCATCATTTGGCAACTAGCATGAATGATTACACAAAATTACAAACTAATGGAGCCTTTATGAACACCCCTAGTTCAAGTGAATATGCACACACACACAAACACATTTTGATCACAACTTTCATGCATTAAACAACTCTCTCTCAAGTGTTATTCCATTGTTCTAAGTGTTCTTCATCATCTTCATCAAAATTTAGCTCAATCTAGCTCATAAATCCTAACCTAGATCAACATACAAAACAACAACTCAAGAACACACCAAGAACACTTTCAAGTTTACTAGCTTACTTCCAATCTTGCAAATCCATTTCAAGTGATCATCCAATCTCAAGAAATCTTTCTTATTTATAGTAAGATATCTTTCTAATTCAAGGTAATACTCATACTCAAACTTTGATTCAATTTCTATAACTATAACAATCTTATTTCGAGTGGAAATCTTACTTGAACTTGTTTTTCGTGTCATGATTCTACTTCAAGAACTTTCAAACCATCCAAGAAACCTTTGAAGCTATATCAAATTTTGTCACTTCCAGTAGGTTTACCTACTAAAATTGAGGTAGTAATGATGTTCATAACATCATTCAATTCATACATATAAAACTATCATATTCGAAGATTTAAACTTGTAATCACTAGAACATAGTTTAGTTAATTCTAAACTTATTCGCAAATAAAGTTAATCCTTCTAACTTGACTTTTAAAATCAACTAAACACATGTTCTATATCTATATGATATGCTAACTTAATGATTTAAAACCTGGAAACACGAAAGCCACCGTAAAACCGGACATACGCCGTCGTAGTAAAACCGCGGGCTGTTTTGGGTTTGATAATTAAAAACTATGATAAACTTTGATTTAAAAGTTGGTATTCTGGGAAAATGATTTTTCTTATTAACATGAAACTATATCCAAAAATCATGGTTAAACTCAAAGTGAAAGTATATTTTTCAAAATGGTCATCAAGACGTCGTTCTTTCGACTGAAATGACTACCTCTTACAATATTGACTTGTTACCTGCATTTCCAACTATAAACTTATACTTTTTCTGTTTAGTTTCATAAATTTCAGTTCATTATGAAACCATAGCAACTTGAATCACTCAAAACGGATTTAAAACGAAGAAGTTATGGATAAAACAAGATTGTATAATTTTGCTTGTTGTAGCTACGTGAAATTTGTAACAAATCTATACAAATCATAACTTAACTAACTTATATTGTATTGTATGTATTATAACATATATTATGTAATCTTGGGATACCATAGACATGAATAGAATGTTTTGACATATCATATCGACCCATCTATATATATATTTCGGAACAACCATAGACACTCTATATGCAGTAATGCTTGAGTTAGCTATACAGGGTTGAGGTTGATTCCAAAATAATATATATACTTTGAGTTGTGATCTAGCCTGAGACTTGTATATACTGGGTCGTAGATTGATTCGAGATAATATATATTGTTTTATTTGTGTACATCTAACTGTGGACAACTAGTTGTAGATTACTATCGTTGGACTGCTAACTTAACAAACTTAAATCGTTAAAACTTAATAAAAAAATATTGTGAATATATTTCGATCATACTTTGATATATATGTATACATTTTTTATAGGTTCGTGAATTAACCCGTGGCCAAGTCTTACTTCCTGACGAAGTATAAATCTATGAAAGTGAGTTATAGTCCCACTTTTAAAATCTATTATTTTTGGGATGAGAATACATGCAGTTTTATAAACGTTTTACAAAATAGACACAAGTGATCAAAATTACATTCTATGTTGAATTATCGAACCGAATATGCCCCTTTTTAGCTTGGTAGCCTAAGAATTGGTGTTTATGACAATTGCCACCAATTGACGCGAATCCTAAAGATAGATCTATTTGGCCCAACAAGCCTCATCCGAGTTACGGATGCTATAGTACTTCGATTTATCATGTCCGATGTGAGTCCCGGAATGATGGGGATATTCTATATGTGAAACAACCCCAATCCGTTTAACCAAAAACGGAGCACATTTTTTTTTTATAAGTTAGATCTCATTAATACAATACATTTTCAACTCTGTTTTAATCAAAACATAACATCGTAATGATACGTTTAACAATTTATCATGACCCTTGGTACACAAATTACACTTTACAATATCATTTGTAATAATGACCCGAACACAAGAAATACGGGTTAGTACACAATAACCCAACCCGATACCAAGAGCATAATCCCGGGGACTACCAAATCCCCAATCCGCGTCCAAAACTCCAAAAGCTACCCCATTGAGCCCAAGCGCTCCTAAGCATCTAGTCTAACAACTAGTTAGCTTCAATACACGATACCTGTAAAAGGTAAACAACGAGAGGGGTAAGCATAAAGCTTAGTGAATGCAATAATTATATATATACATATACAATTTACCTACTTGCACCCACTTACGTAACCATGCATAAAATTCCGCATATCAATGAATACAAGCTGGCATTTTAATTAGCATACCATCGCAAGTATAACGCTAAAATCTTCAATAAGCATGCTAGCACAACAATAACATATAACGCGAATAAAACAATATGCTACACTATAATACATAAACATTGATGTTCACAACATCCATTAGTATTCAAGTTTCAAGGCTAGCTCTGCGAATGGTATCGTCAACATCGAACTTAAATCCCATCCGTCCCAATTAATGTGGTATCGTCAACATCGAACTTAAAACCCACATATGAGGTATCGTCAACAACGAACTTTAAACCCTCATCGAACGTCACTACAATAGTCGTATGGCATTGTCAACATCGAACTTTAATTTCATACATGAGGTATCGTCAACAACGAACTTTAAACCCTCATCCAACAAACAATAATGGTATGGCATCGTCAACAACGAACTTTAAATCCATACCCCACAAGCAAATAAATCATATACATACATATATAATTATTCCACTCACATTATCAGGTCGGTGGTGATTTAGCACTTCTGTATGCTTCGAGCAAGGTACCTAATACATAAGTACACATTCAATACACAACTTGTGGAATTAACCACAATACTCACTCTCGAGCATTTAATTACCCAAAAGCATTAAATAACTCACTTACACCCAAAACCGCCCATAAATGGCCAAGACTCATCTTTAATTACTAAAACTAGTGATGTAAGTCTACTAACACCAATTAACGCAAACTTAGGGTATTTCATACCCATTTCACCCAATTAGGTCAACCTTAACTCATTTGACCCATTTCAACACTTATACATACCATTTTAGCCAAACATGACCCATTTACAATTCTTCCATCATTTACAAGTGTAGTAGTGACTAATCAACACAATTTAACACTTACAACTTCAATTCACATGGCCAAACCCTAGATCATAGCTACTAGGGTTTCCTTATCTCAACATAACCCAAATTCACCCATTTTACCCCCAAATGGGTCTTACAAGTTTCAACACTCCTAAAATCACTAATACTAGTGATTATACCCTACTTACAAACCTTAAACATGCTTAAATCATTAACCAACCCAAAACCCGCAAAATATCAAAATAGTGAGTTTCCAAAACCCTCTTCATCATCTAAATGGGTTTTACAAATAACAAAATCAAAACCCTAACATGAAATCTCAAATCAAACAATGAAATTCGGATTTAGAATTTACCATAACAATCAAAACGTAGCCGAGAACGAAAGGAACAACTTTATCACTCGCACCTTTGATCGATTCATGCTTCTTCATCATAAAAACTCCAAATCTCTCTCTAGAATCTCCCTCTCTCTCTAAACTTTGAAGATGAGAGTGTTTGGATGTGAAAATGGAGATAAGATAAGCATTGGAACTGATTTGGGGTATAAAACTCGTCCACATGTGAATTTACCAAAACACCTTCAAAAGATTCCATTAAAATGGGTCAAAAATGACATTACAGCGACATTTGTCGCGTTTCGCGACACTTTGTCGCGTTTCGCGACACCAGGACGTGACAAAAATACTCAAACGCGACAGAAAGACAGAAACCATGTATCAGAAGTTGTCTCGTTTCGGTCATGTTTGTCACGGATCACGACAGACCAGAACGCGACAAAACACACCCGAACTCGACAGTTTACCTGATTTTCTCCAATTTCACTTTTAAAACATCCCAAGGTCCAACGTGGTCAACTAATTACATCCAAAACATTAATTAATCATTCTTGGACTTCAAATGATGCCCCGAGCGTCATGTTTAGAAAAACGGAGTGTTACATGTAGTGACCCGAACTTTTCCATGTTTATATATATTAATTGAGATTGATATTTACATGATTAAATGTTCCCAACATGTTAAGCAATCAAACTTGTTAAGACTTGATTAATTGAAATATGTTTCATATAGACAATTGACCACCCAAGTTGACCGGTGATTCACGAACGTTAAAACTTGTAAAAACTATATGATGACATATATATGGATATATATATAGTTAACATGATACTATGATAAGTAAACATATCATTAAGTATATTAACAATGAACTACATATGTAAAAACAAGACTACTAACTTAATGATTTTTAAACGAGACATATATGTAACGATTATCGTTGTAAAGACATTTAATGTATATATATATATATCATATTAAGAGATATTCATACATAATAATATCATGATAATATAATAATTTAAAATCTCATTTGATATTATAAACATTGGGTTAACAACATTTAACAAGATCGTTAACCTAAAGGTTTCAAAACAACACTTACATGTAACGACCAACGATGACTTAATGACTCAGTTAAAATGTATATACATGTAGTGTTTTAATATGTATTTATACACTTTTGAAAGACTTCAATACACTTATCAAAATACTTCTTCTTAACAAAAATTCTTAGAATTACATCCTCGTTCAGTTTCATCAACAATTCTACTCGTATGCACCCGTATTCGTACTCGTACAATACACAGCTTTTATATGTATGTACTATTGGTATATACACTCCAATGATCAGCTCTTAGCAGCCCATGTGAGTCACCTAACACATGTGGGAACCAACATTTGGCAACTAGCATGAAATATCTCATAAAATTACAAAAATATGAGTAATCATTCATGACTTATTTACATGAAAACAAAATTACATATCCTTTATATCTAATCCATACACCAACGACCAAAAACACCTACAAACACTTTCATTCTTCAATTTTCTTCATCTAATTGATCTCTCTCAAGTTCTATCTTCAAGTTCTAAGTGTTCTTCATATATTCTACAAGTTCTAGTTACATAAAATCAAGAATACTTTCAAGTTTGCTAGCTCACTTCCAACCTTGTAAGGTGATCATCCAACCTCAAGAAATCTTTGTTTCTTACAGTAGGTTATCATTCTAATACAAGGTAATAATCATATTCAAACTTTGGTTCAATTTCTATAACTATAACAATCTTATTTCAAGTGATGATCTTACTTGAACTTGTTTTCGTGTCATGATTTTGCTTCAAGAACTTCGAGCCATCCAAGGATCCGTTGAAGCTAGATCCATTTTTCTCTTTTCCAGTAGGTTTATCCAAGGAACTTAAGGTAGTAATGATGTTCATAACATCATTCGATTCATACATATAAAGCTATCTTATTCGAAGGTTTAAACTTGTAATCACTAGAACATAGTTTAGTTAATTCTAAACTTGTTCGCAAACAAAAGTTAATCCTTCTAACTTGACTTTTAAAATCAACTAAACACATGTTCTATATCTATATGATATGCTAACTTAATGATTTAAAACCTGGAAACACGAAAAACACCGTAAAACCGGATTTACGCCATCGTAGTAACATCGCGGGCTGTTTTGGGTTAGGTAATTAAAAACTATGATAAACTTTGATTTAAAAGTTGTTATTCTGAGAAAATGATTTTTATTATGAACATGAAACTATATCCAAAAATTATGGTTAAACTCAAAGTGGAAGTATGTTTTCTAAAATGGTCATCTAGACGTCGTTCTTTCGACTGAAATGACTACCTTTACAAAAACGACTTGTAACTTATTTTTCTGACTATAAACCTATAATTTTTCTTTTTAGATTCATAAAATAGAGTTCAATATGAAACCATAGCAATTTGATTCACTCAAAACGGATTTAAAATGAAGAAGTTATGGGTAAAACAAGATTGGATAATTTTTCTCATTTTAGCTACGTGAAAATTGGTAACAAATCTATTCCAACCATAACTTAATCAACTTGTATTGTATATTATGTAATCTTGAGATACCATAGACACGTATACAATGTTTCGACCTATCATGTCGACACATCTATATATATTTCGGAACAACCATAGACACTCTATATGTGAATGTTGGAGTTAGCTATACAGGGATGAGGTTGATTCCAAAATATATATAGTTTGAGTTGTGATCAATACTGAGATACGTATACACTGGGTCGTGGATTGATTCAAGATAATATTTATCGATTTATTTCTGTACATCTAACTTTGGATAACTAGTTGTAGGTTACTAACGAGGACAGCTGACTTAATAAACTTAAAACATCAAAATATATTAAAAGTGTTGTAAATATATTTTGAACATACTTTGATATATATGTATATATTTTTATAGGTTTATGAATCAACCAGTGGCCAAGTCTTACTTCCCGACGAAGTAAAAATCTGTGAAAGTGAGTTATAGTCCCACTTTTAAAATCTAATATTTTTAGGATGAGAATACATGCAGGTTTTATAAATGATTTACAAAATATACACAAGTACGTGAAACTACATTCTATGGTTGAATTATCGAAATCGAATATGCCCCTTTTTATTAAGTCTGGTAATCTAAGAATTAGGGAACAGACACCTTAATTGACGCGAATCCTAAAGATAGATCTATTGGGCCTAATAAATCCCATCCAAAGTACCGGATGCTTTAGTACTTCGAAATTTATATCATATCCGAAGGGTGTCCCGGAATGATGGGGATATTCTTAAATATGCATCTTGTTAATGTCGGTTACCAGGTGTTCACCATATGAATGATTTTTATCTCTATGTATGGGATGTGTATTGAAATATGAAATCTTGTGGTCTATTATTATGATTTGATATATATAGGTTAAACCTATAACTCACCAACATTTTTGTTGACGTTTTAAGCATGTTTATTCTCAGGTGATTATTAAGAGCTTCCGCTGTCGCATACTTAAATAAGGACGAGATTTGGAGTCCATGCTTGTATGATATTGTGTAAAAACTGCATTCAAGAAACTTATTTTGTTGTAACATATTTGTATTGTAAACCATTATGTAATGGTCGTGTGTAAACAGGATATTTTAGATTATCATTATTTGATAATCTACGTAAAGCTTTTTAAACCTTTATTGATGAAATAAAGGTTATGGTTTGTTTTAAAATGAATGCAGTCTTTGAAAAATGTCTCATATAGAAGTCAAAACCTCGCAACGAAATCAATTAATATGGAACGTTTTTAATCAATAAGAACGGGACAAATCAGTTGGTATCCAAGCGTTGGTCTTAGAGAACCAGAATTTTTCATTAGTGTGTCTTATCGAGTTTGTTAGGATGCATTAGTGAGTCTGGACTTCGACCGTGTTTACTTGAAAAATGATTGCTTAACAAATTTTGTTGGAAACTATATATTTTTAACATGTGAATATTATGTGATATATTAATCTCTTAACGCGTTTGATATTATGTGATAGATGTCTACCTCTAGAACAAGTCCCATTGACTCACCTAATAATAATGAAGAGTCAAATGTAAATTGGAATGATTCGTGGACTGATTCACAAGTTCCCGAAGAGGAACCGGAAGAAGAGTTGGAATCGGAAGAAGAATCGGAACCGGATGAAGAAATAGAACCGGTGGGGGAAATAATAAAACGGTTAAGTAAAAGAAAATCCTCAACCAACCGACCAAGGTTAATTATGGTAAATGGTGTTTCCGCCAAGGAAGCAAAATATTGGGAGGATTACCAATTCTCCGATGAATCGGATTCCGACGAGAATTCCGATGATGTTATAGAAATTACCCCAATTGAATTTAAAAAGGCAAAAGAAAATAATAAGGGAAAGGGCATAAAAATAGAGAAATCTAATTCCAACCCCGATTAACTTTATATGTATCGTCAACCCCCGAAGTCCTTAAGTTGTAACAATGACCCGGGAACCTCTAAACCACCAGGTTTTTCTAAACCAATGTGGAAAACGACGGCTCGTATTAGGGGAACATCATATATCCCTAGAAACTTGGCAAAACGAGCCAAAACCGAAGAAGAAGAAACAAGCGAGTCGGAATAAGATAGTTGTATTCGTGTGGTGTAATATATGTAATATAGTGTGCTTATGCTTTATGATATATGTAAAAATTGCTTGTATTAATAAGTATTTTTTTTTATGAATCTAACTCTTGTCTATTTTAGAGTATAAAAACACAAAATGGATAGACAACCCAATATTTTAAGAGACCTACCCGGAGACATGATTGATGAAATCTTGTCTAGAGTCGGTCAGAATTCTTCGGCACAACTATTTAAGGCGAGATCAGTTTGTAAGACATTCGAAGAACGTTCCAAGAATGCCTTGGTTTATAAAAGGCTTTCGTTCGAAAGATGGGGATATCACATTGGGAAATCCATAAGTTACGATGTGTTTACTTTGACGTATATATTGCGGGGAACCCAAATGCTATTTTACGCAATGGGTTAAGAAATTATTTTGACTCAATATATCCGAATATTGGACTTCGTGATTTAGAAAAAGCGGCTAACATGCAACATAAAGAAGCATGTTATGCTTACGGATTAGTAATGTTCGCTTCTCACCAAAGTGAGAACAAGAACATCGGGCTACAACTATTAAACAAAACGTTCCCACAAGTGACGGAGTCGGTAATTGGGGTAAGAAATGAGGTTTTTAGATTGTTACGGGACTGTTGGACATTACGTAACCCTCGTCCCTTTGACGACGTTACAACACGCTGTCTTATCAACGGCCATTACGGTTATGTTCCACAAGACCAAGGATGGGAAGTAATCCTAGTAAAACCAGAATGCATGACTTGTTTCTGGACATATGAATTACGTGTCTTTATTGCCTTTGCTGAACGACTTGTGTACTAGCTAGAATTATCTTCACAACCATCTTGTATCAAATTTATTGTGTGCTATATTTCATGCTATATGTAAAATAAGCGGTATTGTAAGTTTATAAAATATTGTGTAAAAGTTTGAACGCGAAATATTATTATAATCAGTTTTTCATATAGAATTGTAGTAGTTGAATTGTATATTAGCTACTAAGTATGAACTTAACGGGTAGGTACTACCCGAATTTAAACTTATAAAACGCTAATATGAAGAAAAAGCTTTTATAAATGAGTTCATATTATGCTACGAAATACTATTAACTACTCTTAATATTCTGTATGATTAACTTGTTCCATTTGACTATTTTGAAGGAAATGGCACCGACTACTCGACACACCGTGAATATGAATGAAGAGGAATTCCGTACTTTTCTAGCTTCAAACATAGCCGCAGTACAGGCTGCGCTACATACCAACAATAACCTTGGATCTAGCAGTACAGAAAATCGTGTAGGATGCACCTACAAAGAATTCACTGCCTGCAAACCTTTGGAATTTGATGGAACCGAAGGACCGATCGGATTGAAATGGTGGACCGAGAAGGTCGAATCAGTGTTTGCCATAAGTAAGTATACTGAAGAGGACAAAGTGAAGTACGCTACGCATACCTTTACAGGTTCTGCGTTAACATGGTGGAATACCTATCTAGAGCAAGTGGGACAAGACGATGCGTACTACCGTGGTCAGCATTCAAGCACTTGATAAACGAGAAGTACCGTCCCAGAACTGAGGTCAATAAGCTCAAGACAGAACTTAGAGGGTTACGAACCCAAGGATTTGATATTACCACGTACGAAAGACGATTCACAGAATTGTGCCTATTGTGTCCGGGAGCATTTGAAGATAAGGAAGAGAAGATCGACGCGTTTGTGAAAGGATTACCGGAAAGAATCCAAGAAGATATAAGTTCACACGAGCCCGCCTCCATACAACAGGCATGTAGAATGGCTCACAAACTAGTGAAACAGATTGAAGAAAGAATTAAAGAACAGACTGATGAAGAGGCCAATGTGAAGCAAGTCAAAAGAAAGTGGGAGGAAAACGGTGATAAGAATCACCAATAAAACAACAACAGCAATTACAACAATAATCGCAACAATTATCCCAACAATCGCAACATCAATCGCAACTACAACAAACGGCCCAACAACAACAACAACAACAACAACAACAACAACAGCAACTACAACAATCATCCCAACAACAATAATAACCGCAACAACAACAACAATCAGAAGCAGCTATGCCAAAGGTGTGAAAAGTATCACTCGGAGTTCTGCACCAAATTTTGCAACAAGTGTAAAAGAAATGGTCATAGCGCGGCGAAGTGTGAGGTCTACGGACCAGGGGTTAATAGAACGAAAGGAACAAATGGTGTCGGAACGAGTAATGGCGGAGCAAGTAGTGTCGGAGCAAGTTATGCCAATGTAGTTTGTTATAAATGTGGAAAACCGGGCCACATTATTAGAAATTGCCCGAACCAGGAGAACACGAATGGACAAGGCCGCGAAAGAGTTTTCAATATTAATGCGGCAGAGGCACAGGAAGACCCGGAGCTTGTTAAGGGTACGTTTCTTATTGACAATAAATCTGCTTACGTTTTATTTGATTCGGGTGCGGATAGAAGCTATATGAGTAGAGATTTTTGTGCTAAATTAAGTTGTCCATTGACGCCTTTGGATAGTAAATTTTTACTCGAATTAGCAAATGGTAAATTAATTTCAGCAGATAATATATGTCGGAATCGAGAAATTAAACTGGTTAGCGAAACATTTAAGATTGATTTGATACCAATAGAGTTAGGGAGTTTTGATGTGATAATCGGTATGGACTGGTTGAAAGAAGTGAAAGCAGAGATCGTTTGTTACAAAAATGCAATTCGCATTATACGAGAAAAAGGAAAACCCTTAATGGTGTACGGAGAAAAGGGCAACACGAAGCTACATATTATTAGTAATTTGAAGGCACAAAAACTAATAAGAAAAGGTTGCTATGCTGTTCTAGCGCACGTCGAGAAAGTACAAACTGAAGAAAAGAGAATCAATGATGTTCCCATTGCAAAAGAATTTTCCGATGTATTTCCGAAAGAATTACCGGGATTACCCCCACATCGATCCGTTGAATTTCAAATAGATCTTGTACCAGGAGCTACACCAATAGCTCGTGCTCCTTACAGACTCGCACCCAGCGAGATGAAAGAACTGCAAAGCTAATTACAAGAACTTTTAGAGCGTGGTTTCATTCGACCAAGCACATCACCGTGGGGAGCTCCTGTTTAGTTTGTCAAGAAGAAAGATGGTACATTCAGGTTGTGTATCGACTACCGAGAGTTGAACAAACTTACCATCAAGAACCGCTACCCACTACCGAGAATCAACGACTTATTTGATCAACTACAAGGCTCGTCTGTTTATTCAAAGATTGACTTACGTTCCGGGTATCATCAAATGAGGGTGAAAGAAGATGATATTCCAAAGACTGCTTTCAGAACACGTTACGGTCATTACGAGTTTATGGTCATGCCGTTTGGTTTAACTAATGCACCAGATGTGTTCATGGACCTTATGAACCGAGTGTGTGGACCATACCTTGACAAGTTTGTCATTGTTTTCATTGATGACATACTTATTTACTCAAAGAATGACCAAGAACATGGTGAACATTTGAGAAAGGTGTTAGAAGTATTGAGGAAGGAAGAATTGTACGCTAAGTTTTCAAAGTGTGCATTTTGGTTGGAAGAAGTTAAATTCCTCGGTCATATAGTGAACAAAGAAGGTATTAAGGTGGATCTGGCAAAGATAGAAACTGTTGAAAAGTGGGAAACCCCGAAAACTCCGAAACACATACGCCAGTTTTTAGGACTAGCTGGTTACTACAGAAGGTTCATCCAAGACTTTTCCAGAATATCAAAACCCTTGACTGCATTAACGCATAAAGGGAAGAAATTTGAATGGAATGATGAACAAGAGAAAGCGTTTTAGTTATTGAAGAAAAAGCTAACTACGGCACCTATATTGTCATTGCCTGAAGGGAATGATGATTTTGTGATTTATTGTGACGCATCAAAGCAAGGTCTCGGTTGTGTATTAATGCAAGGAATGAAGGTGATTGCTTATGCGTCTAGACAATTGAAGATTCACGAACAAAATTATACGGTGCATGATTTGGAATTAGGCGCGGTTGTTTTTGCATTAAAGACTTGGAGGCACTACTTATATGGGGTCAAAAGTATTATATATACCGACCACAAAAGTTTTCAACACATATTGAATCAGAAACAACTGAATATGAGGCAGCGTAGGTGGATTGAATTATTGAATGATTACGACTTTGAGATTCATTACCACCCGGGGAAGGCAAATGTGGTAGCCGATGCCTTGAGCAGGAAGGACAGAGAACCCATTCGAGTAAAATCTATGAATATAATGATTCATAATAACCTTACTACTCAAATAAAGGAGGCGCAACAAGGAGTTTTAAAAGAGGGAAATTTAAAGGATGAAATACCCAAAGGATCGGAGAAGCATCTTAATATTCGGGAAGACGGAACCCGGTATAGGGCTGAAAGGATTTGGGTACCAAAATTTGGAGATATGAGAGAAATGGTACTTAGAGAAGCTCATAAAACCAGATACTCAATACATCCTGGAACGGGGAAGATGTACAAGGATCTCAAGAAACATTTTTGGTGGCCGGGTATGAAAGCCGATGTTGCTAAATATATAGGAGAATGTTTGACGTGTTCTAAGGTCAAAGCTGAGCATCAGAAACCATCAGGTCTACTTCAACAACCCGAAATCCCGGAATGGAAATGGGAAAACATTACCATGGATTTCATCACTAAATTGCCAAGGACTGCAAGTGGTTTTGATACTATTTGGGTAATTGTTGATCGTCTCACCAAATTAGCACACTTCCTGCCAATAAGAGAAGATGACAAGATGGAGAAGTTAGCACGACTGTATTTGAAGGAAGTCGTCTCCAGACATGGAATACCAATCTCTACTATCTCTGATAGGGATGGCAGATTTATTTCAAGATTCTGGCAGACATTACAGCAAGCATTAGGAACTCGTCTAGACATGAGTACTACCTATCATCCACAAACTGATGGGCAGAGCGAAAGGACGATACAAACGCTTGAAGACATGCTACGAGCATGTGTTATTGATTTCGGAAACAGTTGGGATCGACATCTACCGTTAGCAGAATTTTCCTACAACAACAGCTACCATTCAAGCATTGAGATGGCGCCGTTTGAAGAACTTTATGGTAGAAAGTGCAGGTCTCTGATCTGTTGGAATGAAGTGGGGGATAGACAGATTACGGGTCCGGAGATTATACAAGAAACTACCGAGAAGATCATCCAAATTCAACAACGGTTGAAAACCGCCCAAAGTCAATAAAAGAGCTACGCTGACATTAAAAGAAAAGATATAGAATTTGAAATTAGAGAGATGGTCATGCTTAAATTTGCACCTTGAAAAGGCGTTGTTCGATTTGGTAAACGAGGGAAATTAAATCCAAGGTATATTGGACCATTCAAGATTATTGATAGTGTCGGACCAGTAGCTTACCGACTTGAGTTACCTCAACAACTCGTGGCTGTACATAACACTTTCCACGTCTCGAATTTGAAGAAATGTTTTGCTAAAGAAGATCTCACTATTCCGTTAGATGAAATCCAAATCAACGAAAAACTTCAATTCATCGAAGAACCCGTCGAAATAATGGATCGTGAGGTTAAAAGACTTAAGCAAAACAAGATACCAATTGTTAAGGTTCGATGGAATGCTCTTAGAGGACCCGAGTTCACCTGGGAGCATGAAGATCAGATGAAGAAGAAATACCCGCATCTATTTCCAGAAGATTCGTCAACACCTTCAACAGCTTAAAATTTCGGGACAAAATTTATTTAACGGGTAGGTATTGTAGTGACCCGAACTTTTCCATGTTTATATATATTAATTGAGATTGATATTTACATGATTAAATGTTTCCAACATGTTAAGCAATCAACCTTTTTAAGACTTGATTAATTGAAATATGTTTCATATAGACAATTGACCACCCAAGTTGACCGGTGATTCACGAACGTTAAAACTTGTAAAAACTATATGATGACATATATATGGATATATATATAGTTAACATGATACTATGATAAGTAAACATATCAATAAGTATATTAACAATGAACTACATATGTAAAAACAAGACTACTAACTTAATGATTTTTAAACGAGACATATATGTAACTATTATCGTTGTAAAGACATTTAATGTATATATATCATATTAAGAGATATTCATACATGATAATATCATGATAATATAATAATTTAAAATCTCATTTGATATTATAAACATTGGGTTAACAACATTTAACAAGATCGTTAACCTAAAGGTTTCAAAACAACACTTACATGTAACGACTAACGATGACTTAACGACTCAGTTAAAATGTATATACATGTAGTGTTTTAATATGTATTTATACACATTTGAAAGACTTCAATACACTTATCAAAATACTTCTTCTTAACAAAAATGCTTAGAATTACATCCTCGTTCAGTTTCATCAACAATTCTACTCGTATGCACCCGTATTCGTACTCGTACAATACACAGCTTTTAGATGTATGTAGTATTGGTATATACACTCCAATGATCAGCTCTTAGCAGACCATGTGAGTCACCTAACACATGTGGGAACCATCATTTGGCAACTAGCATGAAATATCTCATAAAATTACAAAAATATGAGTAATCATTCATGACTTATTTACATGAAAACAAAATTACATATCCTTTATATCTAATCCATACACCAACGACCAAAAACACCTACAAACACTTTCATTCTTCAATTTTCTTCATCTAATTGATCTCTCTCAAGTTCTATCTTCAAGTTCTAAGTGTTCTTCATATATTCTACAAGTTCTAGTTACATAAAATCAAGAATACTTTCAAGTTTGCTAGCTCACTTCCAACCTTGTAAGGTGATCATCCAACCTCAAGAAATCTTTGTTTCTTACAGTAGGTTATCATTCTAATACAAGTTAATAATCATATTCAAACTTTGGTTTAATTTCTATAACTATAACAATCTTATTTCAAGTGATGATCTTACTTGAACTTGTTTTCGTGTCATGATTTTGCTTCAAGAACTTCGAGCCATCCAAGGATCCGTTGAAGCTAGATCCATTTTTCTATTTTCCAGTAGGTTTATCCAAGGAACTTAAGGTAGTAATGATGTTCATAGCATCATTCAATTCATACATATAAAGCTATCTTATTCGAAGGTTTAAACTTGTAATCACTAGAACATAGTTTAGTTAATTCTAAACTTGTTCGCAAACAAAAGTTAATCCTTCTAACTTGACTTTTAAAATCAACTAAACACATGTTCTATATCTATATGAAATGCTAACTTAATGATTTAAAACCTGGAAACACGAAAAATACCGTAAAACCGGATTTACGCCGTCGTAGTAACACCGCGGGCTGTTTTGGGTTAGTTAATTAAAAACTATGATAAACTTTGATTTAAAAGTTGTTATTCTGAGAAAATGATTTTTATTATGAACATGAAACTATATCCAAAAATTATGGTTAAACTCAAAGTGGAAGTATGTTTTCTAAAATGGTCATCTAGACGTCGTTCTTTCGACTGAAATGACTACCTTTACAAAAACGACTTGTAACTTATTTTTCGACTATAAACCTATACTTTTTCTGTTTAGATTCATAAAATAGAGTTCAATATGAAACCATAGCAATTTGATTCACTCAAAACGGATTTAAAATGAAGAAGTTATGGGTAAAACAAGATTGGATAATTTTTCTCATTTTAGCTACGTGAAAATTGGTAACAAATCTATTCCAACCATAACTTAATCAACTTGTATTGTATATTATGTAATCTTGAGATACCATAGACATGTATACAATGTTTCGACCTATCATGTCGACACATCTATATATATTTCAGAACAACCATAGACACTCTATATGTGAATGTTGGAGTTAGCTATACAGGGTTGAGGTTGATTCCAAAATATATATAGTTTGAGTTGTGATCAATACTGAGATACGTATACACTGGGTCGTGGATTGATTCAAGATAATATTTATCGATTTATTTCTGTACATCTAACTGTGGACAACTAGTTGTAGGTTACTAACGAGGACAGCTGACTTAATAAACTTAAAACATCAAAATATATTAAAAGTGTTGTAAATATATTTTGAACATACTTTGATATATATGTATATATTGTTATAGGTTCGTGAATCAACCAGTGGCCAAGTCTTACTTCCCGACGAAGTAAAAATCTGTGAAAGTGAGTTATAGTCCCACTTTTAAAATCTAATATTTTTGGGATGAGAATACATGCAGGTTTTATAAATGATTTACAAAATAGACACAAGTACGTGAAACTACATTCTATGGTTGAATTATCGAAATCGAATATGCCCCTTTTTATTAAGTCTGGTAATCTAAGAATTTGGGAACAGACACCCTAATTGACGCGAATCCTAAAGATAGATCTATTGGGCCTAACAAACCCCATCCAAAGTACCGGATGCTTTAGTACTTTGAAATTTATATCATATCCGAAGGGTGTCCCGGAATGATGGGGATATTCTTAAATATGCATCTTGTTAATGTCGGTTACCAGGTGTTCACCATATGAATGATTTTTATCTCTATATATGGGATGTGTATTGAAATATGAAATCTTGTGGTCTATTATTATGATTTGATATATATAGTTTAAACCTATAACTCACCAACATTTTTGTTGACGTTTTAAGCATGTTTATTCTCAGGTGATTATTAAGAGCTTCCGCTGTCGCATACTTAAATAAGGACGAGATTTGGAGTCCATGCTTGTATGATATTGTGTAAAAACTGCATTCAAGAAACTTATTTTGTTGTAACATATTTGTATTGTAAACCATTATGTAATGGTCGTGTGTAAACAGGATATTTTAGATTATCATTATTTGATAATCTACGTAAAGCTTTTTAAACCTTTATTGATGAAATAAAGGTTATGGTTTGTTTTAAAATGAATGCAGTCTTTGAAAAACGTCTCATACAGAGGTCAAAACCTCGCAACGAAATCAATTAATATGGAACGTTTTTAATCAATAAGAACGGGACATTTCATTACAACTCTCCCCCACTTAAATTTGATCAAGTCCTCGAGATCTTAGTCACTTAACCGATCGGAACCGCACTCTATGGTCCTCGAACAAACGTTTCGATCCGACTTCTACCACATTACTCATTAACCCGAAGATTAATCCATTAACTAAATACACACTTGCACGTATTCCAAGACGTACAACACACAACATCCGAAGTCTATAACGATCACCTAGAATACACATATTCACCTTGTATTCTCCTAACTCCTTTCAAAGAGTCACCTTCAACAACTAAATCGTCACCCGCGATTTATCAAAATCCACAATTCCGAGCAGTAACACTTGCTCAATTCCACACATTGGAAAAACTCAACCAATCTCGTACCGAGATATCAACTCCTTAGCGTACCCATACCAAGTACAATGCTAATAATCACAAACTTGCATTACCGCAACCAGCGGTATCTCTTGCACTCAACGTCAAAATACGGAAAACTCCATTAACCCTTCAAGTTCTCTCGACTAAATCTCGCAACAAGCTACATCCATAACTATATCGCCCAACGCGGTATACTAGATCCACTACGCCGTGAACCAAGTCTTGCATTACTCCAAACCGAGAAGGATTTATACCTCATTAAACTCCGTACTTCATTGGTTCATAAACACATCACTCGACCGGTCAACCACGAATGTCCTCCTAATCAAGAACCCACTTCCTCGTCTCCACCACCGGGTCATTCCTTCAACGAAGGAATTTCGGTATCACCACATAATCACACTAAGGACACAAGGTTTTTCCTCCAAACCCTACAACACAACCACACAAGATGGCTTCCTAGTACCGGCATGGAGACTATTCATATACTTGAATCCCGTCAACAGCGAATTATCATCACAACAAATTCGCAATTTGCCACACGATCCACAAAATATTCACCAACGTCGGGTGAATCCTCCTACCTAGACCGTCCATTAAGGATGGCCTTGACATTTCCATGAAACCAACGGGTCACATCACTAGGGAACACACTCTTACAAACAAACAACATCCGCGTACCTCGATGTGAGACAATCGAAGCCGACACTTCCCGCCTCACAATCATTCATAAAGTGGAATAATCCACTGACAATTTTCACGACCACGTTTCCCGAAAGGGAAAATACAATATACATCCCCAAATCGAACACGTACCTACTCAACAGTACTATCCGGGTTTCACACCAACCCAAAATTACATCACGAGAGCACCCGAAATGACAGTTACATTCTCTCACTCCGAGATCTCAAACTTCACATTTGGTCTCATACCGCACTCTGGTACTACACGACCACCTTACACAAGAAGACTTACACTTCCTTTGATCCCATCATCACAATCTTCACACATAACATTCCGGAAATGTAACTCACAATCGTAATGCACGATCTCGAGTCAACATCAACAACTCGTCACACTTCCTTGTTAGGAACTCCGAATACCTATTGAAGCTTAGCACGGTACACTCTTACACTTCACTATACATAACACCACCGGAGCCCCCTCGGGCGGCAGTAAAACTCCCCCACTTAGGATTTAGCTCCACATTCTTACCGCAAAGATGATAACATCCCGCGGAATTACCATTCCACAACACACATGATCATTCTCATCACTGATCATAAACACCGAATCACTGCAAATTCACTTTAGGCTCTCAGAGCCGTCGTACAAAATTACCAGGGATGTCGTACACGCGACGACTTCGCACCTTCATACCACAAGTCACAATCAACTGCCTTAATGGTTCGCACAGCGAACTCCACCAAAGTCCCACATACATCTCTATGCCTAAGCATATGTCACCTCGATAAATCAGTCGTGCATCTCGGTCGAGATCACCCGAACTTCCACTCAACGAACCTTTACCAACAATCGCTCACTCTCATGGAGAAGAGTGACCAATCCGACACAATAATTTCGTCGACCACAATACCAACACTTCCTCATAACCTTCGGTCTAACCGACCCTTAAGTCCGTCACCGGCTCACCGGTCATCTTTACTCGTCTAACACTTAAAAGCAACAAGATTCGCTCATCCGTCACTTCCCAAGAAGTATTTACCGAAAAGCTCTTAAACCTCGACTTTCATAACCGTCGAATTACAATCGCTCGTCGATCACTATTGTAATCTCCGCTGCTTCCAAGGGTATCTCACGGGCTCCCTAAGCACAAAGTGATCACACCACTACTGGAGTTGGACATTACACTAGCAGGTATAAAGAGGCACCTGACGCAGTGTCATGTAGACTCCCACCACAATCTACCGAATTTTAGAAACTCGATCTTTAGGTTCCATACACCCGATGTCGCCCATCTCTCCACAATAATGGCCCGAAGCCATACTTACCCGAAAAATCTTACAGTTTATTGTCTTATCGAAAGTTTCTAGCGATCACACGCTACCCACAATTTCCACAAGACCAAAACGATATAGCCTAACGAAACCTTTCATCCAACACTAAGGAGATGCTTGGAAACACCAAGTCTTACATCCTTCCATACCTCGATAAAACCACTACTACAAGGGATGTTCCATTAGGAATGTTACCCTATAATCCACAACACACTAACGCAACCGTCGTCATACGGGTCCCACTCCCATGAGCTTAATGACCCAAAGACTTCCCGATTCGCCAATTCCAAGGCGACTCACAACAAGAATCCTAACACGATTCTCTAACCACACACTCTACCGAGTGTAACTCAAACCACAATCATTAGACTTGTCGCATTCCATTACGGAATTCAAGTCCTCGTCGCACACACGCACACGTAAATCAGTCATCGTAGTTACGATGAGTAACTTCAACGAATGACAAATCTGAAAACGCACCCACTACTTAGTGTGACTAAGCATTCACCAAACTAGTGAGTTGGCTCACTCACTTAACTAAACGAATCCACAGTAACACTTCCCGACTCGCAAAGAACTCGATGTGACAACAAGCACATCACTCGAGACCACTATATCCTAGGAACCAATAAAAGATTCCTAATTCGTCCAGTTCTACCCCAACCATGCCACGTTTCCTCTGTTCGGTACTTGTCATGTCATGCTTGGTGTCAAGATACACTTTCGTAATAATGGTGATCAATCACTATTACAAATGCGTACCTTACCATTTTCACACGGTCACGCAAAGTACTTTACCTGGACTGACGCACCATTCACACAAGATAACATGCGATAACTCCTAGTACCCGAATGACCAAAGTCCTTACAGCGAACTTGATCACTCAAAACCGCCAATTACTCGAATCTCTCCAATAGATTCGTCCCTAGGACACCGCACAATTAGATACCTGTATATATATACACATATATACAATATAATAATAAATATACACAAGTACACCACAACACAAGTCAACCTACAACCTAGGTGACTATTACTAAAACAACGTCCAAGTTCGCCTACTTACATTAGGCACTAGCAATCTAAGGCACTAATTTACGCATGAAATAAGGCCCCACAAAATTCCACATTGGACAAACACAAGTCCTAGTTAGTCACCTACTCTAAGGCACTAACAAATCTCAATTCGACCCGTAATCCTACAAGTCCCGCAATTAACGCACCACTGTCAATAAGTCTAAGACTAGGCACCTATTCCAAGGTCACCTAATTCCCTTAGACCATGCTCTGATACCACTTGAAACAACCCCAATCCGTTTAACCAAAAACGGAGCAGATTTTTTTTTATAAGTTAGATCTCATTAATACAATACATTTTCAACTCTGTTTTAATCAAAACATAACATCGTAATGATACGTTTAACAATTTATCATGACCCTTGGTACACAAATTACACTTTACAAAATCATTTGTAATAATGACCCGAACACAAGAAATACGGGTTAGTACACAATAACCCAACCCGATACCAAGAGCATAATCCCGAGGACTACCAAATCCCCAATCCGCGTCCAAAACTCCAAAAGCTACCCCATTGAACCCAAGCGCTCCTAAGCATCTAGTCTAACAACTAGTTAGCTTCAATACACGATACCTGTAAAAGGTAAACAACGAGAGGGGTAAGCATAAAGCTTAGTGAATGCAATAATTATATATATACATATACAATTTACCTACTTGCACCCACTTACGCAACCATGCATAAAATTCCGCATATCAATGAATACAAGCTAGCATTTTTATTAGCATACCGTCGCAAGTATAACGCTAAAATCTTCAATACGCAAGCTAGCACAACAATAGCATATAACGCGAATAAAATAATATGCTACACTACAACACATAAACATTGATGTTCACAACATCCATTAGTATTCAAGTTTCAAGGCTAGCTCTGCGAATGGTATCGTCAACATCAAACTTAAATCCCATCCGTCCCAATTAATGTGGTATCGTCAACATCGAACTTAAAACCCCACATATGAGGTATCGTCAACAACAAACTTTAAACCCTCATCGAACGTCACTACAATAGTCGTATGGCATCGTCAACATCGAACTTTAATTCCATACATGAGGTATCATCAACAACGAACTTTAAACCCTCATCCAACAAATAATAATGGTATGGCATCGTCAACAACGAACTTTAAATCCATACCCCACAAGCAAATAAATCATATACATACATATATAATTATTCTACTCACCTTATCACGTCGGTGGTGATTTAGCACTTCTGTATGCTTCGAGCAAGGTACCTAATACATAAGTACACATTCAATACACAACTTGTAGAATTAACCACAATACTCACTCTCGAGCATTTAATTACCCAAAAGCATTAAATAACTCACTTACACCTAAAACCGCCCATAAATGGCCAAGACTGTAGTGACCCGAACTTTTCCATGTTTATATATATTAATTGAGATTGATATTTACATGATTAAATGTTTCCAACATGTTAAGCAATCAAACTTGTTAAGACTTGATTAATTGAAATATGTTTCATATAGACAATTGACCACCCAAGTTGACCGGTGATTCACGAACGTTAAAACTTGTAAAAAAAAACTATATGATGACATGTATATGGTTATATATATAGTTAACATGATATTATGATAAGTAAACATATCATTAATTATATTAACAATGAACTACATATGTAAAAACAAGACTACTAACTTAATGATTTTGAAACGAGACATATATGTAACGTTTATCGTTGTAACGACATTTAATGTATATATATCATATTAAGAGATATTCGTACATCATAATATCATGATAATATAATAATTTAAAATCTCTTTTGATATTATAAACATTGGCTTAACAACATTTAACAAGATCGTTAACCTAAAGGTTTCAAAACAACACTTACATGTAACGACTAACGATGACTTAACGACTCAGTTAAAATGTATATACATGTAGTGTTTTAATATGTATTTATACACTTTTGAAAGACTTCAATACACTTATCAAAATACTTCTACTTAACAAAAATGCTTACAATTACATTCTCGTTCAGTTTCATCAACAATTCTACTCGTATGCACCCGTATTCGTACTCGTACAATACACAGCTTTTAGATGTATGTACTATTGGTATATACACTCCAATGATCAGCTCTTAGCAGCCCATGTGAGTCACCTAACACATGTGGGAACCATCATTTGGCAACTAGCATGAAATATCTCATAAGATTACAAAAATATGAGTAATCATTCATGACTTATTTACATGAAAACAAAATTACATATCCTTTATATCTAATCCATACACCAACGACCAAAAACACCTACAAACACTTTCATTCTTCAATTTTCTTCATCTAATTGAACTCTCTCAAGTTCTATCTTCAAGTTCTAAGTGTTCTTCATAAATTCCAAAAGTTCTAGTTTCATAAAATCAAGAATACTTTCAAGTTTGCTAGCTCACTTCCAATCTTGTAAGGTGATCATCCAACCTCAAGAAATCTTTGTTTCTTACAGTAGGTTATCATTCTAATACAAGGTAATAATCATATTCAAACTTTGGTTCAATTTCTATAACTATAACAATCTTATTTCAAGTGATGATCTTACTTGAACTTGTTTTCGTGTCATGATTTTGCTTCAAGAACTTTGAGCCATCCAAGGATCCATTGAAGCTAGATCCATTTTTCTCTTTTCCAGTAGGTTCATCCAAGGAACTTAAGGTAGTAATGATGTTCATAACATCATTCGATTCATACATATAAAGCTATCTTATTCGAAGGTTTAAACTTGTAATCACTAGAACATAGTTTAGTTAATTCTAAACTTGTTCGCAAACAAAAGTTAATCCTTCTAACTTGACTTTTAAAATCAACTAAACACATGTTCTATATCTATATGATATGCTAACTTAATGATTTAAAACCTGGAAACACGAAAAACACCGTAAAACCGGATTTACGCCGTCGTAGTAACACCGCGGGCTGTTTTGGGTTAGTTAATTAAAAACTATGATAAACTTTGATTTAAAAGTTGTTATTCTGAGAAAATGATTTTTATTATGAACATGAAACTATATCCAAAAATTATGGTTAAACTCAAAGTGGAAGTATGTTTTCTAAAATGGTCATCTAGACGTCGTTCTTTCGACTGAAATGACTACCTTTACAAAAACGACTTGTAACTTATTTTTCCGACTAGAAACCTATACTTTTTTTGTTTAGATTCATAAAATAGAGTTCAATATGAAACCATAGCAATTTGATTCACTCAAAACGGATTTAAAATGAAGAAGTTATGGGTAAAACAAGATTGGATAATTTTTCTCATTTTAGCTACGTGAAAATTGGTAACAAATCTATTCCAACCATAACTTAATCAACTTGTATTATATATTATGTAATCTTGAGATACCATAGACACGTATACAATGTTTCGACCTATCATGTCGACACATCTATATATATTTCGGAACAACCATAGACACTCTATATGTGAATGTTGGAGTTAGCTATACAGGGTTGAGGTTGATTCCAAAATATATATAGTTTGAGTTGTGATCAATACTGAGATACGTATACACTGGGTCGTGGATTGATTCAAGATAATATTTATCGATTTATTTCTGTACATCTAACTGTGGACAACTAGTTGTAGGTTACTAACGAGGACAGCTGACTTAATAAACTTAAAACATCAAAATATATTAAAAGTGTTGTAAATATATTTTGAACATACTTTGATATATATGTATATATTGTTATAGGTTCGTGAATCAACCAGTGGCCAAGTCTTACTTCCCGACGAAGTAAAAATCTGTGAAAGTGAGTTATAGTCCCACTTTTAAAATCTAATATTTTTGGGATGAGAATACATGCAGGTTTTATAAATGATTTACAAAATAGACACAAGTACGTGAAACTACATTCTATGGTTGAATTATCGAAATCGAATATGCCCCTTTTTATTAAGTCTGGTAATCTAAGAATTAGGGAACAGACACCCTAATTGACGCGAATCCTAAAGATAGATCTATTGGGCCTAACAAACCCCATCCAAAGTACCGGATGCTTTAGTACTTCGAAATTTATATCATATCCGAAGGGTGTCCCGGAATGATGGGGATATTCTTATATATGCATCTTGTTATTGTCGGTTACCAGGTGTTCACCATATGAATGATTTTTATCTCTATGTATGGGATGTGTATTGAAATATGAAATCTTGTGGTCTATTGTTACGATTTGATATATATAGGTTAAACCTATAACTCACCAACATTTTTGTTGACGTTTAAAGCATGTTTATTCTCAGGTGAATATTAAGAGCTTCCGCTGTTGCATACTAAAATAAGGACAAGATTTGGAGTCCATGTTTGTATGATATTGTGTAAAAACTGCATTCAAGAAACTGATTTCGATGTAACATATTTGTATTGTAAACCATTATGTAATGGTCGTGTGTAAACATGATATTTTAGATTATCATTATTTGATAATCTACGTAAAGCTTTTTAAACCTTTATTTATGAAATAAAGGTTATGGTTTGTTTTAAAAATGAATGCAGTCTTTGAAAAACGTCTCATATAGAGGTCAAAACCTCGCAACGAAATCAATTAATATGGAACGTTTTTAATCAATAAGAACGGGACATTTCAGTTGGTATCCGAGCGTTGGTCTTAGAGAACCAGAAAATTTGCATTAGTGTGTCTTATCGAGTTTGTTAGGATGCATTAGTGAGTCTGGACTTCGACCGTGTTTTCTTTAAAAATGATTGCTTAACATTTTTG
This sequence comes from Rutidosis leptorrhynchoides, assembly GCF_046630445.1. Taxonomy (NCBI): domain Eukaryota; kingdom Viridiplantae; phylum Streptophyta; class Magnoliopsida; order Asterales; family Asteraceae; genus Rutidosis; species Rutidosis leptorrhynchoides. Next base: position 48,065,830 of record NC_092342.1, read on the forward strand.
TTGGAAACTATATATTTTTAACATATGAATATTATGTGATATATTAATCTCTTAACGTGTTTGATATTATGTGATAGATGTCTACCTCTAGAAAAAGTCCCATTGACTCACCTAATAATAATGAAGAGTCAAATGTAAATTGGAATGATTTGTGGACTGATTCACAAGTTCCCGAAGAGGAACCGGAAGAAGAGTCGGAACCGGAAGAAGAATCGGAACCAGAAGAAGAATCGGAACCGGATGAAGAAATAGAACCGGTGGGGGAAATAATAAAACGGTTAAGTAAAAGAAAATCCTCAACCAACCGACCAAAGTTAATTATGGTTAATGGTGTTTCCGCCAAGGAAGCAAAATATTGGGAGGATTACCAATTCTCCGATGAATCGGATTCCGACGAGAATTCCGATGATGTTATAGAAATTACCCCAACTGAATTTAAAAAGGCAAAAGAAAATAATAAGGGAAAGGGCATAAAAATAGAGAAATCTAATTCCAACCCCGATGAACTTTATATGTATCGTCAACCCCCGAAGTCCTTAAGTTGTAACAATGACCCGGGAACCTCTAAACCACCAGGTTTTTCTAAACCAATGTGGACAATGACGGCTCGTATTAGGGGAACATCATATATCCCTAGAAACTTGGCAAAACGAACCAAAACCGAAGAAGAAGAAACGAGCGAATCGGAATAAGATAGTTGTATTCGTGTGGTGTAATATATGGAATATAGTGTTCTTATGCTTTTTGATATATGTAAAAATTGCTTGTATTAATAAGTATTTTTTTATGAATCTAACTCTTGTCTATTTTACAGTTTAAAAACACAAAATGGATAGACAACCCAATATTTTAAGAGACCTACCCGGAGACATGATTGATGAAATCTTGTCTAGAGTCGGCCAGAATTCTTCGGCACAACTATTTAAGGCGAGATCAGTTTGTAAGACATTCGAAGAACGTTCCAAGAATGTCTTGGTTTATAAGAGACTTTCGTTTGAAAGATGGGGGATATCACATTGGGAAACCCATAAGTTACGATGTGTTTACTTTGACGCATATATTGCGGGGAACCCAAATGCTATTTTACGCAACGGGTTAAGAAATTATTTTGACTCAATATATCCGAATATTGGACTTCGTGATTTAGGAAAAGCGGCTAACATGCAACATAAAGAAGCATGTTATGCTTACGGATTAGTAATGTTCGCTTCTCACCAAAGTGAGAACAAGAACATCGGGCTACAACTATTAAACAAAACGTTTCCACAAGTGACGGAGTCGGTAATTGGGGTAAGAAATGAGGTTTTTAGATTATTACGGGACTGTTGGACATTACGTAACCCTCGTCCCTTTGATGACGTTACAACACGCTGTCTTATCAACGGCCATAACGGTTATGTTGCACAAGACCAAGGATGGGAAGTAGTCCTAGTAAAACCAGAATGCATGACTTGTTTCTGGACGTATGAATTACGTGTCTTTATTGCCTTTGCTGAACGACTTGTGTACTAGCTAGAATTGTCTTCACAACTATCTTGTATCAAAGTTATTGTGTGCTATATTTCATGCTTTATGTAAAATAAGCGGTATTGTAAGTTTGTAAAATATTGTATAAAAGTTTGAACGCGAAATATTATTATAATCAGTTTTTCATATAGAATTGTAGTAGTTGAATTGTATATTAGCTACTAAGTATGAACTTAACGGGTAGGTACTACCCGAATTTAAACTTATAAAACGCTAATATGAAGAAAAAGCTTTTATAAATGAGTTCATATTATGCTACGAAATACTATTAACTACTCTTAATATTCTGTATGATTAACTTGTTCCATTTAACTATTTTGAAGGAAATGGCACCGACTACTCGACACACCGTGAATATGAATGAAGAGGAATTCCGTACTTTTCTAGCTTCAAACATAGCCGCAGTACAGGCTGCGCTACATACCAACAATAACCTTGGATCTAGCAGTATAGGAAATCGTGTAGGATGCACCTACAAAGAATTCACTGCCTGCAAACCTTTGGAATTTGATGGAACCGAAGGACCGATCGGATTGAAACGGTGGACCGAGAAGGTTGAATCGGTGTTTGCCATAAGTAAGTGTACTGAAGAGGACAAAGTGAAGTACGCTACGCATACCTTCACAGGTTCTGCGTTAACATGGTGGAATACCTATCTAGAGCAAGTGGGACAAGACGATGCGTACGCACTACCGTGGTCAGCATTCAAGCACTTGATGAACGAGAAGTACCGTCCCAGAACCGAGGTCAATAAGCTCAAGACAGAACTTAGAGGGTTACGAACCCAAGGATTTGATATTACCACGTACGAAAGACGATTCACAGAATTGTGCCTATTGTGTCCGGGAGCATTCGAAGATGAGGAAGAGAAGATCGACGCATTTGTGAAAGGATTACCGGAAAGAATCCAAGAAGATATAAGTTCACACGAGCCCGCCTCCATACAACAGGCATGTAGAATGGCTCACAAACTAGTGAACCAGATTGAAGAAAGAATTAAAGAACAGACTGCTGAAGAGGCCAATGTGAAGCAAGTCAAAAGAAAGTGGGAGGAAAACGGTGATAAGAATCACCAATACAACAACAACAGCAATTACAACAATAATCGCAACAATTATCCCAACAATCGCAACATCAATCGCAACTACAACAAACGGCCCAACAACAACAACAACAACAACAACAACAGCAACTACAACAATCATCCCAACAACAATAATAACCGCAACAACAACAACAATCAGAAGCAACTATGCCAAAGGTGTGAAAAGAATCACTCGGGGTTCTGCACCAAATTTTGCAACAAGTGTAAAAGAAATGGTCATAGCGCGGCGAAGTGTGAGGTCTACGGACCAGGGGTTAATAGAACGAAAGGAACAAATGGTGTCGGAACGAGTAATGGCGGAGCAAGTAGTGTCGGAGCAAGTTATGCCAATGTAGTTTGTTATAAATGTGGAAAACCAGGCCACATTATTAGAAATTGCCCGAACCAGGAGAACACGAATGGACAAGGCCGCGGAAGAGTTTTCAATATTAATGCGGCAGAGGCACAGGAAGACCCGGAGCTTGTTACGGGTACGTTTCTTATTGACAATAAATCTGCTTACGTTTTATTTGATTCGGGTGCGGATAGAAGCTATATGAGTAGAGATTTTTGTGCTAAATTAAGTTGTCCATTGACGCCTTTGGATAGTAAATTTTTACTCGAATTAGCAAATGGTAAATTAATTTCAGCAGATAATATATGTCGGAATCGAGAAATTAAACTGGTTAGCGAAACATTTAAGATTGATTTGATACCAGTAGAGTTAGGGAGTTTTGATGTGATAATCGGTATGGACTGGTTGAAAGAAGTGAAAGCGGAGATCGTTTGTTACAAAAATGCAATTCGCATTATACGAGAAAAAGGAAAACCCTTAATGGTGTACGGAGAAAAGGGCAACACGAAGCTACATCTTATTAGTAATTTGAAGGCACAAAAACTAATAAGAAAAGGTTGCTATGCTGTTCTAGCACACGTCGAGAAAGTACAAACTGAAGAAAAGAGCATCAATGATGTTCCCGTCGCAAAAGAATTTCCTGATGTATTTCCGAAAGAATTACCGGGATTACCCCCACATCGATCCGTTGAATTTCAAATAGATCTTGTACCAGGAGCTGCACCAATAGCTCGTGCTCCTTACAGACTCGCACCCAGCGAGATGAAAGAACTGCAAAGCCAATTACAAGAACTTTTAGAGCGTGGTTTCATTCGACCAAGCACATCACCGTGGGGAGCTCCTGTTTTGTTTGTCAAGAAGAAAGATGGTACATTCAGGTTGTGTATCGACTACCGAGAGTTGAACAAACTTACCATCAAGAACCGCTACCCACTACCGAGAATCGACGACTTATTTGATCAACTACAAGGCTCGTCTGTTTATTCAAAGATTGACTTACGTTCCGGGTATCATCAAATGCGGGTGAAAGAAGATGATATTCCAAAGACTGCTTTCAGAACACGTTACGGTCATTACGAGTTTATGGTCATGCCGTTTGGTTTAACTAATGCACCAGCTGTGTTCATGGACCTTATGAACCGAGTGTGTGGACCATACCTTGACAAGTTTGTCATTGTTTTCATTGATGACATACTTATTTACTCAAAGAATGACCAAGAACACGGTGAACATTTGAGAAAGGTGTTAGAAGTATTGAGGAAGGAAGAATTGTACGCTAAGTTTTCAAAGTGTGCATTTTGGTTGGAAGAAGTTCAATTCCTCGGTCACATAGTGAACAAAGAAGGTATTAAGGTGGATCCGGCAAAGATAGAAACTGTTGAAAAGTGGGAAACCCCGAAAACTCCGAAACACATACGCCAGTTTTTAGGACTAGCTGGTTACTACAGAAGGTTCATCCAAGACTTTTCCAGAATAGCAAAACCCTTGACTGCATTAACGCATAAAGGGAAGAAATTTGAATGGAATGATGAACAAGAGAAAGCGTTTCAGTTATTGAAGAAAAAGCTAACTACGGCACCTATATTGTCATTGCCTGAAGGGAATGATGATTTTGTGATTTATTGTGATGCATCAAAGCAAGGTCTCGGTTGTGTATTAATGCAACGAACGAAGGTGATTGCTTATGCGTCTAGACAATTGAAGATTCACGAACAAAATTATACGACGCATGATTTGGAATTAGGCGCGGTTGTTTTTGCATTAAAGACTTGGAGGCACTACTTATATGGGGTCAAAAGTATTATATATACCGACCACAAAAGTCTTCAACACATATTTAATCAGAAACAACTGAATATGAGGCAGCGTAGGTGGATTGAATTATTGAATGATTACGATTTTGAGATTCGTTACCACCCGGGGAAGGCAAATGTGGTAGCCGATGCCTTGAGCAGGAAGGATAGAGAACCCATTCGAGTAAAATCTATGAATATAATGATTCATAATAACATTACTACTCAAATAAAGGAGGCGCAACAAGGAGTTTTAAAAGAGGAAAATTTAAAGGATGAAATACCCAAAGGATCGGAGAAGCATCTTAATATTCGGGAAGACGGAACCCGGTATAGGGCTGAAAGGATTTGGGTACCAAAATTTGGAGATATGAGAGAAATGGTACTTAGAGAAGCTCATAAAACCAGATACTCAATACATCCTGGAACGGGGAAGATGTACAAGGATCTCAAGAAACATTTTTGGTGGCCGGGTATGAAAGCCGATGTTGCTAAATACGTAGGAGAATGTTTGACGTGTTCTAAGGTCAAAGCTGAGCATCAGAAACCATCAGGTCTACTTCAACAACCCGAAATCCCGGAATGGAAATGGGAAAACATTACCATGGATTTCATCACTAAATTGCCAAGGACTGCAAGTGGTTTTGATACTATTTGGGTAATAGTTGATCGTCTCACCAAATCAGCACACTTCCTACCAATAAGAGAAGATGACAAGATGGAGAAGTTAGCACGACTGTATTTGAAGGAAGTCGTCTCCAGACATGGAATACCAATCTCTATTATCTCTGATAGGGATGGCAGATTTATTTCAAGATTCTGGCAGACATTACAGCAAGCATTAGGAACTCGTCTAGACATGAGTACTGCCTATCATCCACAAACTGATGGGCAGAGCGAAAGGACGATACAAACGCTTGAAGACATGCTACGAGCATGTGTTATTGATTTCGGAAACAGTTGGGATCGACATCTACCGTTAGCAGAATTTTCCTACAACAACAGCTACCATTCAAGCATTGAGATGGCGCCGTTTGAAGCACTTTATGGTAGAAAGTGCAGGTCTCCGATTTGTTGGAGTGAGGTGGGGGATAGACAGATTACGGGTCCGGAGATTATACAAGAAACTACCGAGAAGATCATCCAAATTCAACAACGGTTGAAAACTGCCCAAAGTCGACAAAAGAGCTACGCTGACATTAAAAGAAAAGATATAGAATTTGAAATTGGAGAGATGGTCATGCTTAAAGTTGCACCTTGGAAAGGCATTGTTCGATTTGGTAAACGAGGGAAATTAAATCCAAGGTATATTGGACCATTCAAGATTATTGATCGTGTCGGACCAGTAGCTTACCGACTTGAGTTACCTCAACAACTCGCGGCTGTACATAACACTTTCCACGTCTCGAATTTGAAGAAATGTTTTGCTAAAGAAGATCTCACTATTCCGTTAGATGAAATCCAAATCAACGAAAAACTCCAATTCATCGAAGAACCCGTTGAAATAATGGATCGTGAGGTTAAAAGACTTAAGCAAAACAAGATACCAATTGTTAAGGTTCGATGGAATGCTCGTAGAGGACCCGAGTTCACCTGGGAGCGTGAAGATCAGATGAAGAAGAAATACCCGCATCTATTTCCAGAAGATTCGTCAACACCTTCAACAGCTTAAAATTTCGGGACGAAATTTATTTAACGAGTAGGTACTGTAGTGACCCGAACTTTTCCATGTTTATATATATTAATTGAGATTGATATTTACATGATTAAATGTTTCCAACATGTTAAGCAATCAAACTTGTTAAGACTTGATTAATTGAAATATGTTTCATATAGACAATTGACCACCCAAGTTGACCGGTGATTCACGAACGTTAAAACTTGTAAAAAAAAACTATATGATGACATGTATATGGTTATATATATAGTTAACATGATATTATGATAAGTAAACATATCATTAATTATATTAACAATGAACTACATATGTAAAAACAAGACTACTAACTTAATGATTTTGAAACGAGACATATATGTAACGTTTATCGTTGTAACGACATTTAATGTATATATATCATATTAAGAGATATTCGTACATCATAATATCATGATAATATAATAATTTAAAATCTCTTTTGATATTATAAACATTGGGTTAACAACATTTAACAAGATCGTTAACCTAAAGGTTTCAAAACAACACTTACATGTAACGACTAACGATGACTTAACGACTCAGTTAAAATGTATATACATGTAGTGTTTTAATATGTATTTATACACTTTTGAAAGACTTCAATACACTTATCAAAATACTTCTACTTAACAAAAATGCTTACAATTACATTCTCGTTCAGTTTCATCAACAATTCTACTCGTATGCACCCGTATTCGTACTCGTACAATACACAGCTTTTAGATGTATGTACTATTGGTATATACACTCCAATGATCAGCTCTTAGCAGCCCATGTGAGTCACCTAACACATGTGAGAACCATCATTTGGCAACTAGCATGAAATATCTCATAAGATTACAAAAATATGAGTAATCATTCATGACTTATTTACATGAAAACAAAATTACATATCCTTTATATCTAATCCATACACCAACGACCAAAAACACCTACAAACACTTTCATTCTTCAATTTTCTTCATCTAATTGAACTCTCTCAAGTTCTATCTTCAAGTTCTAAGTGTTCTTCATAAATTCCAAAAGTTCTAGTTTCATAAAATCAAGAATACTTTCAAGTTTGCTAGCTCACTTCCAATCTTGTAAGGTGATCATCCAACCTCAAGAAATCTTTGTTTCTTACAGTAGGTTATCATTCTAATACAAGGTAATAATCATATTCAAACTTTGGTTCAATTTCTATAACTATAACAATCTTATTTCAAGTGATGATCTTACTTGAACTTGTTTTCGTGTCATGATTTTGCTTCAAGAACTTTGAGCCATCCAAGGATCCATTGAAGCTAGATCCATTTTTCTCTTTTCCAGTAGGTTCATCCAAGGAACTTAAGGTAGTAATGATGTTCATAACATCATTCGATTCATACATATAAAGCTATCTTATTCGAAGGTTTAAACTTGTAATCACTAGAACATAGTTTAGTTAATTCTAAACTTGTTCGCAAACAAAAGTTAATCCTTCTAACTTGACTTTTAAAATCAACTAAACACATGTTCTATATCTATATGATATGCTAACTTAATGATTTAAAACCTGGAAACACGAAAAACACCGTAAAACCGGATTTACGCCGTCGTAGTAACACCGCGGGCTGTTTTGGGTTAGTTAATTAAAAACTATGATAAACTTTGATTTAAAAGTTGTTATTCTGAGAAAATGATTTTTATTATGAACATGAAACTATATCCAAAAATTATGGTTAAACTCAAAGTGGAAGTATGTTTTCTAAAATGGTCATCTAGACGTCGTTCTTTCGACTGAAATGACTACCTTTACAAAAACGACTTGTAACTTATTTTTCCGACTAGAAACCTATACTTTTTTTGTTTAGATTCATAAAATAGAGTTCAATATGAAACCATAGCAATTTGATTCACTCAAAACGGATTTAAAATGAAGAAGTTATGGGTAAAACAAGATTGGATAATTTTTCTCATTTTAGCTACGTGAAAATTGGTAACAAATCTATTCCAACCATAACTTAATCAACTTGTATTATATATTATGTAATCTTGAGATACCATAGACACGTATACAATGTTTTGACCTATCATGTCGACACATCTATATATATTTCGGAACAACCATAGACACTCTATATGTGAATGTTGGAGTTAGCTATACAGGGTTGAGGTTGATTCCAAAATATATATAGTTTGAGTTGTGATCAATACTGAGATACGTATACACTGGGTCGTGGATTGATTCAAGATAATATTTATCGATTTATTTCTGTACATCTAACTGTGGACAACTAGTTGTAGGTTACTAACGAGGACAGCTGACTTAATAAACTTAAAACATCAAAATATATTAAAAGTGTTGTAAATATATTTTGAACATACTTTGATATATATGTATATATTGTTATAGGTTCGTGAATCAACCAGTGGCCAAGTCTTACTTCCCGACGAAGTAAAAATCTGTGAAAGTGAGTTATAGTCCCACTTTTAAAATCTAATATTTTTGGGATGAGAATACATGCAGGTTTTATAAATGATTTACAAAATAGACACAAGTACGTGAAACTACATTCTATGGTTGAATTATCGAAATCGAATATGCCCCTTTTTATTAAGTCTGGTAATCTAAGAATTAGGGAACAGACACCCTAATTGACGCGAATCCTAAAGATAGATCTATTGGGCCTAACAAACCCCATCCAAAGTACCGGATGCTTTAGTACTTCGAAATTTATATCATATCCGAAGGGTGTCCCGGAATGATGGGGATATTCTTATATATGCATCTTGTTATTGTCGGTTACCAGGTGTTCACCATATGAATGATTTTTATCTCTATGTATGGGATGTGTATTGAAATATGAAATCTTGTGGTCTATTGTTACGATTTGATATATATAGGTTAAACCTATAACTCACCAACATTTTTGTTGACGTTTAAAGCATGTTTATTCTCAGGTGAATATTAAGAGCTTCCGCTGTTGCATACTAAAATAAGGACAAGATTTGGAGTCCATGTTTGTATGATATTGTGTAAAAACTGCATTCAAGAAACTGATTTCGATGTAACATATTTGTATTGTAAACCATTATGTAATGGTCGTGTGTAAACATGATATTTTAGATTATCATTATTTGATAATCTACGTAAAGCTTTTTAAACCTTTATTTATGAAATAAAGGTTATGGTTTGTTTTAAAAATGAATGCAGTCTTTGAAAAACGTCTCATATAGAGGTCAAAACCTCGCAACGAAATCAATTAATATGGAACGTTTTTAATCAATAAGAACGGGACATTTCAAAGACTCATCTTTAATTACTAAAAATAGTGATGTAAGTCTACTAACACCAATTAACGCAAACTTAGGGTATTTCATACCCATTTCACCCAATTAGGTCAACCTTAACTCATTTGACCCATTTCAACACTTATACATACCATTTTAGCCAAACATGACCCATTTACAATTCTTCCATCATTTACAAGTGTAGTAGTGACTAATCAACACAATTTAACACTTACAACTTCAATTCACATGGCCAAACCCTAGATCATAGCTATTAGGGTTTCCTTATCTCAACGTAACCCAAATTCACCCATTTTACCCCCAAATGGGTCTTACAAGTTCCCACACTCCTAAAATCACTAATACTAGTGATTATACCCTACTTACAAACCTTAAACATGCTTAAATCATTAACCAACCCAAAACCCGCAAAATATCAAAATAGTGAGTTTCCATAAACCCTCTTCATCATCTAAATGGGTTTTACAAATAACAAACTCAAAACCCTAACATGAAATCTCAAATCAAACAATGAAATTCGGATTTAGAATTTACCATAACAATCAAAATGTAGCCGAGAACGAAAGGAACAACTTTATCACTCGCACCTTTGATCGATTCAAGCTTCTTCATCATCAAAACTCCAAATCTCTCTCTAGAATCTCCCTCTCTCTAAACTTTGAAGATGAGAGTGTTTGGATGTGAAAATGGAGATAAGATAAGCATTGGAACTGATTTGGGGTATAAAACTCGTCCACATGTGAATTTACCAAAACACCCTCAAAAGATTCCATTAAAATGGGTCAAAAATGACATTACAGCGACATTTGTCGCGTTTCGCGACACCAGGACACGACAAACAACGCTCAAACGCAACAGAAAGACAGAAACCACGTATCAGAAGTTGTCTCGTTTCGGTCATGTTTGTCACGGATCACGACAGACCAGAACGCGACAAAACACACCCGAACTCGACACTTTACCTGATTTTCTCCAATTTCACTTTTAAAACATCCCAAGGTCCAACGTGGTCAACTAATTACATCCAAAACATTAATTAATCATTCTTGGACTTCAAATGATGCCCCGAGCGTCATGTTTAGAAAAACGGGGTGTTACAATATGCATCCTGTTAAGGTCAGTTACCAGGTGTTCATCATATGAATGATTTTTATGCAAATTGCATGTTATTGAGAAATGGAAATGAAAATCTTGTGGTCTATTTTTAAGATTTGATAAATATATATAGGCTAAACCTATAACTCACCAACATTTTTGTTGACATTTAAAGCATGTTTATTCTCAGGCGATTATTAAGAGCTTCCGCTGTTGCATGCTAATTTATGGACAAGAGTTGGAGTCAGCGTGCTTGTATAATATTGTTTAAAAACTGCATTCGAAGACATTTATTGTTGTGTAATATTATTGTAAACCATTATGTAATGGTCGTGTGAAAACGCTATATTTCAGATTATCATTTTGATAATCGTCGTAATATTTTAAAGGTATGGTTTGTTTTAAAATCGAATGCAGTCTTTGAAAAAACGTCTCATATAGAGGTCAAAACCTCGCAACGAAATCAATTAATATGGAACGTTTATAATCAATATGAACGGGACATTTCAGTTGATATCCGAGCATTAGTCTTAGAGAACCAGAAAATTGCATTAGTGTGTCTTACCAAGTTTGTTAGGATGCACTAGTGATCCTGGACTTCGACCGTGTTTTCTTTAAAAACGATTGTTTAACACTTTTTGTTAGAAACTATATATTATTAACATGTAAATATTATGTGATATATTAATCTCTTAACGTGTTTAATATTGTGTGATAGATGTCTACCTCTAGTACAAATCCCATCGACTCACCTAATAATAATGAAGAGTCGAATATATTTTGGGAAGATTCACAAATTCCCGAGGAAGAACCGGAAGAGGAGGAACCGGAAGAGGAGGAACCGGAAGAAGAAGAGGTTTCGGAGGATGAAATATTAATAACTACAGAAAAATGGTTAAATAAAAGAAAATCCTCAACCAATGGACCAAAGTTAAAAATGGTCAATGGTGTTTCCGCCAAGGAAGCAAAATATTGGGAAAATTACCAGTTTTATGATGAATCGGATCCCGATGAGGATTCCGATGATGTTATAGAAATTACCTCGACCCAATTTGAAAAAGTAAAAGAAAACAATAAGGGAAAAGGCATCAAAATAGAAAAACCCGAGCCCAAAACCGATGAACTTTATGTTAACATGAAGTACCCTGATGGGGTGTACCGTAAGCACCCGTATTTCTTAAACTTTCACTATAACCCGGGAACATCTAAGCCACCAGGTTTTTCTAGACCATTTGAGAAAAGAACGGCTCGTATTAGGGGAGCACCATATATCCCTAGGAAATTAGCGAAACGAACCAAGTCCGAAGAAGAAGAAACGAGTGAGTCGGAATAAAGAGTTGTAATCATGTTGTCTAATATATGTATTGTAGTGTGCTTGTATTTTTATGTTATATGTAAAAATTACTTGTATTGTTTGTTAATTATCTTTTACGAATCTAATCCTTGTTTATTTTACAGTATAAAAACAAAAATGGAAGTTACGGATAGACAACCAAAAATTTTAGAAGACCTGCCAGGGGACATGATTGATGAAATCTTGTCTAGAGTCGGGCAGAATTCATCAGCACAATTATTTACGGCAAAATTAGTTTGTCGAACGTTTGAAAGACATTCCAAGCATGCCTTAGTTTATAAAAGGCTTTTCTTTGAAAGATGGGGTATATCACATTGGGGAGACTTTAAGTTACGCCAAGTTTTCTTTAAGGCATTTAGTGCGGGAAATCCAGATGCAATTTTACGCTACAGGTTAAGAACCTATTTTGACTCAACATATCCCAACATAGGACTCCGTTCTTTAGAAAGAGCTTCTAACATACAACATAAAGAAGCATGTTATGCTTACGGATTAGTAATGTTCGCTTCTCACCAAATTGAGAAAAATAACATTGGGTTGCAACTTTTAAATAAAACATTCCCACAAGTGACGGACTCGGTAGTTGAGGTGAGAAACAAGGTTTTTAGATTGTTACGGGGTTGTTGGGCATTACGTAACCCCCGTCCTTTTGACGACATTACAACATGCTGCCTAGCCAACGGTCACAACGGTTATTTTCTACAAGACCAAGGATGGGAAATAATACTAGTAAAACCCGAATGCATGACTTGTTTCTGGACTTATGAATTACGTGTCTTTATTTCTTTTGCTGAACGACTTGCGTATTAACTAGAATTGCCTTTATAGCTGCCGTGTAGCAAAGTTATTATGTGCTATATTTCATCCTATATGTATAATAGTGGTATTGTATGTTTGTAATATATTGTATAAAAGTTTGAATGCTAAATATTATTGTAATAAGTTTTCATATAGAATCGTAGTAGTTGAATTGTATAGTAGCTACTAAGTATGAACTTAACGGGTAGGTACTTGTAACGACCCGTCAAAATCGCTATTGACGCGACACGTTAATCATTGATTCCACAGTGAGGTTTTGACCTCTATATGATACGTTTTGATAAAATATTGCATTCATTAAAATAAGTGACTTTCTAAACATAGAAAGTTATAAACATGTGGGCAAGTGCTTAGGTATAAGCAAAACCCCGAAATACATAAGTCTTTAATTTACAGGTTGACATCACAGTCCAATTATTTATTACACAACGCAGTTTTATTTTGAATGCAATAAACTTTGTACAAAGCATGAGAGACTCCATGCAGGCAACAAGCACATCACAGCGGAAGCATTCTAAGGACCTGAGAATAAAACATGCTAAAAAGTCAACACGAATGTTGGTGAGTTATAGGTTTAATTGCTCGAGTCATAAACATGTATAAAGATAGACCACAAGATTTCATCAAAAGTTTATCAATAGATTCTACGTAACAGAGCACCCTGGTAACTAAACTTAACGCTATAGTGATAATTACCCCATTCGTTTTAATACACGCAAACCAACGTGTCTTAAACTCAAATAACATACGTCCGTTAAAAGGCTAGCGCTCTAGCTCGGACGGGGATGTCAAGCCCTATGGATCCATATACAATTATTCGCGCCCACCAGTCCATATCCTATGTACTGGCAGCTACTAGTTACCAAAGCTAAGGGATTTTCGGTTTAACTCAGTGTAGAATTTTGTATGTACTTGTGTCTTATTGCGTTTAAAATAAATTGCATGTATTCTCAGCCCAAAAATATTTAAAGTATTTAAAAAGGGAGACTATAACTCACAGTTCAATATTGAGACTCAATATTGTTGGCAAATTGCGTAGACGTAATGATGGTAGACGACTGTATGGTTGGCCTTGGATTCAAGAACAATACCCCGAACAATACCCAATATTTCCTTAGCTTAAAGCGGTTTGAAACCCGAATTAAAAACACCCTCGTATATACCTTATTATTATTAAACTTAAATTTAAAATTATAATTATAATATAAATATAAATATTAAGAGAAATGTGAAAAACATCGTCGAACAAACTGCGTATTTATATTACTTTTCGATTTACTGTAGCTCATGCGATCGCATGAGTTTTCAGTGTTTTTGCCATGCGATCGCATGGCCGCCTTTTCTGTTTTTGTTTGCTAGTTCGTCGACATCAAATAGTGTTACTGTAGCAAATAGTGTTTACTGTAGCAAATAGTGTTTTACTGTAGCAAATAGTGTTTACTGTAGCAAATAGTGTTTTACTGTAGCAAATCACTGTAGCAAAGTCGTTTTCACTGTAGCACTGTAGCAAAATACGGTTTCACTGTAGCAAATAGTGTTTTACTGTAGCAAAGTCATTTTTACTGTAGCAATTAATGTTTTACTGTAGGAAAGTCGTTTTTGCTTGTACATCTTATAATATATATATATATATATATATATATATATATATACATACATATATGTATATTTACATAATATTAAATCATAAAGAGAATTGGTTTAAATTAGTCGAAATTTTTCGGGTCATCACAGTACTACCCGAATTAAAACTATAAAATGCTAATATGAAGAAAAAGCTTTTATAAATAAGTTCATATTATGCTACGAAATACTATTGACTACTCTTAAATTCTATATGATTAACTCAATTCTTTTGGCTATTTTTGAAGGAAATGGCACCGACGACTCGTCAGAACTTGAACATGAGTAAGGAAGACTTTCGTGTTTTTCTTGCTGCGAACATAGTCGCAGTGCAGGCCGCAATGCAAAATAATAACAATAACTCTGATTCTAGCAGTGGAACCAATTCCACAAGAAATCGTGTAGGATGCTCCTACAAAGAATTCACTGCCTGCAAACCTTTGGAATTTGATGGAACCGAGGGTTCAACCGGATTGAAACGATGGACCGAGAAGGTTGAATCTGTGTTTGCCATAAGTAAATGTACTGAAGAAGACAAATAGTGTTTGCAAAATAGTGTTTACTGTAGCAAATAGTGTTTTACTGTAGCAAATCACTGTAGCAAAGTCGTTTTCACTGTAGCACTGTAGCAAAATACGGTTTCACTGTAGCAAATAGTGTTTCACTGTAGCAAAGTCATTTTTACTGTAGCAATTAATGTTTTACTGTAGGAAAGTCGTTTTTGCTTGTACATCTTATAATATATATATATATATATATACATACATATATGTATATTTACATAATATTAAATCATAAAGAGAATTGGTTTAAATTAGTCGAAATTTTTCGGGTCATCACAGTACCTCCCCGTTAAAGAAAATTTCGTCCCGAAATTTTGAGTAGTACCTGTTTCATGAGCGATATCAGTGAACAAATGTGAATACTTTTGCTTCATTTGATCTTCACGTTCCCAAGTAAACTCGGGTCCTCGTCTTGCGTTCCAACGAACTCTAACTATCGGTATTTTGCTTTGTTTTAATTGTTTGACCTCACGGTCCATGATTTCAACAGGTTCTTCGATAAAATGGAGTTTATCATTGATTCGTATTTCATCAAGAGGAATTACGACATCCTCTTCAGCTAAACATTTCTTCAAATTTGACACGTGAAATGTGTTGTGAACACTACTAAGTTCTTGCGGTAGCTTTAATCGATAAGCAACTGTTCCAATTCTTTCGGTGATTTCAAAGGGTCCTACATACCTAGGACTTAGCTTTCCTCGTTTACCGAATCGTACAACGCCTTTCCAGGGTGACACTTTCAACATGACTTTGTCGCCCACTTGAAATTCTAGCAGTTTTCTTCTTACATCAGCATAACTCTTTTGGCGACTCATGGCCGTTTTCAATCGCTGTTGTATTTGAATGATCTTTTCGGTGGTTTCATGAATAATTTCTGGTCCAGTAAGTTGTCTTTCTCCTATTTCACTCCAACAGATAGGAGATCTGCACTTTCTACCGTAAAGTGCTTCAAATGGTGCTGCGTTGATGCTCGTATGATAGCTGTTATTGTATGAAAATTCTACCAACGGTAAGTGTCGATCCCAACTGGTTCCAAAGTCAATCACGCATGCCCGTAACATGTCTTCCAATGTTTGTATTGTTCTTTCACTTTGACCATCTGTCTGTGGGTGATAAGCGGTGCTCATATCTAATCGAGTTCCCAATGCTTTTTGTAATGACTGCCAGAAACGTGATGTGAATCGGGTGTCGCGATCAGATATGATAGAGATGGGTACACCATGCCTGGAAACTACTTCCTTCAAATATAGGCGTGCTAATTTCTCCATACTGTCTGTCTCCTTTATTGGTAGAAAGTGAGCTGATTTAGTTAGACGATCAACTATCATCCAAATAGTATCATGACTACTTGCAGTCCTTGGAAATTTCGTAATGAAATCCATGGTTATTCTTTCCCATTTCCACTGCGGAATTTCTGGTTGTTGCAGTAATCCTGACGGCTTTTGGTGCTCAGCTTTGACCTTTGCACACGTTAAACATTTGCTTACATAAGTAGCAATTTCTGTTTTCATATTAGGCCACCAATAAAACTTCTTGAGATCGTGGTACATTTTTCCGTTTCCTGGGTGAATTGAGTACCTCGTTTTGTGTGCTTCATCCAGTACTAGTTGCCTTAGGTTACCATGTTTTGGTACCCATATCCTACCAGCAAAATACAGGGTTCCATCGGCTTTTTCTTCAAGTTGTTTTTCTAACCCTTTGCTTATTTCACCTTTTCCATTTTCTTCTTTTAAAGCCTCTAACTGTGCTGCTTGAATTTGTTTTGTGAGATCAGTACGAATTGTAATATTCAAAGCTCGGACCCTAAGAGGTTTTACTCTTTCTTTTCGACTTAGGGCATCAGCTACAACATTAGCCTTTCCGGGGTGGTAACGGATTTCACAATCGTAATCGTTTAACAACTCTACCCAGCGACGTTGCCTCATATTGAGTTGTTTTTGATCAAAAATATGCTGAAGACTCTTATGGTCGGTGTACACTGTACACTTGGTGCCATATAGATAGTGTCTCCATATTTTGAGTGCAAAAACTACTGCTCCAAGTTCTAAATCGTGCGTCGTATAGTTCTTTTCATGAATTTTTAGTTGTCGTGAGGCATATGCGATGACTTTTGTGCGTTGCATTAATACACATCCTAAACCTTGGCGTGAAGCATCACAATAGATCACGAAATCATCATTTCCTTCTGGTAATGACAAAATGGGTGCAGACGTTAACTTCTTCTTTAATAACTGGAATGAGGATTCCTGTTCCGTGGACCAATCATACTTCTTTCCCTTTTGAGTCAATGCAGTTAAGGGTTTGGCGATTCTAGAGAAATCTTGAATGAATCTTCGGTAGTAACCAGCAAGACCTAAGAATTGGCGGATTTGTGTTGGAGTCTTCGGTGTTTCCCATTTACTAATGGCTTCGATCTTGGCGGGGTCAACTTTAATTCCATGTTTACTGACAACATGGCCCAAAAATTGTACTTCTTGTAACCAGAAATCACACTTCGAAAATTTTGCGTACAATTCTTCTTTCTTGAGTATCTCTAGTACCAGTCTTAAGTGTTGCTCATGTTCTTCCTTGTTCTTCGAGTAAATCAATATGTCGTTGATAAAAACAATGACAAATTTGTCTAAATACGGTCTACAGATGCGATTCATTAGATCCATGAATACTGCTGGAGCATTAGTCAATCCAAAAGGCATGACTAAAAATTCATAGTGACCGTAACGGGTTCTGAACGCTGTTTTAGGAACATCTTCTTCCTTCACTCTCAGCTGATGATATCCGGAGCGTAGATCAATCTTAGAATAAACACTTGATCCTTGCAATTGATCAAACAAATCATCAATCCTCGGTAATGGGTACCGATTCTTGATCGTTAATTTGTTTAATTCTCGGTAATCTATGCACATTCTCATAGATCCATCCTTCTTCTTGACGAACAGAATAGGAGCACCCCAAGGTGAAAAACTAGGATGAATAAATCCACGGTCCGATAATTCTTGCAACTGGTCTTGTAATTCTTGCATTTCTGAAGGTGCAAGTCTATATGGAGATCGGGCTACAGGTGCAGCTCCTGGTATGAGATCAATCTGGAATTCTACACATCTGTGTGGAGGTAGCCCCGGTAATTCTTCTGGAAATACTCCGGGATATTCTCTTACAACCGGCATGTCATTAATGCTTCTTTCTTCAGTATCGATCTTCTTTACATGTGCCAGAATAGCATAACAACCTTTTCTTATAAGTTTCTGGGCCTTCATACAGCTGATAAAGTTCAGCTTTGAGTTGCTCTTCTCCCCATAAATCATTAATGACGTTTCATCCTTACGAGGGATGCGGATTGCTTTCTCAGCGCAAACAACTTCCGCTCTTATTTTGGACATCCAGTCCATGCCAACGATTACGTCAAAACTTCCTAGTTCTACGGGTATCAAATCGATTTTGAAGGTTTCACCAGCGAGATTCATTTCGCAACCATGGCAAATTTTATCGGCTTTTATCAGTTTACCATTAGCTAATTCAATAATATATTTATCGTCTAGAGGTAATGATGCACATTTTAGTTTAAAACTAAAGTCTTTACACATATAACTTCTATCAGCACCCGTATCAAACATAATAGAAGCTAGTTGATTATTAACGGTAAACGTACCCGTGACAAGATTAGGATCCTCACGTGCTTTACTGGCACTAACATTAAATGCCCTCCCACGTGCGGGTTCTTTGTTCTTCTCCTTATCAGGGCATTGATTTATAAAGTGACCAGACTTCCCGCATCCATAACATTTCTTGACATCGGTCAATTTTGTCTTTACTTCAGAAACGGTGGCATAACAATCTTTCGCCACATGTCCTTTCTTGTTGCACTTATCACAGACCACTTGGCAATAGCCTGCATGATGTGTGTAACACCTTTTGCAGAACGGATGAGGTCCCTTATAGTTTGGACTTGCAGTTGCCCCATCTTGTTTACCTTTAAAAGTTTCTTGTTTCTTCAGGTGAGTACTTTTACCCTTATAGTCTTCCCATTTCCTCTTTCCTTCAGTTGTCTTGACTTCGGTAATTGGTGCCTTAATCGAACTCTCTGTGATCTGGTCCATGAGTTGGTGTGCCATTGTCATGGCTTCCTGCATCGTATTTGGTTTGGACGATGTAACATTTCCTTTGATATTGATCGATAAACCGTCAATATACATTTCTATCTTTCGTTTCTCGTTTGGCACCAATTCGGGACACAACAAGGCTAGTTCCATGAAACGCTTTTCATAGTTATTGAGATTCGCGCCGATAACCTTCAGATTACGTAACTCAGATTCCATTTTTCTGATCTCGTTTCGAGGACAGTACTCCTCGATTAGCATCTTTTTCAGTTCTTCCCAAGAGATATCATATGCCGTATCTATTCCTTCTGCTTTAGCATAATTGTTCCACCAAGTAAGTGCACCGTCTTGCAACGTACACGAAGCATACTTTGACTTGTCTCCGTTCGCACAATTACTGATTTTGAAAACGGACTCCATCTTTTCAAACCATCGGGTTAGACCGACTGGTCCCTCAGTTCCACTAAACGTCTGTGGTTTGCATCCTTGAAAAGTTTTATATGAGCATCCGTTTCGTGAGTTTGTGTTTACGGCTGCTGCTTTGGCTGCTACTTCGGCTGTTGCTTTTGCTGCCTCGGCTGCAGCAATTCTTTCATTCACACGTTTCTCGACTAGTTGCTCAAACTCAGCATCCGACATTTGAGACATGTTTCTTCAATAAACACAACAGATATAATTTAATCATATAGAATATTATAGGTAAAATGAGTTGTCAATATTTAATCGTAGCATATTAATAATATGAACCGATTATTATAAAAGCCTTTTCTTCTTATTAGCATTTTATAATTATTTCTAGGGTATTACCTACCCGTTAAGTTCATACATAATAGCTAGTACAAGGAATTAACTACTAAAATCCTAATAATATTCCACTATGAAAATTATAGCGAGTTACTACATTATTATGTAATAATAATAATAAGAAGTAGTAATAATACAAATAATCATTCCATGCATTTATTATTAATAAACCAAAATAATACAATACCATACAATACTGATATTTTACATATGCTTATTTTACATAACAAGATAGAGTAGCACACATAAGCAATAAAATAGCGCATGGAAGATTTATGGTTGCGAGGTCGTTCATTCAGAACTATCAGAAACTTCTTCCCATTTGGTTCTCTCTGCCAATTGTTTGTGTGCACATGGTCCGACAGACATTCTGGCAGTGTATTTTATTTTTAGTTGGGGTTTTGAGGTACCCGTTACCTCAGTGGGTTTAATACAATAAGGGTGGTTACGGATCGAATGGTCCTGTTCTTTTTTAATAATTAAGGACATTTTATTATTGTGGTTGTTTTTATTATCTATAGCAAGTTGGAATTTCTCCTTAGTGATCTCTTTTATTTCATTAGCGAAATCCTCCTCCTTACTGATCTCGTCTGATGACGAACTGTCTGAGTCATGTGTAGGAGAATATGATGACGAACTACAAGAATATGTACCGGTGGTCATGAACCGAAATCTGCCAGGCGTAATCGGCACAACCCGCCCGTCGGCGGTATATCTGGACCAATGTCCATATTTGTTTAGAAATGGACGATCCTCGTTTACTCCAGGGATCATGGGTCCATGCCAACGATACTGTGGCTCCGGAAAACTAGAGTTGGGTGGAGCTGGAACCTCCTCTGGGTTTACCGGGAGTTGAGATTCCCCGGCTAACACAATTTCTTCTTTAATAGGTATTGGAACGCCCTTTTCAGTTGTGGATAGAATAGATTCAGTGTCCGATTCCGAGTCGTACAAAATGATAGGATTAGAGGAAGTCATCTATCACATAATTGAAACAACAATTACGTTAGCATATAAATATATTATATATAATGTTTTTGACCAAATGATATGCAAAAATCAGTAAAAACAAATATGGTCATAGTCCAGACTCACTAATGCATCCTAACAATTACCAGTTAAACACACTAATGTAATTTCTGGTTCCCTATGACCTCAAGCTCTGATACCAACTGTAACGACCCGTCAAAATCGCTATTGACGCGGCACGTTAATCATTGATTCCACAGTGAGGTTTTGACCTCTATATGATACGTTTTGATAAAATATTGCATTCATTAAAATAAGTGACTTTCTAAACATAGAAAGTTATAAACATGTGGGTAAGTGCTTAGGTATAAGCAAAACCCCGAAATACATAAGTCTTTAATTTACAGGTTGACATCACAGTCCAATTATTTATTACACAACGCAGTTTTATTTTGAATGCAATAAACTTTGTACAAAGCATGAGAGACTCCATGCAGGCAACAAGCACATCACAGTGGAAGCATTCTAAGGACCTGAGAATAAAACATGCTAAAAAGTCAACACGAATGTTGGTGAGTTATAGGTTTAATTGCTCGAGTCATAAACATGTATAAAGATAGACCACAAGATTTCATCAAAAGTTTATCAATAGATTCTACGTAACAGAGCACCCTGGTAACTAAACTTAACGCTATAGTGATAATTACCCCATTCGTTTTAATACACGCAAACCAACGTGTCTTAAACTCAAATAACATACGTCCGTTAAAAGGCTAGCGCTCTAGCTCGGACGGGGATGTCAAGCCCTATGGATCCATATACAATTATTCGCGCCCACCAGTCCATATCCTATGTACTGGCAGCTACTAGTTACCAGAGCTAAGGGATTTTCGGTTTAACTCAGTGTAGAATTTTGTATGTACTTGTGTCTTATTGCGTTTAAAATAAATTGCATGTATTCTCAGCCCAAAAATATTTAAAGTATTTAAAAAGGGAGACTATAACTCACAGTTCAATATTGAGACTCAATATTGTTGGCAAATTGCGTAGACGTAATGATGGTAGACGACTGTATGGTTGGCCTTGGATTCAAGAACAATACCCCGAACAATACCCAATATTTCCTTAGCTTAAAGCGGTTTGAAACCCGAATTAAAAACACCCTCGTATATACCTTATTATTATTAAACTTAAATTTAAAATTATAATTATAATATAAATATAAATATTAAGAGAAATGTGAAAAACATCGTCGAACAAACTGCGTATTTATATTACTTTTCGATTTACTGTAGCTCATGCGATCGCATGAGTTTTCAGTGTTTTTGCCATGCGATCGCATGGCCGCCTTTTCTGTTTTTGTTTGCTAGTTCGTCGACATCAAATAGTGTACTGTAGCAAATAGTGTTTACTGTAGCAAATAGTGTTTTACTGTAGCAAAATAGTGTTTACTGTAGCAAATAGTGTTTTACTGTAGCAAATCACTGTAGCAAAGTCGTTTTCACTGTAGCACTGTAGCAAAATACGGTTTCACTGTAGCAAATAGTGTTTTACTGTAGCAAAGTCATTTTTACTGTAGCAATTAATGTTTTACTGTAGGAAAGTCGTTTTTGCTTGTACATCTAATAATATATATATATATATATATATATATATATATATATACATACATATATGTATATTTACATAATATTAAATCATAAAGAGAATTGGTTTAAATTAGTCGAAATTTTTCGGGTCATCACAGTACTACCCGAATTAAAACTATAAAATGCTAATATGAAGAAAAAGCTTTTATAAATAAGTTCATATTATGCTACGAAATACTATTGACTACTCTTAAATTCTATATGATTAACTCAATTCTTTTGGCTATTTTTGAAGGAAATGGCACCGACGACTCGTCAGAACTTGAACATGAGTAAGGAAGACTTTCGTGTTTTTCTTGCTGCGAACATAGTCGCAGTGCAGGCCGCAATGCAAAATAATAACAATAACTCTGATTCTAGCAGTGGAACCAATTCCACAAGAAATCGTGTAGGATGCTCCTACAAAGAATTCACTGCCTGCAAACCTTTGGAATTTGATGGAACCGAGGGTTCAACCGGATTGAAACGATGGACCGAGAAGGTTGAATCTGTGTTTGCCATAAGTAAATGTACTGAAGAAGACAAAGTAAAGTACGCTACGCATACCTTCACAGGTACTGCGTTTACATGGTGGAATACCTATCTCGAGCAGGTAGGACAAGATACTGCTTACGTACTACCGTGGTCGGCATTCAAGCACTTGATGAACGAGTAGTATCGTCCCAGAAATGAGGTCAATAAGCTCAAGGTAGAGCTTAGAGGATTACGAATGCAAGGTTTCGATATCACCACGTACGAACGATGATTCACAGAGTTGTGCCTATTGTGTCCCGGAACATTCGAAGATGAAGAAGAGAAGATCGACGCATTTGTAAAAGGGTTACCGAAAAGGATTCAAGAAGATGTGAGTTCACACGATCCCGCCTCCATACAAAAGGCAAGTTGAATGGCTCATAAACTAGTGAACTAGATCAAAGGAAGGATTAAAGAGCAGGCGTCCGAAGAGGCTAACATGAAATAAGTCAAGAGAAAGTGGGAAGAAACCAGTGACAAGAGTCACCAATACAACAACAATCCCAACAACAATCTCAATAACAACAATGGCGACAACAATTAGAAAACTCCATGCTATAGGTGTGATGGATATCATCCGGATAAATACTGTAAGGTTGTATGTACCAAATGTAAAAGACCGGGTCATGGTGCACGAAGTGTGAAACTTTTGGACCAACGATTAGAGGAACAAATACCGCCAACATTGTTTGTTTTGGATGCCGGAAGAAGGGCCACTTTAGAACTACGTGCCCAAATCAGGGAAATAATAATGGGCAAAGCCGTGGGAGAGTTTTTAACATTAATGAGAAAAAAGCGCAGGAAGACCCGGAGCTTGTTACGGGTACGTTTCTTATCGATGAAAAACCTGCTTATGTTTTATTTGATTCGGGTGCGGATAGAAGCTATATGAGTAGAGATTTTTGTGCTAAATTAAGTGGTCCATTGACACCTATGAATAATAATTTTTTACTCGAATTAGCAAACGGTAAATTAATCTCAGCAGATAAAATATGTCGGAATTGAGAAATTAAACTGGTTAGCGAAACATTTAAGATTGACCTGATGTCAGTAGAGTTATGGAGTTTTGATGTGATAATCGATATGGACTGGTTGAAAGAAGTGAAAGCAGAGATCGTTTGTTACAAAAATGCAATTCGCATTATACGAGAAAAAGGCAAACCCTTAATGGTGTACAGAGAAAAGAGCAACGCGAAGTTAAATCTTATTAGTAACCTGAAGGCGCAAAACCTAATAAGAAAAGGTTGCTATGCTGTGCTAGCACACGTGGAGAAAGTCAATTCCGAAGAAAAGAACATCAATGATGTTCCCGTCGCAAAAGAATTTCTCGATGTATTTTCGAAAGAATTACCGAGACTACCTCCACATCGATCCATTGAATTTCAAATAGACCTTGTACCAGGAGCTGCACCAATAGCTCGTGCTCCATACAGACTCGTGCCCAGCGAAATGAAGGAACTTTCGAGCCAATTACAAGAACTTTTAGAGCGTGGTTTCATTCGACCAAGCACATCACCGTGGGGAGCTCCTATTTTGTTTGTCAAAAAGAAAGATGGTACATTTAGATTATGTATCGACTATAGAGAGTTGAACAAACTTACCATCAAGAACCGTTATCCACTACCAAGAATCGACGATTTATTTAATCAACTGTAAGGTTCGTCAGTGTACTCGAAGATTGATTTACGTTCTGGATATCATCAAATGTGGGTGAAGGATGATGATATTCCAAAAACTGCTTTTAGGACGCGTTACGGTCATTACGAGTTTATGGTTATGTCGTTTGGTTGACTAACGCACTAGCTGTGTTCATGGACCTTATGAACCGAGTGTGTGGACCATTCCTTGAAAAGTTTATCATTCTTTTCATTGATGACATACTTATTTACTTAAAGAATGATCAAGAGCACGAAGAACATTTGAGAAAAGTGCTAGATTTGTTGAGGAAAGAAAAACTGTACGCTAAGTTTTCAAAGTGTGCATTTTAGATGGAAGAAGTTCAATTCCTCGGACACATAGTGAACAAAGAAGGTATTCAGGTGGATCCAGCAAAGATTGAAACCATTGAAATGTGGGAAACCCAGAAAACTCCGAAGAATATACGCCAATTTTTAGGACTGGCTGGTTACTACAGAAGGTTCATCCAAGATTTTTCCAAAATAGCAAAACCCTTGATTGCATTAACACATAAAGGGAAGAAATTTGAATGGAAAGATGAGCAGGAGAAAGCATTTCAATTGTTGAAGAAAAAGTTAACTACGGCACCTATATTGTCATTGCCTGAAGGGAATGATGATTTTGTGATATATTGTGACGCCTCAAACAAGGCCTCGGCTGTGTATTAATGCAACGAACGAAGGTAATTGCTTATGCGTCCAGACAATTGAAGATTCACGAGCAAAATTATACGACTCATGATTTGGAATTGGGCGCTGTTGTTTTTGCATTAAAGACTTGGAGGCACTACTTATATGGGGTCAAAAGTATTATATATACCGACCACAAAAGTCTCCAACATATATTTAATCAGAAACAACTGAACATGAGACAGCGTAGGTGGATTGAACTGTTGAATGATTACGACTTTGAGATTCGTTACCACCCGGGGAAGGCAAATGTGGTAGCCGACGCCTTGAGCAGAAAGGATAGAGAAACTATAAGAGTAAAAGCTATGAATATAATTATTCATACTAACCTTACTACTCAAATAAAGGAGGCGCAACAGGGAGTTTTAAAAGAGGGAAATTTGAAGAATGAAATACCCAAAGTATCGGAGAAACATCTTAATATTCGGGAAGATGGAAACCGGTATAGGGCTAAAAGAATTTGGGTACCAAAGTTTGGAGATGTGAGAGAAATGGTACTTGAGGAAGCACATAAAACCAGATACTCAATACATCCCGGAGCAGGAAAGATGTACAAAGATCTCAAGAAGCACTTTTGGTGGCCGGGTATGAAAGCCGATATTGCTAGATATGTGGGAGAATGTTTGACGTGTTCTAAGGTCAAAGCTGAACATCAAAAACCATCAGGTCTACTTCAACAACCTGAAATCCCGGAATGGAAATGAGAAAACATTACCATGGAATTCATTACTAAATTGCCAAGGACCGCAAGTGGTTATGATACTATTTGGGTAATAGTCGATCGTCTCACCAAGTCAGCACACTTTCTACCAATGAGGGAAGATGATAAAATGGAGAAGTTGGCAAGATTATACTTGAATGAAGTTGTCTCTAGACATGGAATACCAATCTCTATTATCTCTGATAGAGATGGCAAGTTTGTTTCAAGGTTTTGGCAGACATTACAGCAAGCACTGGGAAATCGTCTAGACATGAGTACTGCCTATCATCCACAAACTGATGGATAGAGCGAAAGGACGATACAGACTCTTGAAGACATGCTACGAGCATGTGTTATTGATTTTGGAAACATTTGGGATCGACATCTACCATTAGCAGAATTTTCCTACAACAACAGTTACCACTCGAGTATCGAAATGGCACCGTTCGAAGCACTTTATGGTAGAAAGTGCAGATCTCCGATTTGTTAGAATGAATTGGGGGATAGACAGATTACGGGTCCGGAGATAATCCAAGAAACTACCGAGAAAATCATCCAAATTCAACAACGGTTGAAAACCGCTCAGAGTCGACAAAAGAGCTACGCGGACCTTAAAAGGAAAGATATAGAATTTGAAATTGGAGAGATGGTCATGCTTAAGGTTTCACCTTGGAAAGGTGTTGTTCGATTTGGTAAACGGGGGAAACTAAATCCAAGATACATTAGACCATTCAAGATTTTAGATCGTGTCGGAGCAGTAGCCTACCGACTTGAATTACCTCAACAACTCGCCAATGTCCATAATACCTTTCACGTCTCGAATCTGAAAAAGTGCTTAGCTAAAGAAGATCTCACTATTTCTTTAGACGAAATTAAAATCAACGAAAAACTACAATTCGTTGAAGAACCCGTCTAGATAATGGATCGTGAGGTTAAAAGGCTCAAGCAAAATAAGATACCGATCGTCAAGGTTCGATGGAATGCTCGTAGGGGACCCGAGTTCACCTGGGAGCGTGAAGATCAAATGAAGCTGAAATACCCGTACCTATGTCAAGAAGATTCGTCAACACCTTCAACAGCTTAAAATTTCGGGACGAAATTTATTTTACGGGTAGGTACTGTAGTGACCCGGACTTTTTCATATTTATATATATATATATATATATATATATATATATATATATATATATATATATATATATATATATATATATATATATATATATATATATATATATATATATATATATATATAATGAAATTGGTATATTTACATGATTAAATATTTTCAACATGTTAAGCAATCAAACTTGTTAACACTTGATTATTTGAAATGAGTTTCATGTAGACAATTGACCACCCAAGTTGGCCGGCGATTCACGAACGTTAAAACTTGTAAAAATTATATGATGTTATATATATATGGATATATATATATATATATATATATATATATATATATATATATATATATATATATATATAGTTAACATGATATTATGATAAGAATATCTCACTAGGTATATTAACAATGAGTTATATACATAAATGAGACTACTGAATTAAGAAACTCGAAACGATATATATAACGATTATCGTTATGACAACGTCTTACTAAGTACATATCATATTAAGATATTGTTACACTATATTTAACATAATAAAATGATAATTATTTATATCATTAAGTATGTTAACCATGAACTACATATGTAAAACAAGACTACTAACTTAAGGATTTCAAAACGAGTCATATATGTAACGATTATCGTTGTAACGACACTTTAATGTATATATATCATATTAAGATATATTCATACATCATAATATCATGATAATGTAATAATTTAACATCTCATTAGATATAATAAACAATGGGTTAACAATATTAAATGAGATCATTAACTTAAAGGTTTCAAAACAACACTTACATGTAACGACTAACGATGACTTAACGACTCAGTTAAAATGTATATACATGTAGTATATTTTAAGATGTATTCATACACTTTTGAAAGACTTCAAGACTCATATCAAAGTACTTCTATTTAACAAAAATGCTTGCATTTTCATTCTCATTCATTTTCATCAACAATCCTACTCGTATGCACCCGTATTCGTACTCGTACAATACCCAGCTCCTAGACGTATATACTATTGGTATATACACATAATAATTCAACTCTTAGCAGCCCTTGTAAGTCACCAACACATGTGGGAACCATCATTTGGAAACTAGCATGAATGATTACACAAAATTACAAACTAATGGGGCCTTTATGAACACCCCTAGTTCACGTGAATATGCACACACACACAAACACATTTTGATCACAACTTTCATGCATCAATCAACTCCTTCTCAAGTGTTATTCCATTGTTCTAAGTGTTCTTCATCATCTTCATCAAAATCTAGCTCAATCTAGCTCATAAATCCTAACCTAGATCAACATACAAAACAACAACTCAAGAACACACCAAGAACACTTTCAAGTTTACTAGCTTACTTCCAATCTTGCAAATCCATTTCAAGTGATCATCCAATCTCAAGAAATCTATCTTATTTACAGTAAGATATCTTTCTAATTCAAGGTAATACTCATACTCAAACTTTGATTCAATTTCTATAACTATAACAATCATATTTCGAGTGTAAATCTTACTTGAACTTGGTTTTCGTGTCATGATTCTACTTCAAGAACTTTTAAGCCATCCAATAATCCTTTGAAGCTAGATCAAATTTTGTCACTTCCAGTAGGTTACCTACTAAAGTTGAATTAGTAATGACGTTCATAACATCATTCGATTCATACATATAAAACTATCATATTCGAAGATTTAAACTTGAAATCACTAGAACATAGTTTAGTTAATTCTAAACTTGTTCGCAAATAAAGTTAATCCTTATAACTTGACTTTTAAAATCAACTAAACACATGTTCTATATCTATATTATATGCTAACTTAATGATTTAAAACCTGGAAACACGAAAAATACCGTAAAACCGGACATACGCCGTCGTAGTAAAACCGCGGGCTGTTTTGGGTTTGATAATTAAAAACTATGATAAACTTTGATTTAAAAGTTGTTATTCTGGGAAAATGATTTTTCTTATTAACATGAAACTATATCCAAAAATCATGTTTAAACTCAAAGTGAAAGTATATTTTTCAAAATGGTCATCAAGACGTCGTTCTTTCGACTGAAATGACTACCTGATAATGCTAAAAACGAACATATATTTCATAGCATTATTCCTCAAGAAAGACAAGCTTTTAGTTGCAATTGTTCTATTTACAAGTGATATTCGTTTAAATAATAAAAGGTGAAGACAAAAGACAGATTCGACGAATTGAAGACGCAAACGACCAAAAAGCTCAAAAGTACAAAATACAATCAAAGAGGTTCCAATTATTGATAAGAAACGTCTCGAAATTACAAGAATACAAGATTTAAAACGCAAAGTACAAGATATTAAATTGTACGCAAGGACGTTCGAATATCCGGAACTGGGACCAGACTCAACTCTCAACGCTCGACGCAACGGACTAAAAATTACAAGTCAACTATGCACATAAATATAATATAATATTTAAATAATTCTTATAATTATTTATATATTATATAATATATTATAAACCGTCGGCAATTTAAAAGACAAACTTGTGTGAGCTGGTTTTACAAACTCAGCGAGTTGCGGAGTTTGTAGTGAAAAAATTACGCGAGTCGCGGAGCCCCAAAAACTGAAATTGCCTATAAAGCTCACGCATTCTGATCGTTAAAATATATCCATAATCTATCTCTCTCTCAATATATACGTAAATATATATATATATATATATATATATATATATATATATATATATATATATATATATATATATATATATATATATATATATATATATATATATATATATAATTTATATTTTAATTTTAATTTTAATTTTAAATCCTAATAATAAGGGTATGTTAGCGAATGTTGTAAGGGTGTAAGTTGAAATTCTGTCCGTGTAACGCTACGCTATTTTTAATCATTGTAAGTTATGTTTATATTATTTTCATTAATGTCTCGTAGCTAAGCCGTTATTATGCTTATCTAAATCGAAGTAATCATGATGTTGGGCTAAATACTAAAATTGGGTAATTGGGATTTGTACCATAATTGGGGTTTGGATAAAAGAACGACACTTGTGGAAATTAGACTATGGGCTATTAATGGGTTTTATATTAACTAAACAATATCATGTTAATTT
The DNA here is from genome assembly GCF_046630445.1 of Rutidosis leptorrhynchoides. Lineage (NCBI taxonomy): Eukaryota > Viridiplantae > Streptophyta > Magnoliopsida > Asterales > Asteraceae > Rutidosis > Rutidosis leptorrhynchoides. Next base: position 48,096,364 of record NC_092342.1, read on the forward strand.
AATATACAAACTTATAATTCGACGTATTTATATATAACCACATACGCTTGACTGGGTACGGTGGGTGGGATATCTATAAATACCAATAATTATTCATTTTACCGGACACGGAACTGGATTAATAGTTAATAGACGTGTTGAAACAGGGGTGAATTACATTCAAGGGTAATTGGTGTAATTGTTAACAAAGTAGTAAAACCTTGGTTTACACGCAGTCGATAACCTGGTGTATTCATTAAACAAAGTATTAAAACCTTGTTACAATTCGAATCCCCAATTAGTTGGAATATTTGACTTCGGGTATAAGGATAATTTGACGAGGACACTCGCACTTTATATTTATGACTGATGGACTGTTATGGACAAAAACTAGACGGACATATTAAATAATCCAGGACAAAGGGCAATTAACCCATGGGCATAAAACTAAAATCAACACGTCAAACATCATGATTACGGAAGTTTAAATAAGCATAATTCTTTTATTTCATATTTAATTTCCTTTATTTTATATTTAATTGCACTTCTAATTATCACACTTTTATTTATTATTGTTGTATTTAATTGCACTTTTATTTATTGTTATTGTATTTAATTGCACTTTTAATTATCGTACTTTTTAATTATCGCAATTTTATTTTATCGCACTTTTATTTATCGCAATTTCATTATCGTTATTTATTTTATGCTTTAAATTAATTCTTTTATTTATTTTTATTATTTTAAATTAGGTTTTAACTGCGACTAAAGTTTTAAAAATCGACAAATCGGTCATTAAACGGTAAAAACCCCCCCTTTATAATAATAATATTACTTATATATATATTTGTATTTTTATAAAGTAAAACTAATATAGCGTTAAGCTTTGTTTAAAGATTCCCTGTGGAACGAACCGGACTTACTAAAAACTACACTACTATACGATTAGGTACACTGCCTATAAGTGTTGTAGCAAAGTTTAAGTATATCCATTCTATAAATAAATAAATATCTTGTGTAAAATTATATCGTATTTAATAGTATTTAGTTATAAAAATAAACCTATTTTATATACACCTCGCATAACTATCAAGTATTTTTGGTGCCGCTGCCGGGGAACTTAAAATCTAGCTTAAAAGCCGGAAGCGCAACGCTAATAATAAAAAAAAAGATTTTTATTTTTAGTTTACTTTTATAAAAATACGTTTTTGTAAAAATACGTTTTAAATATTCGAAAACATAAAAAGAAAAACAAAAATATAAATATTTTTAAAAGTTTGTTAAATATTTAAGTTTTATAAAGTTTCTTTATTTTTATTTTATAAAAATATAAGTTTTATTTAAATATTTTGTGTTTATTTAAAACATATATAAAAAAAAAAAAAAAACCTGTCGAACGATTTTGGCCTACACCTAAACTGAAATTTCAAACCCCGCGACTCGCTTAGTTTATTGCCTGGTGCACCGCAAGTCGCGGAGCCGTCTGACACGGGCCACACAGAAACCCTAACAGCATTAATTACGGGATAATTATTATTATTATTAATTTTAAACCCTAATTAGGGTATTATTATTATAATATTTAGTTTTAATTAGTTTATTTTGTTTTATTTAGTTTTATTTAGTTTAATTAATTTATAAAATTAATACTTTTATTAAATAAATAATATAAAAATAATATTTTTTGTACTTTTTACAAATTTTATTATATTTTTATATTTTGTATATTTTTATTTGTTTATTCGTAATATTTGTATTTTTCTCTCGTATTTAGTTTTAAATATAGTTTTTGCCATAGTTATTTTTATTTCTAGATTTTTAGGCTTTGCCGTAAAATCTCTTAAGTGCTTTTTCTTTAGACTAAGATCTAGGTGCTTTAGAATTTTGCAACGCCTTTTTAAGTTTTAGTACCTTTTTAAGTTATTGCCATTTGGGATATAGTTTTCCTTGTAAGTTTTAAATATTTTTAGACGCAACTTTTAATTTTTAGTTTTTAGTTCCTTTTTAAGTTTAGACGCGCTACTTTCGTACTTTCATTTTTCGACGCCCTTTTACCTATGTATCAATTATCACTCCAATTAGTAATCTCAATTTGCAATTTTAATTTTAAGTTAGTGATAGTAATAAGGTTGGGTTAGTCGAGTATTTTAAAGTTTCATAGTCACTCTTTTTCTTTCTTATTTTTCGACGCCTTTTATTTTTAAACCCTTTTCTTTTTCGACCTTTTTCGACGCGTTCTTTTTCTTTCTTATTTCTCGCCATCCTAGTTTTAGGACATAGATTTTTATTCTACTTCTTATCTAAATTTCTTAAAGTTACGAAAATTTATTTTAAGTGGTTAAATTGATAGACATCAAAATTTTCTGGTTCGTAGTAATAGTTGGATTTGTACGTGGACCGGGTTATTGGAGCCAAACAGTCCTCAATTATATTGAGACCAAACGAATCCTGCCCCTCTGCTGCATCTTTTGGCTATTCGAAACATGGGCAAAATCATAAAAGTCTATTAATTGGATAACTTATATAATTTTTTCTTTCCTTTTAAAAACTAATAGGATATTCAGTGAATGCACCGAGCAAGACGTTCACCACCTTTTGTACGTTCACCACCTGTAACTAGATCAAGACATTTAGCAAATATTACCGCCGTTGATTTTTCTTTAGAATCGTCATCCAGTCGACCAAGTACTCCAATTCAAATTTCCGATAATCCATTTTTTGAACCCGACCTCACAATTGAGAATTCGGAGAATATTCAGGGACAATTCATAGATCCTGAACCATTAATTTTTCCTCCGGAACCACCAATCATTCAAACAGAGATTGTTGAGGAACGAACCATTAAATCAGAATCCTCTAGTGATTCAGATTCAACAAATTCAATTATGGAGAATCTGGAACCTTTAAGTATGGAAGACCGAATGAGAGCTAAATGCACTGGCCAAGGTCACGCAATTACTCATCCAGACATTAATGCGCCAGATTATGAAATCAAAGGACAAATTCTACACATGGTGACTAATCAATGCAATTTAGTGGTGCGCCGAAGGAAGATCCAAATGAACATCTTCGTACCTTTAATAGGATCTGCACACTATTTAAAATAAGAGAAGTTGAAGATGAACAGATATAACTCATGTTATTTCCCTGAACTTTAAAGGAAGAAGCCAAAGATTGGTTGGAATCGTTACCTGAAGGGGCGATTGATACATGGGACGTTTTAGTTGAAAATTTTCTTAAACAATTCTTTTCGGCATCTAAAGCCGTGAGGCTTCAAGGAGAAATTGTTACGTTCACACAGAAACCAAATGAAACTCTATATAAGGCATGGACTAGATTTGGAAAGTTATTGAGAGGATGTCCGCAACATGGTTTAGACACCTGTCAAATAGTACAAATATTCTACCAAGGATGCGACATCACTACAAGAAAAGACATAGATATAGCAGCTGGTGGTTCCATTATGAAGAAAACCGAAACTGATGCTTACAAAATTATTGATAACACTGCTTCTCACTCACATGAGTGGCACCAAGAAAAAGATATCGTTAGATCATCTAAAGCAGCTAGAGCCGATTCTAGCCATGACTTAGATTCCATTTCTGTAAAGATAGATGCTGTCGAGAGACGAATGGAAAAGATGACTAAGGATATACACTCAATACGAATTAGTTGTGAGCAGTGTGGAGGACCACATTTGACAAGAGATTGTCTCAGTATTGAACTAACAATGGAACAAAGAGAGAATATTTCATACATAAACCAAAGGCCTGGAAATAATTATCAGAATAATTATCAACCGCCAAAACCGATTTACAATCAAAACAAGAACTATAACCGAAATGTTCCATACAACAACCAACAAGGTCCTAGCAATCAACAAGTATCCAATAATATTTACAATCAGCAATGACCTAATTTTCAAAAAAAACCACCACAAACCGATGATAAAAAGCCAAATTTAGAAGATATGATGACGAAGCTAGTTGAAACTCAAACACGGTTTTTCACATCTCAGAAACAAACTAATGAACAAAATGCTCAAACATTTAGAAATCAACAAGCTTCTATTCAAAACTTGGAACAAGAAGTAAGTATCCTAGCAAGGTTAATAGGTGAAAGAAAACCGGGAAGTTTACCTAGTGATACAAATGCAAACCCCCAGAATGAAACAGCTAAAGCCATTACTACAAGAACTGGTACAGCACTTAAACCACCTGAAATACCTGTAATTTCTGATGAAGCTATTCCTACTCCACAAGAACCACAACCTGAACAAGATAAGGAAAAAGAACCGGTGAAACACCCCGTCCTAATCCATCTGGACGAAGTCCATATCTATTATAAACGATTCATAATAGTTGATTACATCGTGAGGTACTTGACCTCTAAATGATACATTTTACAAACATTGCATTCGTTTTTAAAAGACAAACTTTCATTTCATCGAAAGTTGACAGGTATGCATACCATTTCATAATATCCAACTATAAATGACCTAATCCGTCATTTACTTAATAATAATCTCTACTGAACTTCAACGACTCGAATGCAACATCTTTTGAAATATGTCATGAATGACTCCAAGTAATATCCTTAAAATTAGCTAATGCACAGCGGAAGATTTCTTTCAAACCTGAGAATAAACATGCTTTAAAGTGTCAACCAAAAGGTTGGTGAGTTCATTAGTTTATAGTAATCATTTCATTTTCATCATTTTAATAGACCACAAGATTTTAAATATTATAAACCGTGCAGAAGTCCCATTCCAACTGAACAGAAAATATCTTTCATATGAAGAACACCTGGTGAGGATTCAAAATATAATAGTAACCATCTGTGCCGGTCTTTCACCCCATGGCTGAATACATGTGCCTTCAAAATATAGAACCTCTGTGCCGGTCTTTACACCCTACGGCTGAACACATGTTTATAAAATATAGGACAACCGGTGCCAAAATATCGTAAATAATAAACCATCCACCCGGCTCGGGAGCTCATACGCTCTAACGGAAACCGGGGGCTAATGCATGTCATACTAATCAACCCCAATCCCAGATAATTCTATCATAGAATGTAGTTAAGGTACTGTGTCTATTGCGTCAAACATTTAAAAAAGCGCATGTATTCTCAGTCCCAAAAATGTAAAGAGTAAAAAGGGAATCAAATGAAACTCACTGTATTGTATTTTGTAGTAAAAATACATAAAATGACATTGAACAACTGAACAATGCAAGGTTGGCCTCGGATTCACGAACCTATATCAATTATTTATCAAGTAATATTAACACATTTAATAATAGTAAACAATTATTATGATCATAATTAGTATTTATATATCCAATTCTTATTAAAGTATTTTAATTAGAATATATAATCGTAACTGAACCAATGTATTTATTATGTCCTTAATTCATATCTTATGTATATTTAATTTGTGTATAAATTCAAAATGGTTAATATTTATATAGTTATATTAATATATCTATATTTGTATACATACTTGTTTAATGTTGTATTTAAAAATCGATAGTTTGTTATTTGTAAGTAATTATATAAATAATACTAGCAGGTTTGATATACATAGTTATGTGAAATTTTAATATAATTATAGTATATATATAATAAGTATATTTTATGTACAAAATGTTCATCTGCTTAAAATGATAGTTTTAATATTAATGGTTTACTAATAATAATAATAACTTATATAAAAAAATAATATTAATAATAATAATATTAATATTGTTAATAATAATACTAATATTTACAAAAGTGTAACTAATACTAATTTTAATGAAAATAATGATAACTTGCATTATTTTCATAATAATGTTAATAATAATAATGATCCTAATCATAATGATAATACTTATTTTAATAATAATCATAATAATAATAATAATATTTAGTGATAATACTAGTACTAGTAATGATAATGATATTATTATTAGTGATAATAACAATAATACTAACCAATAATACTTAGTAATGATAATAATAATAATTAAATTTATGATAATACTTATGATAATAATTATAACAATAATAATAATAATAACAATATTAATAATAATAGTAATTAAAATATCAATAAATACCTTAGGAGCATTTAAAAAGAAACAAACTGCCTGCGACGGGATTCGAACCCACTACCCCTTGCTAACCAAAGACGTACTCAAACCAACCCTCTGTACCTGTTTTTCTATTATAACCCGAATTCATTTTTATATAACCTATCTTTCTGTCCTCACAGTTTCTTCTTTCCTTCATTTTCTAAAAAAAAAAAAATGCCACGGGTCAGGATTAAACCTGTGACCTCCTGTTACGATCAACATCCCCTAAACCATTACACTGTCTCCGCTTTTATGTAATTCAATGAACCTATTATCTATATAAACCATTTTATTTAACTGCTTCTTCTTCTCTAAAAATTTAGTTATTTTCACAGAACCCTTTTCATCTTCATTTCCTCATCGTGACCTTCATCTCCACCATCTTCAGTAATCATAATCATTATTAATTTATCATCAAATCACTCTCGGTCATTGAAAACATCCATTATCTACTCGTCATCTAAACCATCATCATTGCTATTAAGACCTAACCCTAATCATCGTGATCGTCTTATCATTATCTTATTTCTTCATCTTAATCTCATGTTATTACGTACTCACCATCATCTATTATGCATCGTCAAAAGAAAAAAAATATAAACGAAATCGTAGCTGTGCAGTATGAGTGTACCGAGCAATTTGGGTTTTAAAACTGATTCAATAACGGCCCATATGGTAACCCATACTGTTTTCAATGACAGCCCAAAAATATATCGGATTAAGGTGGCCCAACAAGAATTTTGTAATACATCGGGTTCTTTATATTGTGATAACGAGTGGGGTTTCTATGATCATAGCTTGTCGGCCACAGCAAAAAGGAAAAACAAGACACTCAAATGAATAAATGATTACATCCAAAATCACATAAACAATATCATCTAACTACATCATCATTTGTCTTTCACATGTTTGGAAACTGAAAAGAATTAGAGAGATAATGGTAACAGTCTAATCGTGTTGTGGAGTGGCTGCTGGAAGAAAGAAATACATATAACGACTGGGGACAGAAAACAGTAATAAACAAATGGGTGTTCTTGGTGTTCGAATGGTGGCGGTTTATTAAGTTATATTGGTGATTCACGACTGAAAGAAATAGTAGCAGGTCATCTAGATCATTCGTGGTTTTTGGTTTATGATTTTATGTTCGAAACAGAAGAAGAAAGAAAGATATTGAAGAGAGAGAGAATAGAGGAAGAGAAGTTGGTGTTCGATCGTGGTGTTTGTGTTTGAAGGTTGTTCCAATGAGGTTCACGAAGGAGAATGGTTTTGGTGATTATAGGTTTGATAATGTGACTCGTTTTTGTTTCGTTTATAGCTGGATTTAATCAAATTTTTACATCAAAATCCATCGACAGAAGGAATCATTCGTACGTGGAAAAGAGAAATAGAAAAAATATAGAACGATAAAGTCTTGTACTAAATTTTGTATTGTTTTGAAATCTGATACTGACCTCTAACAGATTTTGGATTGTTCTGTGATGGAATGTTTGATGTGTACGAGCTCAAAACAAAAGAATAAATCAACTGCAGTTGATTACGATATGAAACAGAAATTTTCACTTTTCATTTATCTGTATTTTATCATATTTATATATATATAATTATATATCTATATTATACATGTAAATCTTGTATCTTGTAAACGTATATGTATCTATATATTATCTGTTATACTTGATTTCGTGTACCTGCATCTATATCCATAGTAGTATGTCTATTATATCTATATAATTATTATATATCAATAGAATTATATTTTGTATTTATATATTTATTTTATATCTATATAATTTGTATTTATATATTTATTTAATTGAATATCTGTATTTACTTATATATATCTAACTGAAATGTTCATATAGTTATATATATATTAAATATAGTAGGAAACATAATAATAATAATATTAATTATATAAACATCAATATTAATAATATTAATGAACTAATAATGATAATAATAATATCAATAATATATATATCGAATTTTTCATATTCATATATCTATATTTCATATGATGATAATAGTTATTCAAATATTCATATTAATGTTTATAATGTAATTATTGTTAATATAACAATTTTATTCAAACTTGTAATTTAATATATTACAATTATAAATTTTATCCTGATTACCAATCATATATTATATATTATAACTTATATTAAATATTTATAATTTAATATATATAGTATCACTTATGTTCATATTTCATATATATAAATATGTGTATATGTATATATACCAACTTATTTACCATGTATTTTTGTTTTACATAAATAATTCCAAGGTTTAGTTTATATTTTATTATTTTAAATTATCATATATCCTTACATTTATATATATATATATATATATATATATATATATATATATATATATATATATATATATATATATATATATATATATATATATATATATATATATATATATTCATTTACAAACAATTGTTCGTGAATCGTCGGCAATGGTCGAAGGTCAATTGAATATATGAACACAGTTCAAAGTTTTTGAAACTTCACATTACAGACTTTGCTTATCATGTCGATTATAGATTAAGACTAAAGTTTAAATTTGGTCAGAAATTCCCGGATCATCACAGTACCTACCCGTTAAAAGAAATTTCATCCCGAAATTTGATCGAGGTCGTCATGGCTAACTATAAGAATGTTTTCATGATGAATATGAGTTGATGAATAGAGTTTTATCATTATTGAGTAATATAGATAAAACAATTTGATTACGCGAAGAGTATAAGTGAAGCTATCGCAAGAGAGTGAAATGAGTAATTGTATATTCGTTTTAACCGATGACATGGTTACGATTGATTTCCGGAATTCAAGGAATTTAGAGAAAATCTTCATAATAAGATTTGGTTCTTCGGCGATTAAGAAAATCAGGATCTTCTTTGATTAAATGCAATAAATTTGTTTCGATTGCTCTGTCAGATATTTTACTATAAATTCATCCCCTTCATTTCCCTATTTTCCATATCTCACATCTTCTATTCTTTCTTCTCAATTCATACTTTAAAACAATCGTCAATATGTTCCTTCCCGTTCTGATCCTTGATATACTCTTAACTTTCATATCTGTTATTCTTCTCTTTCATCTACCACCAGAAGAATCTATTTACTTCTATTATACTCTAGGGTTTATGGTTTTTCTAGTCCTCCCGTGCCTTTATATTGCTATATGCATCGACATATACGGTTTATAATTTCTGGGTGATTGTTGGGTTTTTTTATCTTCCCTTATACTTCGATGTCCCTACTTCTGTCTTCTATAATCATTGTTACCCACAGTTAATGCTTTTTCCTATTTGCTGCGATTTATACTTCAATTTTCTATTTCGAAGCTTCATTCTTTCGTTTCCTCTTCCCGTCCTTAAGTCAAGCGAATAATGGTCCAGAATTCATATGGATTTTGAAATGAACATAGTTAATGTACTCAGAAAGAAATCATAATGGCACAATCTTGATTTGGCAAATTACCAGAATATCCGAAAAGATAGAACTATTAAGAAGATATGATCTTAATATGTTTAGAGATTGAGAAGAATGTAAGAGTCATGTAAATGGCACATGATGACGGTATGTTCTGTGAATCATCACGTTCCATTAGAAACTCTGCATAAATTACTGTAATATAATCACATTGATCAAGTGTCATTATATTATACTAACTCATGCATCAGTTCCCTACACTACTTCAAAAACATTCATAATTTAAATTCAAAGATTTATAGAATATAGAAACTAAAACCGTTTCCTTTTATGAGATAACACAGATGGCGTGGAGAGATAGTTAATATCGGACGAGAATATTTATGAAGATATCTTCAGAAATATTGAGGATATTAATAAAGAAAGGTACGATGATATCTTAGGATTTCAGAATTAACTTGCGATGAAGAAATTTATTCGTGATGATTTAGAGCGATTAAGGAGCAAGGTATTCGATAAAGATTTCATCAGAAACATAATCATCTGGATTCTTTATGTACAAGTTTAGTCCTTGTAATTTGTCCAGAGTCTCCTTCATGGTTTGCTCGATCCGGTTTCCAATTCCAACTTTTCTGAGCTTTGCCAATATACTATTCTTTATCTTTATACCTTCGACGGCTAAGGTCGTGTACAGTTTTTGCTGCTTCAACAGCATTTTTCCAAAATTCGGAGAACGAGTTCGCAGTTTGGGGTGTTTTTCAGAAACTTCACATTCGAAGTATGTAAGTCTAAGAGATAGATGTTATATGTATATAACTGTTGATGTAGACATGCTGCGAGATTTCAAAACACTGATTGCTGATTCTCGATAACTGGTATGGCAATTTTCGTCACAAGATGCGGATGAGTATATGATGAGGTTTTATGAATAATACAGATATTTTTCAGAGAGACTAAGCCGAAGTTGCTGGTACATCTGCTGATAATATAGTGGAATATAAGAGGTCCTCCGGTAACGGTGATGAAAGGGCAACGTATATATCGAGGTTATAATAAGGTTGTTTCGAAAGAAAAGTCGAAGTTGACTTTGTTGGAGCTGTGACAAAATTTGCTAATTTGAAAAGGGATTGCAAAGTTATTTTCGATAATAACAATGCCAAAGGAGCTAGCACGGATACTTGTTAAACATTTACTCAGGTTCTGAGTATTTTTTTTTTCAGGTGCATAACTATATGCATCAATCTTTTCTTCCGTAGATGAAGTGCGGTTGGTTCATCCTCTCGATTGAGGTGTTTTCAAGAATTATAAAAAGTTTGAATGTAGATTATAATTGTCAAGATACAAATGAGATTTAAGATGAAATCAAGTGGCAAACTTGAAGTATTGTTTAGTTTCATATGTTATAATCAATATTTTAATTCATTTTAATTGTCCACTGTTGGTAGTCCTCAGTTGATTAGTCCACAGGTAGCTAGGATTTTGTTAGCGTGGATTCTTAACAAAATTTCTCATAGTTAACTTGTTTGTTTCTAACAAATTTTATTCCGTCAAATGTTTTCTTCATTATGCCACTTGTTGGATTCTGATAGGTCAAAATCCAATCATGAAAGGTGAATGGAAATGGTTATTCTGTGGTGATCGGATTCATATATTTGTGGATGTAAGTAGGATAGGAAATTACTACTGAATCAGATTTGAAGAATGTACAGTGTAACTTATTAAAGTGAAATCTAAATATTCCTCGGGTGTTACCTACCCGTTAAAATATTTTCATCATTAACAGTTTGTACGAAAGAATTTTTAATCACAATCATTATGAAAATATATATACATATATATTTTCTTCAGATGTAATTATGAATTTAATGAGTCAATATAATATTAGACTCATTTGATTTTCGATTTGAGCTAGAATAAGAAATCCTTAAAACTATTAGGAATCACATATTCTTCACAGAACATTGATGAAGTTATGGATCAATACTTCATCGTTAATTGCTGTTGGTACTCCTTGGTATCCACGGTGCGTATGATGTTGATGTTCGTGGAACAGATTGTGATATTAAGGTGTGGGATGTGGATGTTGTTGTTGGTGATACTGTTGGTGCCGGTAATGTTGTTGAAGCTGGTACATTTTGCACCATACTTTTCACGGCTACAACTCGGGTGCGAGGCTCGTTGACTTCTTCTATTACTCCGGGATGATTGTCGGTCGGAACGAGCGGATGAATAAGGTTTAGAATTTTAAATAGAATCTAATCGTGGCGAGGTATTCTGGAAATGAGTATGAACATGGTGTTTCTAATAGGTTCACCAGTAAGTGATCCAGGTTCTTCGCCAAAAGGTGAATTCGGTTGATGGAAGGGATCACCTTCTTCATGTCTCCATTGATTAAATCGACTACGAAATCATCAGATGAATTGAGAATGGCTGATTGATTGATTCATTCTGGTGACGCTGCTTTCGGAGCTGGAGTGGGACTCCATATCGGAATCCGAGGGACTTGAACTAGTTGTGAGTTCCATTTCGTACGATTGAATAAATGATTTTTCGATATGAAATGATTTTCAGATATCGGATGATATTCTAATTACATAGAATACCTATACATAGTACAGAAGATCCCGTAGATTAAGAAGGGAATTAAGGAAACGTGTTAGATAAAGGCTACAGTAACAGATACGCTAAGATATGAATTTTGTCTATACAATATCTATGCAATGAATGCAGTAAGACGCGTTTAGACTTAAGATGATAAGCAAAAAAAAAAAATTCGACAAAAATGATAAGCAAAACTTTTGACAAGCAGACCAGGTTCAAGTTCAGACTCATTAATATAACCTAGCAACTACTAGGTCGAAGTCCAGACTTCACTAATGCATCCTAACAACTACCTGTTAGACACACTAATGCAGACCTGGTTCGCTAAGACCACCGCTCTGATACCAACTGAAACACCCCGTCCTAATCCATCTGGACGAAGTCCATATCGATTATAAACGATTCATAATAGTTGATTACATCATGAGGTACTTGACCTCTAAATGATACATTTTACAAACATTGCATTCGTTTTTAAAAGACAAACTTTCATTTCATCGAAAGTTGACAGGTATGCATACCATTTCATAATATCCAACTATAAATGACCTAATCCGTCATTTACTTAATAATAATCTCTACTGAACTTCAACGACTCGAATGCAACATCTTTTGAAATATGTCATGAATGACTCCAAGTAATATCCTTAAAATTAGCTAATGCACAGCGGAAGATTTCTTTCAAACCTGACAATAAACATGCTTTAAAGTGTCAACCAAAAGGTTGGTGAGTTCATTAGTTTATAGTAATCATTTCATTTTTATCATTTTAATAGACCACAAGATTTTAAATATTATAAACCGTGCAGAAGTCCCATTCCAACTGCACAAAAAATATCTTTCATATGAAGAACACCTGGTGAGGATTCAAAATATAATAGTAACCATCTGTGCCGGTCTTTCACCCCACGGCTGAATACATGTTCCTTCAAAATATAGAACCTCTATGCCGGTCTTTACACCCTACGGCTGAACACATGTTTATAAAATATAGGACAACCGGTGCCAAAATGTAGTAAATAATAAACCATCCACCCGGCTCGGGAGCTCATACGCTCTAACGGAAACCGGGGGCTAATGCATGTCATACTAATCAACCCCAATCCCATTTAATTCTATCATAGAATGCAGTTAAGGTACTTGTGTCTATTGCATCAAACATTTATAAAAGAGCATGTATTCTCAGTCCCAAAAATATAAAGAGTAAAAAGGAAATCAAATGAAACTCACTGTATTGTATTTTGTAGTAAAAATACATAAAATGACATTGAACAACTGAACAATGCAAGGTTGGCCTCGGATTCACGAACCTATATCAATTATTTATCAAGTAATATTATCACATTTAATAATAGTAAACAATTATTATGATCATAATTAGTATTTATATATCCAATTCTTATTAAAGTATTTTAATTAGAATATATAATCGTAACTGAACCAATGTATTTATTATGTCCTTAATTCATATCTTATGTATATTTAATTTGTGTATAAATTCAAAATGGTTAATATTTATATAGTTATATTAATATATCTATATTTGTATACATACTTGTTTAATGTTGTATTTAAAAATCGATAGTTTGTTATTTATAAGTAATTATATAAATAATACTAGCAGGTTTGATATACATAGTTATGTGAAATTTTAATATAATTATAGTATATATAATAAGTATATTTTATGTACAAAATGTTCATCTGCTTAAAATGATAGTTTTAATATTAATGGTTTACTAATAATAATAATAATAACTTATATAAAAAAAATAATATTAATAATAATAATATTAATATTGTTAATAATAATACTAATATTTACAAAAGTGTAACTAATACTAATTTTAATGAAAATAATGATAACTTGCATTATTTTCATAATAATGTTAATAATAATGATCCTAATCATAATGATAATACTTATTTTAATAATAATCATAATAATAATAATATTTAGTGATAATACTAGTACTAGTAATGATAATGATATTATTATTAGTGATAATAACAATAATACTAACCAATAATACTTAGTAATGATAATAATAATAATTAAATTTATGATAATACTTATGATAATAATTATAACAATAATAATAATAACAATATTAATAATAATAGTAATTAAAATATCAATAAATACCTTAGGAGCATTTAAAAAGAAACAAACTGCCTGCGACAGGATTCGAACCCACTACCCCTTGCAAACCAAAGACGTACTCAAACCAACCCTCTGTACCTGTTTTTCTATTATAACCCGAATTCATTTTTATATAACCTATCTTTCTGTCCTCACAGTTTCTTCTTTCCTTCATTTTCTAAAAAAAAATGCCACGGGTCAGGATTTAACCTGTGACCTCCTGTTACGATCAACATCCCCTAAACCATTACACTGTCTCCGCTTTTATGTAATTCAATGAACCTATTATCTATATAAACCGTTTTATTTAACTGCTTCTTCTTCTCTAAAAATTTTGTTATTTTCACAGAACCCTTCTCATCTTCATTTCCTCATCGTGACCTTCATCTCCACCATCTTCAGTAATCATAATCATTATCAATTTATCATCAAATCACTCTCGGTCATTGAAAACATCCATTATCTACTCGTCATCTAAACCATCATCATTGCTATTAAGACCTAACCCTAATCATCGTGATCGTCTTATCATTATCTTATTTCTTCATCTTAATCTCATGTTATTACGTACTCACCATCATCTATTATGCATCGTCAAAAGAAGAAAAAATATAAACGAAATCGTAGCTGTGCAGTATGAGTGTACCGAGCAATTTGGGTTTTAAAACTGATTCAATAACGGCCCATATGGTAACCCATACTGTTTTCAATGACAGCCCAAAAATATATCGGATTAAGGTGGCCCAACAAGAATTTTGTAATACATCGGGTTCTTTATATTGTGATAACGAGTGGGGTTTCTATGATCATAGCTTGTCGGCCACAGCAAAAAGGAAAAACAAGACACTCAAATGAATAAATGATTACATCCAAAATCACATAAACAATATCATCTAACTACATCATCATTTGTCTTTCACATGTTTGGAAACCGAAAAGAATTAGAGAGATAATGGTAACAGTCTAATCGTGTTGTGGAGTGGCTGCTGGAAGAAAGAAATACATATAACGACTGGGGACAGAAAACAGTAATAAACAAATGGGTGTTCTTGGTGTTCGAATGGTGGCGTTTTATTAAGTTGTATTGGTGATTCACGACTGAAAGAAATAGTAGCAGGTCATCTAGATCATTCGTGGTTTTTGGTTTATGATTTTATGTTCGAAACAGAAGAAGAAAGAAAGATATTGAAGAGAGAGAGAATAGAGGAAGAGAAGTTGGTGTTCGATCGTGGTGTTTGTGTTTGAAGGTTGTTCCAATGAGGTTCACGAAGGAGAATGGTTTTGGTGATTATAGGTTTGATAATGTGACTCGTTTTTGTTTCGTTTATAGCTGGATTTAATCAAATTTTTACATCAAAATCCATCGACAGAAGGAATCATTCGTACGTGAAAAAGAGAAATAGAAAAAATATAGAACGATAAAGTCTTGTACTGAATTTTGTATTGTTTTGAAATCTGATACTGACCTCTAACAGATTTTGGATTGTTCTGTGATGGAATGTTTGATCTGTACGAGCTCAAAACAAAAGAATAAATCAACTGCAGTTGATTACGATATGAAACAGAAATTTTCACTTTTCATTTATCTGTATTTTATCATATTTATATATATATAATTATATATCTATATTATACATGTAAATCTTGTATCTTGTAAACGTATATGTATCTATATATTATCTGTTATACTTGATTTCGTGTACCTGCATCTATATCCATAGTAGTATGTCTATTATATCTATATAATTATTATATATCAATAGAATTATATTTTGTATTTATATATTTATTTTATATTTATATAGTTTGTATTTATATATTTATTTAATTGAATATCTGTATTTACTTATATATATCTAACTGAAATGTTCATATAGTTATATATATATATATATATATATATATTAAATATAGTAGGAAACATAATAATAATAATAATATTAATTATATAAACATCAATATTAATAATATTAATGAACTAATAATGATAATAATAATATCAATAATATATATATCGAATTTTTCATATTCATATATCTATATTTCATATGATGATAATAGTTATTCAAATATTCATATTAATGTTTATAATGTAATTATTGTTAATATAATAATTTTATTCAAACTTGTAATTTAATATATTACAATTATAAATTTTATCCTGATTACCAATCATATATTATATATTATAACTTATATTTAATATTTATAATTTAATATATATAGTATCACTTATGTTCATATTTCATATATATAAATATGTGTATATATATATATATATAGCAACTTATTTACCATGTATTTTTGTTTTACATAAATAATTCCAAGGTTTAGTTTATATTTTATTATTTTAAATTATCATATATCCTTACATTTATATTTATATATATATATATATATATATATATATATATATATATATATATATATATATATATATATATATATATATATATATATATATATATTCATTTACAAACAATTGTTCGTGAATCGTCAGCAATGGTCGAAGGTCAATTGAATATATGAACACAGTTCAAAGTTTTTGAAACTTCACATTACAGACTTTGCTTATCATGTCGATTATAGATTAAGACTAAAGTTTAAATTTGGTCGGAAATTCCCGGGTCATCACAACCGGTAGTTGAAAAGGTTAATGAAGATAACACAGTTAAGGCTAAACCTTATGTTAAACCATACCAACCACCACTTCCTTACCCGAGTAAAATGAAAAAAGGGAAACTTGAAGCCGAGCAATCCAAATTCTTGGATATTTTTAAACAAATAAATGTAAATCTTCCTTTCATTGATGTGATTTCAGGAATGCCTAGATATGCTAAATTCTTGAAAGATCTAATCACAAATACAAAGAAAATGGAAGAACTCTCGGCTGTTACTATCAATGCTAATTGTTCAGCAGTGCTGTTGAATAAGATACCAGAAAAACTATCTGATCCAGGAAGTTTCACAATTCCATGTTTTCTGGGTAGTCTTAGTTCAATAGAAGCATTGGCAGACTTAGGTGCTAGTATAAATTTAATGCCGTATTCACTATACGCTAAACTAGACCTTGGAGAATTGAAACCAACAAGAATAAGTATACAACTAGCCGATCGATCAATAAAATATCCTAGAGGGATAATGGAGAACATGCTAGTTAAAGTTGGTACTTTAGTATTTCCAGTAGATTTTGTTGTTCTGAACATGGAAGAAGATTCTCAAGTTCCTCTCATATTAGGAAGACCATTCTTAAACACGGCTAAAGCAATGATAGACGTGTTTGGTAAGAAACTGACCCTAAGTATAGAGGATGAGAGTGTTACCTTTTCAGTTGATAGAGCTATGCAACAACCGCAATCTGCAGATGATACATGTTATTATATTCAAACTATAGATTCACATGCAGAATTGTTAGAAGAATTTCCAGAATTACAAGGAATAGGAGAATGTTCTTTAGGAGAAGGTACTGAACCAATTGATGAAACTGAAATGTTAGCTACACTAATAGCTAATGGATATGAACCAACAACAGAAGAAATTCAAATGCTAAAAGAAGAAGACAGATATCGATATAAATCATCGATAGGAGAACCTCCGACATTAGAGTTAAAGCCACTTCCAAACCATTTGAAATACGCTTATTTACATGGTGAATCTGAATTACCTGTAATAATATCGTCTTCTCTTACTGAAAATGAAAAATCACAACTCATTTCTATGTTGAAAGCTCATAAGCCAGCTATTGCATGGAAGATTCATGATATCAAAGGAATAAGTCCTTCGTATTGCACACATAAAATCCTTATGGAAGAAGGTCATAAAACGTATGTGCAATGCCAATGAAGACTAAATCCGAATATGCAAGATGTAGTTAAGAAAGAAATTATTAAACTGCTAGATGCAGGTTTAATTTATCCAATTTCTGATAGTCCATGGGTAAGCCCAGTTCAATGCGTACCTAAGAAGGGTGGCATGACTGTCATCACAAATGAGAAAAATGAGCTTATTCCTACTAGGACTGTAACAGGATGGCGTGTTTGTATTGATTATAGAAAATTAAATGACGCCACCAGAAAAGATCACTTTCCCTTACCTTTCATTGATCAAATGTTGGAAAGATTAGCCGGAAACAGTTACTATTGTTTTCTTGATGGTTTTTCCGGATATTTTCAAATTCCAATAGCACCCGAGGACCAAGAGAAAACCACGTTCACGTGCCTATGAATAAACTCCTAGAAAAGGATGCTCCATTCATATTTTTAGATGAATGCATCAAATCTTTTAATATTCTTAAAGAAAAACTCACTAATGCGCCGATTATGATAACACCAAATTGGAATCTACCGTTTGAACTTATGTGCGATGCAAGTGATTTTGCAATGGGAGCCGTTTTAGGACAAAGGATTGAAAAACGATTTCAACCTATATATTATGCTAGTAAGACGTTACAAGGAGCACAAACAAATTACACAACTACTGAAAAAGAACTCCTTGCTATTGTCTTTGCTTTTGACAAATTTTGTTCATATCTCGTTCTAGCTAAAACGGTGATCTATACCGACCATTCTGCTCTTAGATACCTATTTTCGAAACAAGATGCTAAACCACGATTAATCCGTTGGATCTTACTCTTACAAGAGTTTGATATTGAAATCCGAGATAAAAGAGGAGCACAAAATCTCGCCGCTGATCATCTTTCTCGTCTTGAAAATCCCGAATTAGAAGTTCTAAATGAATCGGCAATACAAGACAACTTTCCTGATGAATATCTATTGAAGATAGATTATAATGAAATTCCATGGTTTGCAGACTATGCAAACTACTTAGTATGTGGATTCCTTGAGAAGGGATTATCGTACCAAAAACGAAAGAAATTCTTCAGTGATATAAAACACTATTTCTGGGAAGATCCACATTTGTTTAAAAGTTGTCCCAATGGAATAATACACCGATGTGTATTCGGAGATGAAGCCAATCAAATCTTAAACCATTGTCACACAGGACCAACAGGAGGGCATTATGGGCCTCAACTCACAGCAAGAAAAGTTTATGATGCTGGATTCTATTGGCCTACAATTTACAAAGACGCAAACCTTCTTTGCAAATCCTGTGATGCTTGTCAAAGGGCCGGAAAAATAAGTCAACGTGATGAAATGCCACAAAATGTCATTCAAGTATGTGAAGTATTTGACATTTGGGGTATTGACTTTATGGGTCCATTTCCAAAATCTCATAATAATCTCTATATTCTCGTAGCCATTGATTATGTATCTAAATGGGCAGAAGCACAAGCTCTCCCAACTAACGATGCACGAGTTGTAGACAACTTTTTAAAACGTCTTTTTGCAAGGTTTGGAACACCAAAAGCTTTAATAAGTGATCGGGGAACTCATTTCTGTAATAATCAACTTGAGAAAGTTCTTAAAAGATACGGAGTAACTCATAAAATCTCCACCGCATATCATCCACAAACAAGTGGACAAGTTAAAAATACCAACCGAGCTTTAAAACGTATTCTAGAGAAAACTGTAGGATCAAATCCGAAGGAATGGTCCATAAAATTGGAGGATGCACTCTGGGCTTTTAGAACAGCCTACAAAACTCCAATTAGAACCAGACCTTTTAAACTCGTTTACGGAAAAGCATGTCATCTTCCAGTAGAAATTGAACACAAAGCATTTTGGGCTTTGAAGACATGTAATCTTGATTTACATGAAGCTGGACGTCTACGGTTAAGTCAATTAAACGAATTAGAAGAATTAAGACAAGAAGCATACGAAAATTCGTTAATCTATAAGGAAAGAACGAAGAAATGGCATGATAAAAGATTCAGAAGTTCAAAAGAATTCAAAGAAGGAGACAGAGTTCTTCTTTTCAATTCACGATTCAAGCTATTTCCTGAAAAATTGAAATCAAGATGGTCTGGACCATTCATAGTCAAAAGAGTTTTCCCATACGGAACGATAGAATTAATAAATTCAAATGGGATTGAATTTAAGGTTAATGGTCACAGAGTTAAACATTACATACATGGTCCGATGGAAGTTGACAATGAAGTTAATCACAATTTCGACACCACAGCTAACTAAGTATGGGAAGAATCAAGTCTTTAAAGGATAATATGTATTTCTGTTAGAGTTAGATTTTCTGTTTTCGTGTAGTTCTCGAAAATGGAACCCGAATGGTCTTTCCCTAGCAGACCCTAAAGAACTAGTCTTCTCCCCCCATTCTGAATTTTTATTTTTTTTTAGGTTTTTACGAAATGAAGACTTCCTGTGAACTAAACCATGGTCTAATGCTACACGCTTTGATCACTAAACGTAATAATGACACACTTCCAAGTGAAATAGTATCATTAATCAGAGGTAAATTGGACGGAGTAAGAAAAGAATCCAGATGCGAAGATAATAAGTTACAATTTGGTAAAGGAAAATCAAAATCCGCAGCGAAAAGGAGAGCACGACACCTTGAAAAATGTCACAAATGCGGAAAATGGTCACACGAAGGTAAATGTTCAAATAATCAAACCTATTCAAATACCGAATTTGTTACTCTATGCAGAGATGGACCGTTCATATGTTTAGAAGAAAAAACATTAAATGCTCGAGGTTACGCCGATGTAGCCATGGAAAATCAATTAGTCCGACTATCTTATGAGTGGGCTAGAGCATATCACTAAGAAATCTATTTCACAGGTAAGTCTGTACAGTTTTTATTTTTATTTTTATTTTTAACCTTTTGTTAATAAACGCTAATTTGTTCGCTATAAAGTATTAAATTGGTATTCGATAAAATTAGGTCTTGCGACCGAAATTATTGATATCATACAAAAATTTATTACATCACTGTGAAATTTAACGTTTATTCTTAAGGTATAAATATCTTTAATCAATCAACCCAAAATATTTCAAAAATTCGTCATGAGTTAAATTAGGTCATGGAACCGAAATTACTTTACCGAAAAGAGGGGCGCATATTTTTGATAATATTTGATTGATTAAAGTGGGATAAAAGCCAAAAAGATTTTTAATTTTTTTTTTATGTTTTTAAAATTAATATATAAATCTTAAATTGATATTGTAAGCTTTTTAAATCAATATATTTTAAATTGTAAATATTTGGAAAATTAATATTTTTAATTAAGTTTGGTATGAATTTTTAATTTTATGCATTTTAAATATAAGTTTGGTGTGAATTTTTAATTTTTAAAATATGAATTTTTAATTTTATGCATTTTAAATATAAGTTTGGTGTGAATTTTTAATTTTTAAAATATGAATTTTTAATTTTATGCATTTTAAATTTAAGTTTGGTGTGAATTTAAAAAAAAATTTACTTTATTTCGCTAAGTTAAAAATATGATTTTTAAAATTCGTCGTGAGTTGAAGACTAGGTCGTTGAACCGAAATTGCTTTATCCGAGGGAGGGACGAGAACTTTTATTATCATTATTTTTAATCTTATTGAATTAAAGTATGCCAAAAACATTAAAAAAAAAACCCAAAAATCTTTGCTTTTAAAACCGCGCTTTAAAAAGACAAATTTTTAAATTTTGTCGAGGGACGGACTAGGACATCATTCCGAAACGACCTCGTCCTAAATAACAAGGGAAACAAAATTTTAAAATTAATTTCTTAATTGTTTTATAAGTTAAAGATTTCTATTAAAAAAAAAAACGCCGCGACTCGCGGAGTTTGAAGAGCACAAACACCGCGACTCGCGGAGGACCAAAAATACAGAAAAAAAATAAAAGGCCGAACAGATCAGTTGCACACCACCACACCTCAAAACACTGCGAAAAAACCCGAAAAAAACACTCCCAAAATCGAATTTTTTCACCAAAAATCATCACATTTTTTACTAAAATCATGTTGAGAATGATGCTATCAAGGAATTACTCAAGAAAAACGGTAAATTTCTACACCTAAACACCATTTAATCCGAAAATTAGTGTTCTTGAGCAAATTTATACCCAATTCTATTTTGATGCTTTTTAGTGTAATTATACTTAAATTGTTTATGTATTATGCTTGTATAACCTAGATTGATGCTATTTAACATAATTAGAAGCCTTAAACTTCAAATTTTGAGTAATCTAGGGTTTGTGTTCTTGAGCAATTTGGGGCTTTTTGATATAAACAAGTTATGGCCGATTTTTGTCATGAATTGTTGCTAAATTAAGTAGTGTAACATGTTTAGGTAGTTAAATGATCCAAACTTTGAGCCTAAACATGGTTTTTGAGAAATAAAGTGGACTTTTTCAAGTCTAAAATTCATGAACTTGATTTTTGAGAGATAATGCCATTTGAAACTTGTTTAATTGCTAATAATGATTATTTTGACATGTTATATGAGTTGAATGCTTATGAACTTGGCGAACATTTTCGTATATGCTTATTTGAAAAAGTGTAGATTTGATAAAAATATGAAAATGAGTATAAGTTTGATATAAATTGAACATGTCATTGTAATTATTTTGATTGATGATTTTGCTGACACTAATGCATATTTGGATGCACAAAAATTGTGTTTGATGTGTTTTGCAGACTGAAAGGGGTGAATCTTCATCCCAAGCTCGCATTACTCCTCTTGAGAATGCGGAACAACAGGATGTTGATAACCATTACAAACAAGATATACCTCATCCAGTTATGACATTTTCAGATATGCACGTGGAAAATTTGCACCCGAACTTGAGATTAGACAGACGTTGGATAGATTATCCAAAATACCAAAGGGCCTTGCATACTCTTCATTCTAAAGCTGTTGAAGTACCTAGGGTAATAGAATGGGAACCATTAGAAGCCGTAGAATTGGCCGAGCCAATTAGAGAATTACTTACTCAGAGGTATGGTAACTCTACTTTTAACAATTGGGTACGATTATTCAACATGCGTAGACCTGTATATAAAGTATGGTGTGAAGAATTATTGTGTAGTATAGAAATAAATGATCGGGTAGCTAGTTTAACCGATCAATCTTTTATTAGATTTTTGTTAGGAGGTTCGATGCGCCACATGTCTCTACTAGACATGGCTCAGGCCTTACGTATATATACGCCTGAGGAGCTAGCATCTGCCGATTGTCGAGGGTTGATACTAAATGGTAGGAAAATTGATAAAAATTTTGATACGCATGGTGTATGGAGTCAAATGACTAGCCATCACCGATTTAAAGGGGGAAATTACTCTTATTTGGATATAGATAGAGCTGAATTAAGAGTAATTCACAGGTTTTTAGTCAATTCGATTACACAATGAGGTAAGAATAAGGAAAAGATAAATGAACAGGATTTGTTTTACCACATGTGTATTCGAGACCCACAAAGCGCTGTATGTATACCTTATTGTGTGGGTTATTATTTATCAGCTATGGTTAGGGGGATGAGACCGCACAATATAATAGGAGGAGGTATATTTATTACATTAATTGCTGAGTACCTCAATGTGGATATAAGTCGAGGGGGATTATTAATCGAAGAACCAGAACCCCACGATACAATTGGTTTAAATGTATATCATGGTGCTAAGGTTTTGAAGAGGCGAAATAACGCCGCAGTACGATATAATGGAAGACATCCATAGGTTGAGAGAAATCAACAGCCAGGTAATGTGGGAGGGGGAAATGAAATGACAGAAATGCAAAGGTTTATAGCTTCACAAGAGTATGAAAATGCTAGACATCGAGCATTTGAAGATTGGCAAGTTCATCAAAACTAAATCATAGCTCATTGCCAACATGTAGGTAGAAACTATATTCCTACTCCAACGCCCATATTCCCTCCCTGGTCTATAGAGATGCAACCACCGTATCCTACTTATAACGCAGCTGAAGCATTTTATAACACATACGGTTATGCATGGAACCCCTACTGGTATCAGTAACAACCCTAGTTTATTTAGTTTTATTTATTTTATTTTTTTAATGCTACTACATTTAGCACTTATGTTGATATTGTAATAGTTTTTATAATTTTCTAACTTTTATTATTAGATTTTAATAATTTTTGAATGTGGGGTAATATACCAAACTTCAAAAATATGTATATATGTTTGCAGTTTATCTTATGTACACAACAGGGTAAAACAACGCATTTTTAAAGACTGGCATTAAGTTCAGCAAAAGCAACTAATTTTGATAACAAGATGCAAAATATATGTGAAATAACAACAAGACGGAATGAACAAATGATGTGCACCATTTATCATTCAACACAAACAACAATATGTTTGGAAACTTTGGTAAAATTTAATCATTTTTCTTCGCTAATCACCCTCAATAATTTAAATTGTTACTGATTTCTTGCAAATGAGGGCATTGCAAGATCTTAAGTGTGGGAAGGGGTTAAATTCTTTCGGATTTTAAAATTTTTACTTTATACACTTGGTTACCATTAAAAATACTAGTAAAGCAGTAGTTGTATTAGAATCTAGTGCTCTCTGATAATAAAGAACAGCCCTAGTCTTATATACTGACTACCCAATTCTAGTAAAATTTTTCAAAATTTTCAATTAAATGAACTCAAAATCATGTTTATACATATTTATGAACGATAAAACTAGGTGTTAACACCGAAATTATTGTTACCTCGGAAAGGACATAAATTGAGAAACAAACCAAAATGTTAGAATTCATTTAAAATGGAATAGAGGACAATAGAAAGGAAAATAAAAGCCAAGTGTGGGAAAATTTACCAAGTTATTTTAAACATATGTCACATATTTCTGTAACAAATAATTAAAGATACTTTTGCTTTGGACTAAACTAAACAGTTTTACCCGATTTACTGTAAGAAAGATGGATCTACACGATGAATCAATTCCATCATTAAAAGGAAGTAAAGTCTTCCGAAAAAGAAACGCGCTTCTTGATTTAGGTCATGAAGTTGTCATTCAGACCAGCTGTAGGTTGACGAAAAATCTAGAAAAGTCATCACTAAAATCAGCAGAAAATCCACGGATCTCAGCATAAAATAGGGTCGCCAAGTGGTCAGATTTATCCTAACCATGAGAAGGATTTATCTCGTACAATGGGGGGCACCGTGCAAATTAGCTTGATAAGACTAATGAATCAGATCCCCAGAAACGATAATCTCCTTAAAGATCAAAAATCAGCTTTTAAGCCTGATATTACTCAATCCTAGAGATTGACCTCAAAGATTGAGAATTACAAACTCATGGAATTCAATGATATCTAAACTCGAGCTTGA
The DNA here is from genome assembly GCF_046630445.1 of Rutidosis leptorrhynchoides. Classification (NCBI taxonomy): domain Eukaryota; kingdom Viridiplantae; phylum Streptophyta; class Magnoliopsida; order Asterales; family Asteraceae; genus Rutidosis; species Rutidosis leptorrhynchoides. The sequence continues at coordinate 48,121,860 of NC_092342.1, forward strand.
ACGAGAAAATATTTTGATCAAAATTACAAACCGATTTGTTTTCTAAAAATCCATTTTCAATGCGTTCATTACCTTTGAACGTAAAATCCTAGGAATTCACCTAGAATTCATTAGGTCACCTGAACCAAATCGGGTGTCAACCGTAAGAACGGTGGTTGCATAGTATGGTCAAAGACAGGACCTTGTGCCAGACCGAAAAATTATAAGGGTGAGCTTTACTATTGCTCCTACCAAGGATAGTAATTGCGTCCGACACGTTATAGACCATAATTAAAAGCATGTCAGGGGACATTGCCTTAACAGTTGCTTGTTTAACGCTTTCCTTTACAACCGGACGGTAGTTTATCGAAAGGTAATATTCTGAGGAAGTATACTGGACGTGTTGCTTTCCTAATACAAGGTTAGCAAGTGGGTGACACAAAACCGCAAGTTTTGAGCTAAAGTTTTCAAATCTGAAACCCACCAAACCCACAAAAATAATTTGCAAACACCGGTGAAGGGTTATTCCGGAAAACTTATCTAGGGTAAAAGCTAGATTTAATTTTCAAAAAGATCAAATGTTTTCATAAAGATCCAATTTCCTTAATGGATCTAAATTTTCATAAGTCATGTGAGACTGTAAACCACATCGTTACTACCATTGTTTATACCGCCGTAAAGAAATCACTGATGTACAAAGTGTGAAGAATAAAGAAGTGATTCTAGTATTTCAAGACTATATTGCTTGAGGACAAGCAACGCTCAAGTGTGGGAATATTTGATAATGCTAAAAACGAACATATATTTCATAGCATTATTCCTCAAGAAAGACAAGCTTTTAGTTGCAATTGTTCTATTAAAAGTGATATTCGTTTAAATAATAAAAGGTGAAGACAAAAGACAGATTCGACGAATTGAAGACGCAAACGACCAAAAAGCTCAAAAGTACAAAATACAATCAAAGAGGTTCCAATTATTGATAAAAAACGTCTCGAAATTACAAGAATACAAGATTCAAAACGCAAAGTACAAGATATTAAATTGTACGCAAGGACGTTCGAAAATCCGGAACCGGGAACAGAGTCAACTCTTAACGCTCGACGCAACGGACTAAAAATTACAAGTCAACTATGCACATAAATATAATATAATATTTAAATAATTCTTATAATTATTTATATATTATATAATATATTATAAACCGTCGGCAAATTAAAAGACAAACTTGTGTGAGCTGGTTTTACAAACTCCGCGAGTTGCGGAGTTTGCAGTGAAAAAATTACGCGAGTCGAGGAGCCCCAAAAACTGAAACTGCCTATAAAGCTCGCGCATTCTGATCGTTAAAATATATCCATAATTTATCTCTCTCTCAATATATACGTAAATATATATATATATATATATATATATATATATATATATATATATATATATATATATATATATATATATATATATATATATATATATATATATATATATATATATAATTTATATTTTAATTTTAAATCCTAATAATAAGGGTATGTTAGCGAATGTTGTAAGGGTGTAAGTCGAAATTCTGTCCGTGTAACGCTACGCTATTTTTAATCATTGTAAGTTATGTTTATATTATTTTCATTAATGTCTCGTAGCTAAGCCGTTATTATGCTTATCTAAATCGAAGTAATCATGATGTTGGGCTAAATACTAAAATTGGGTAATTGGGCTTTGTACCATAATTGGGGTTTGGATAAAAGAACGACACTTGTGGAAATTAGACTATGGGCTATTAATGGGTTTTATATTAACTAAACAATACCTTGTTAATTTAATATACAAACTTATAATTCGACGTATTTATATATAACCACATACGCTTGACTGGGTACGGTGGGCGGGATATCTATAAATACCAATAATTATTCATTTTACCGGACACGGAACTAGATTAATAGTTAATAGACTTGTTGAAACAGGGGTGAATTACATTCAAGGGTAATTGGTGTAATTGTTAACAAAGTAGTAAAACCTTGGTTTACACGCAGTCGATAACCTGGTGTATTCATTAAACAAAGTATTAAAACCTTGTTACAATTTGAATCCCCAATTAGTTGGAATATTTAACTTCGGGTATAAGGATAATTTGATGAGGACACTCGCACTTTATATTTATGACTGATGGGCTGTTATGGACAAAAACCAGACGGACATATTAAATAATCCAGGACAAAGGACAATTAACCCATGGGCATAAAACTAAAATCAACACGTCAAACATCATGATTACGGAAGTTTAAATAAGCATAATTCTTTTATTTCATATTTAATTTCCTTTATTTTATATTTAATTGCACTTCTAATTATCGCACTTTTATTTATTGTTATTGTATTTAATTGCACTTTTATTTATTGTTATTGTATTTAATTGCACTTTTAATTATCTTACTTTTTAATTATCGCAATTTTATTTTATCACAATTTTATTTTATCTCACTTTTATTTATCGCAATTTCATTATTGTTATTTATTTTACGCTTTAAATTAAGTCTTTTATTTATTTTTATTATTTTACATTAGGTTTTAACTGCGACTAAAGTTTTAAAAATCGACAAACCGGTCATTAAACGGTAAAAACCCCCCTTTATAATAATAATATTACTTATATATATATTTGTATTTTTATAAAGTAAAACTAATATAGCGTTAAGCTTTGTTTAAAGATTCCCTGTGGAACGAACCGGACTTACCAAAACTACACTACTGTACGATTAGGTACACTGCCTATAAGTGTTGTAGCAAGGTTTAAGTATATCCATTCTATAAATAAATAAATATCTTGTGTAAAATTGTATCGTATTTAATAGTATTTAGTTGTAAAAATAAAGCTATTTTATATACACCTCGCATAACATCACTACCTCTTACAATATTGACTTGTAACCTGTATTTTCGACTATAAACTTATACTTTTTCTGTTTAGTTTCATAAATTTCAGTTCATTATGAAACCATAGCAACTTGAATCACTCAAAACGGATTTAAAACGAAGAAGTTATGGGTAAAACAAGATTGGATAATTTTGCTTGTTGTAGCTACGTGAAATTTGTAACAAATCTATACAAATCATAACTTAACTAACTTATATTGTATTGTATGTATTCTAACATATATTATGTAATCTTGGGATACCATAGACATGAATACAATGTTTTGACATATCATATCGACCCATCTATATATATATTTCGGAACAACCATAGACACTCTATATGCAGTAATGCTTGAGTTAGCTATACGGGGTTGAGGTTGATTCCAAAATAATATATATACTTTGAGTTGTGATCTAGCCTGAGACTTGTATACACTGGGTCGTAGATTGATTCGAGATAATATATATATATTGATTTATTTCTGTACATCTAACTGTGGACAACTAGTTGTAGATTACTAACGTTGGACTGCTAACTTAACAAACTTAAATCGTTAAAACGTAATAAAAAAAATGTTGTGAATATATTTCGATCATACTTTGATATATATGTATACATTTGTTATAGGTTCGTGAATTAACCCGTGGCCAAGTCTTACTTCCTGACGAAGTAAAAATCTGTGAAAGTGAGTTATAGTCCCACTTTTAAAATCTATTATTTTTGGGATGAGAATACATGCAGTTTTATAAACGTTTTACAAAATAGACACAAGTGATCAAGATTACATTCTTTGTTGAATTATCGAACAGAATATGCCCCTTTTTAGCTTGGTAGCCTAAGAATTGGTGTTTATGATAATTGCCACCAATTGATGTGAATCCTAAAGATAGATCTACTTGGCCCAACAAGCCTCATCCGAGTTACGGATGCTTTAGTACTTCGATTTATCATGTCCGATGTGAGTCCCGGAATGATGGGGATATTCTATATGCATCCTGTTAAGGTCGGTTACCAGGTGTTCATCAAATGAATGATTTTTATGCAGATTGCATGTTATTGAGAAAAGGAAATGAAAATCTTGTGGTCTATTATTACGATTTGATAAATATATATAGGCTAAACCTATAACTCACCAACATTTTTGTTGACGTTTAAAGCATGTTTATTCTCAGGCGATTATTAAGAGCTTCTGCTGTTGCATGCTAATTTATGGACAAGAGTTGAAGTCAGTATGTTTGTATAATATTATTTAAAAACTGCATTCGAAGACATTTATTGTTGTGTAATATTATTGTAAACCATTATGTAATGGTCGTGTGAAAACGCTATATTTCAGATTATCATTTTGATAATCGTCGTAATATTTTAAAGGTATGGTTTGTTTTAAAATCGAATGCAGTCTTTGAAAAACGTCTCATATAGAGGTCAAAATCTCGCAACGAAATCAATTAATATGGAACGTTTATAATCAATATGAACGGGACATTTCATAATGTTACATTTACAATACACAGTCTTAGCAGTAAGCACTTTACCATTAGCTATCTCTACAACATAAGTTCTATCTAGAGGAGTTAACGGTGTTTTGATTTTTGGACTAAATTTACTCGACACAAAACTCAAATCAGCCCCTGAATCAAATAGTACATAAACTGATAAATCGTTGACCGAGAACATGCCCGTAACAAGTTTTGGATCTTCCTCAGCATCCCTGGCATTAATGTTGAATGCCCTTCCACGTGCATTCTCAGTAGTCTTTTTGTTTGGGAAGGCATCACGGAAATGCCCCGGCTTACCACATTCATAACAAACTTTCTGATTTCCACCATTCCTCGGCTTCCCATTACCATTACCACCATTATTACCAGCATTATTACCACCACTTGCAGCAGGAGTAGCAGTACCCGGCATAAGCACCGTACAATCTTTAGCAATGTGTCCCTGCTTGGAACACCTCTTACAAGTAACCGTACAGTAACCATCATGAGCCTTATAACACCGCGGACAAACAAGCTAATTTTGGTTATTAGAACCAGAAGTATCTTGTTTCTTCTGCTGATTTTGGTTCTGGTTGCGGTTGTTATCCCACTTCCTTTTCACATTATCATCTTTTTTAGCAACCTCCTCACTGGCATCAGTCACAGCTGCCTTACTTCTCCTCAAAATCTTATCATTAACCTTATGTGCCATAGACATAGCAGCTTCAATAGTCTGGGGCTCACTAGACTCAAACCCATGCTCAATTCGCTCAGATAACCCATCAATATAAGCTTCAATCTTAAGGTTCTCATCAGCATAAGTATTTGGACACAACAATGTCAGTTCAAAGAACCTTTGATCATCAGCATCTAACTCGGTGCCCTTCATCTTCAAGTTCTTAAGCTCAGCCTCTAACTTCTTAAGTTCACCCCAGGGACGATAACGGGTGATCATTCTCTCTTTAAAATTATTCCAAGTCAAACCATACGCCACATCATTACCCAAACTGTTAACCAAATTGTTCCACCAAGTTAAAGCATTATCCTTAAGAGTGCAGCTTGCGAAACTAACCTTATCCTCCTCTCGGACTCGGCTAACTCTAAAAATAGACTCAATCTTCTCAAACCATCGAGTAAGTCCAGTGGGTCCTTCGGTGCCACTAAATTCTTGTGGACGACTTGCCATAAACGTCTTGTGGGAGCATCCCACCTGATTGTTATTATTGAAATTAGCATTAGCATTAGCTGCCATAGCAGCTGCTATCCCTTCAGAAATAAGACATTGCATACGAGCTTCATTGGACTCGCGGGAAGGCATGATCTTCAAAACAGAATAACACAACCGTTAGTACTAAGGATAATACTAGTGTTATAAAGGAATAGATCGAACACGAAAGATTAACCATTAAAATAATATACAATAAACATTATGAGTAATAACATGACAGTTATGATAGTTATAGAAATAGCCACCACATGCATACATACTTTATGATAGAAATCATACAACATACATAGCACCTAACATACATGAACTATATTACGCATAATATAACATGCCAAGAGTCACAACATCCGAAATAAAATGATAATGATAACCAGATGTTATAAAAGAAATAACCATCCATACATAAATGAAAAAATATCCCATAACAAAATCCTCGGCAAAACGCCGCACATCACCCAAAATGAATGTATAAAAAGGATAATAAGTGTATGAAATAAAATGATCACTCATGATATCATCACATCACATCTGCTTGGAGCGGGTGTGATAAGCTGGGCCGGTATGAGGCTCATCAGGAGTCTCATACTTCCTCAACTTTCCTTTCACATCCTCCAACTCCGTCGTCAAACCACGAAGCACGCTCTCAAGAGCCTCTAACTTAGCGTCCACCTCATGGTTACGCTTCCTAGTCTCTAACTCGATCCTATTCTTGAAGCTAACGAATGAATCCATAGTCGCTCTAATCTCATCCATCACTTCGTTATGCGGCAAGACACGCATACAATCGCTAAGAGCATCAATACGAGTCTCATTCGTATATGTCCTAGTCATGTGAGTGATAGTATCCATGTAATAGTTAACCGGATCATCGATCAAAGGCAGACGTACACGGCGTCTAGCAGCAGACGGGGAAACAGGGGCAGGAACGGAATTGTTGCTTGAAGCCGACATATGCAAACAGTAAAACCACAAACCACATACAAAATAGAAATATCATACGCAATAACTTATAATTATTCCTTATACGAAATGCAATGCATAATAATGCTATAACAAGGAAGGTCGGGTTGTAGACTAGACTCTAATGCACTCTAAAAACCACGGGTTAACCACATTAAGACCGACTAGTTTCCAACAACCAGAGCTCTTATACCAACTGTGATGGCCCCGTCAATATACTTAACGGCTCCGTCACTTGGTCCCACAGCTTGATCGAACTTAAATGAATTTAATAAACAACGTTGCATTCTTTTATTTTAAAAGTTTCCCAAAAAGGAAACATACCAAAATATGTAGTTTAAAAGACCCATCATATTAATAACCAAAGTTGACATTAAAACATTGTCAACAAAACCCACAAGTTTAAATTATTCAAAAATAGAATGCAAGTTCAAAGTTTCATAAATGTTTAGCAAAATCTGCCCAAATGCATGCAGACTCTTCTAACACAGTGGAAGCATCAAACAAACTCAAGTACCTGTGAAAATATGCGAGTAAACTGTCAACAAAAATTTTGAGTGAATTATAGGTTTAAATAAACGTATAAGCTTTAGACCACAAGATTTAAAATGTTAGAAAACATAAAACATTATTCCATTATCAATGAGCCACCTGGTAACCACTTAACCCTTTATTTATCCTTGCCAAACATAATAAATAATATACACTGAACAAGTGTATCTTCAACTAAATACGAAGTACTAAACATTTCGATTATAAATTGCTAGCGCGACTAGCTCGAAATGGGGTTATCAGACCCGATAGATCTATCCATAGGTTTCGCGTTCACCAGTAGAAACCAGTGATTACAGTTACTAGACTAGGAAATATTTTTGTTCAACTCATAATGAATAATTTAAATTTAATTGCCACTTGTGTCTAAACGTAAAATAAAATGCATGTAATCACATCCCAAAAATATACTTTGAAAAGTATGTAAAAACGGGACTATAACTCACCTTAAAGCAAATGAAGTAACCACGCAAAAATACGAACAGCAAACGAAGTAAAGTGATCAGGAATGATCACAACGCCGACTTATAAATAAAGCATGTCGATATAAATAACTAACTTAGGTCAAGTCTTAGTATGATAGCTATAGCACTTGTTGCAAGTAAACATAGAACAACACTCAACATGCTTCGGTTTGATCAGAACAGCGTAAGGACACGTACTTTCTATTTTTAGAAAGTTTCTATTTTTAGCAGGTTTCCATTTTTAGAAAGTTTCTATTTTAGGAAAGTTTCTATTTTAGGAGAGTTTCTATTTTTTAGAAAGTTTCTTTATTTGGAAACTTTCCATATTTAGAAAGTTGCTATTTTTGGAAAGTTTATAAGTTAGGAATGTTTCCTTAATTAGAAAGTCAACAAAAGTCAACTGAAAGTCAATGTCAACCAAAAGTCAACTCAAAAGTCAACATTGGTCAAACATAGTCAACATTGAATTTTAAATTATAAGTTATATTAATAATATAAGTTATAATGTTATTTAAAGTCAAATATGTATAATTATGTCATAACATAAGTTTAAATAAATTAAAATGAATTATTAAGGTTAACATAAGTTTAAATGATATAATTAATATATTGTAAGTATTTAATTAATTAATTAAATATTAATCATAATATAAGTATTATTAATTAATAATATATTTTAATCATATCATAAGTATTATTAATTAATAATGAATTATTAATCATATCATAAGTATTATATTATAATTATTAAATATTAAGTATTTAATAATTAAATTATAATTAAATAATAACTAAGTCTTATAATAATTAAATAATTAATTAATCTTTATTATAAGTCTTATTATAATAATCCCATAACATAAGTTTAATACTTACCATATGTATTAATCATTAATAATATAAGTATTATTAATCATAAGTTTAATTAAATATTTAATTAAATCATAATTAATTAATAAATGATATAATAAATATGTATATCATAAGTTTTAAATTAAAATAATTACTTTTTATATCATAAGTAATTTATTAATAATGAAAATCATTATTTATGTCATAAGTCTTATTTAATAACTGTAACACCCCGTTTTTCCCCGTACATGATATATAAGTGTATTGTGTAGGTACGACTAGAGTATGAAGGGTTGAGACGTGTTCATATGTTGGAGTTCTTGTACGCGAGAAAAGTGATCAGACCAAGTTAAAGGTCGCAGCGCGGAGGAATGGGTCGCGGTGCGACAATACAAGTAATTCAGGATCAGGAGGCATGTTAAGGCAACCACCAAATCACGTTAAATGTCGCGGCGCGAGGATTGGGGTCGCGGCGCGGCGTTCTGGGCGGACTGGTACCAGGTTTTTGTAATTTTAAATGAGGTTCAAGAGCATTTTGGTCATTTCACATTTGAGCTAGATTTGAGATCTTAATCCCATCCACTCATTCATTTTATTTATTTCTTTTTCCTTTTTCTTCCTCATTTTCTCTCTTTTCTTCATTTCTCCAAATCATTCAAGAGGGATTTTGGAAAGGAAGATTCGTGATTCGATCTTTGGCGTAAGAGGAAACTTTGTTCTCCTCGTTCTTAGCTTCAAGGTGATACTAGTGGTAAGCTCTAACTCCGAATTTCATTTTCGTGTTCTTCATCTAAATTTAGGGCTTTTGATTGTATGTTCATACATGGAACCCCACTAGTTGTTAATGGAAGATGATAGCTAGGATTCGGGTTTATTAGTGATGAAGGCGGGTTTTGGGTTGGTTGATGATTTAGCCTTGTTTAGGGCTTTAAATTGAGTGTAATCACTATGATTAGTGATTATGAAAGTATTGGAACTCATTTGGGTGTGTTTGGTTGACTAATTTTGAAATGGGTCAAAATTAGGGTTTTGGAGCCAAATTGGGCAAGATAAGTGTTTAACACTTGTGTTCGGATATAATTGGCTTATTAGGACCATTGTCACTAGTGTTAGTGATTATTGATTAGTTTGGGCGCGGTTTGTGCTTGGAGGTGCATTTGGGTCGAGATTGCACTAGTTGTCAATTTGGGTTGGTTTGTAAATCCTCCATAATCGTGTTGTTGTATTTGTGATAGTGGAATAGGTACATTCCATCAGCAAGTTGGGGATTATTCGGTGGCATTCATCAAGGCTACGAGGTGAGTGTTAATATCCTATGTACATATGTATGTGTAGGATGGGTGCGGGCCGGGTGAAGTGGTTCTCGGTTATAGAGCTCACTTCACATATAGGTGGGTTTGATGGACTTGCGTATAGGTCCAATTGGCACAGTTGTGCGTATTGGTTGACCACCTTTGGCGAGGTGTACATTTCGTGTGTACGTTATCACATGTGCTTATGATGTGGATTATATAACCCCAATGGCGAAGGGTTGGTATTGAGTTGTGATCGGAGAAGTGGATCACGTATGGATGCGGATTCACGGTGACGCGTGTAGTTCGGTCATCTTATTGAGGTAGTGATCTCGTGTGGTTTCGGATTCACTAAGGCTCGTGTAGTTCGGCCAACCTCGATGTTGTTGTGGTATTGAAGATAGTAGTCTCGTGTGGATGCGAATTTACTAAGGCTCGTGTAGTTCGGTCAATCTTCATTTTGGTATTTGGTTTTCGGTACTCGGGTTAAGGGGTTAACCTTGGGCGGTTTACGCTTTGTTATATATATATATATTGTTGTATTGTTGTGATGTAGCTAACCCTCCGGGTGTAGCTTATTGGCGCTGTTCACATCGTCGTTGGTGAACTTACTTTATTGTTGTTATTTTTAGCTTATTGCTTAGTGATCGTACGGTATGCTTAGTTTAGCTTGCCTTTATGCTTGGATGCTCCGGTATGTGATATTTTGATTTGTTGTGTGGCGTGTCCATTTTATGCATATATATGTATGTAGTATATTTTCACTCACTAAGCGTTAGCTTACCCCCTCGTTGTTTACATTTTTATAGATTTGCATGGATGCGGTGGCTCGGGTAAGCGTGGGGACTAGTGGACTAGCGTAGTTGCTTTAGAAGATCGTGCTTTTGTATTGATTAGGATTGGGTAGCGTATCCCCAATCACCATGCTCGGTTTTGTTGGAAATTAAAATATTCGGGTCGTGTTTGCCCATTCGGATATTTAAACTATGTATTAAATGTCTTAAAAGTTTATTGAACTTGTTACTTGTGTTAAAGATGCTTTGGAAACATAAATGGGACCTAAATATTAATGTAATTAAGAAAAAAAATTACGGGCCGGTTTAAATACCGGTCGGGTTGTTTCAAGTGGTATCAGAGCATGGTCTAAGGGAATTAGGCAACTTGAGATATGTGCCTAGACTAAGACTTTTGTGTGTGCTTAATTGTTGCGGGACTTGGTTAGTGCCTTAGCGTGTAGGTGAACTAACTAGGATTTTTGGCTCGTGTTGTGATGCTATTTCCTTGCGTGCGCTTATGTCGCGTAGAATATTTATGTTGTGTTGGTTTATATCATCGAGCTAGGCGGTCGTTGTACTAACAAGTCGATACGGCGTGTGTGTGTAATAAGGACTTGCAAACCTTATTACGGGTGCAAATCGTGTCTAACAAGTGATGTACGACGAGTGTTGAGCAAGATGGGGCGGTGTTGTGCGTGTTGTTTTATACGATTGTAGACTAATCATTTTGCATTTTTTAGAATGACGACGCGAAACGAGATCGGAATGAATGACGTTGAGTTTAATGCTAGAGTTTCGACCGCCGTTGTGGAGCAAATGGGTGCATTTCGAGAAGAAATGGATAGGAAGTATTCTGAACTTCAAAGTAGTGGTGAAATGGAGCGTTGTCCTAAGAGCTTCATGAGGACTAAACCCCCGATGTATGACGGAAAACCAGATCCTTTGGTTAGCACAACATGGATCTCATATGTCGAAGGGTGTTTTCGTACTATTGAATGCCCTCCTGAGAAAAAGACAAGACTCGCTACTAGTTTGTTGCAGGGTAGGGCGAAGGATTGGTTGGATGGTAAGATTGATCTTATCGGTGGTAAGCCGTTTATGGCGTTATCGTGGGACGAGTTTAAGGAGGAATTCTTTGAGGAGTTCCGGACATCAGCTGACTTGTCGGAATTGCGTAATGAGTTGCGAAATTTGCAACAAGGTTCTATAGATTTGAATACTCTCAAGACGACCTTTATGGCGAAGGCTCGTTTTTGCCCGGAGTATTTAGGGAATGATCGTTTGTTGATGGAGGATTTCTATCAAACTTTGAACGATGACTTAAAAAAAAAATTAGACGGGGTTACGCAAAGTCATTTGCAGAGTTATTCGCGGTGGCTAGGGGTTTCGAGTCGTATTCGCGATCGAAGATGGGTGAACCTTCAAGTGAGAGAAGGGTTGTTTCGTATGGTGCTCCAAGTAAGAGGACTAAGGGTCCGAGTGTGAGCACGGGTGGTACACGGACAGATATATCGGATTCTAGTGTGTCTAGGTGTTACAATTGTGGTGTGAGGGGTCACAAGTCTTGGGAATATTCAGTGCCAAAGGGTGATGGCACGGTGTGCTTCAATTGCCAAGAAGAAGGACATCGTAAGTCGGAGTGTACCGAGTTAGCGGGGACGGGTGCGGCAAGGAGACGTTAAAGTTCGTTTCATTTTAATAAATATGTCCTTTGATTATTTATTATGTGTCGTTGAGTTTGGATTTGTTAAAAGCCTTGTGTTGTGCATGTTATTGTTATGGGTAACGTTCCTAATGGAAGTACCCTATGGTGACATTTTGATTGATGGGCGAAGGGCGTAAGACTTGGTGCAACCAAGCATTCCTTAGTGTTGGAAAATGTTTCTACCAAGCAATGGGTATGGGCTTGGGTATTCGGTTGCGAAGCATGTATTTGCTTTCGTGTTGAGGTTGATGAACCATGAGGTTCGATGGGTGGTTTAAAACTCTAAAGGTCGAGTGTTTGATCTCGATGTATGTTGGTAATGGAGTCTACGTGACACGATGTTAGGTACCTCTTTCATACCTACTAGCGTGGTATTCGACTCTGATGGTGTTGTGGTTACATTGTACTTAGGGTACCGGAGAGAAACCCTTAGGTACATGAGTGACTAGGGGGAGATTGGCAAACTATAGCAATTGAAAGGTTGCAAGAATGAAGTTTGTGTGAGCTGTGGTAAACTCTTCGTTCGAAGTGTTTGAGGATTTGTTAAAATCTTTCCTATGCTCAAGGTTGGAGCAAGATATGGTGATGGGTCGTGTGAACCCAATTGTTAGTAAAGTCTACCCTTGGTAGCATTGTATGGTTGTACAATGTGCGATTATGGAACGTAGTTCCAAGTGGGGGAGTTACACTCCCGCACGAGGAGGTTTTAGTGTGAGATTTCGGATAATGCTCTTAGTATATCCGGAACTTGTGATGGGACCTAGAATTGGTCGATTTATGGTAGAGTACAATTTCGGTTAAATGGTACTTATGATTTTGGATTTAAATTATCACCGAGGTGGTAATGTGGTGAATCTCGTTGAGAGATGACGGACGTGTTTGACGAGCAAGGTGAAATCCCTCGGTTAAGGGATGTGCGTGTCGAATTCTCTTTTAGAGAATTGTTGTTTTGTGCCTATGTACGATATAGGTGGTTCTTGCTCGATTGTGATGGCATTGTGTACACGTACGTATGATGCGTGTGCAAGGATTTCCAAGTGAGTGGAATAATTATATGCGTGCATATATGATGTATTTATTTGTGTAGATGAGTTGTGAAGTGTCGACGTGTTAAGGCACCACTTCTCACATGGCGAGTGAAGTGTCGACGTGTTAAGACACCACTCGGGAGTGAAGCATCGACGTATTAAGATGCCACTCCGAGAGATGTAACGAGTGAAGTGTCGACGTGTTAAGACACCACTCGGGGTGAAGTGTCGACGTGTTAAGGCACCACCTGGGGTGAAGTATCGACGTGTTAAGATGCCACACGTGGGGTTAGTGTACGACGTGTTAAGTGTACTATTGGTTGTTATGAACTCTGATGGTCTTTAGCGAGTACCATTCCTGAGTTGTGATTTGGGTAGTAGTAACATCACCATCAGCCCGTAGTATGATATTGTCCGCTTTGGACACAAGCCGATCACCGACGGGCTACCCGCGCACGAGTACAACCCCGGATCGCACTTCTACCTCACGGATTTGCTTCTCGGGTAAACACCCTCAAAATGCGTCATACCAGAAGAGGTATCCACACCCTTATAAGGAGTGCTTTGTTTTCCTCTCCCACCGATGTGGGACGAGTCTGTTACAACTCTCCCCCCCTTCGGGACACTGCGTCCCCGCAGTGCACATCGATGCGGGCCCCAGCTCTGATACCATAAGTAACATCACCATCAGCCCGTAGTATGATATTGTCCGCTTTGGACACAAGCCGATCACCGACGGGCTACCCGCGCACGAGTACAACCCCGGATCGCACTTCTACCTCACGAATTTGCTTCTCGGGTAAACACCCTCAAAACGCGTCATACCAGAAGAGGTATCCACACCCTTATAAGGAGTGCTTTGTTTTCCTCTCCCACCGATGTGGGACGAGTCTGTTACAATTTGTAACACCCGCGTTTTGGGCCTAGATGAAATGACCATTGTACCCTTAGGGTATGGTGTAATTAGTGATTTTAATAATTATATGTTTATAATTATTTGGTTATTTAGTTGAGACCAGTTTGTGACAAGGGTCACAGAAGAGGTTCGTTTGTTGAATTTGGACTCCGTTAGGGCCTCCTAACGATGTACGAAAGATATTAGATAACTGGTAAATACCCGTGTGTCGTGGGGTATGGGTTTTAAACCCCTTAAGTGTATGTATCTGCTTCTTTCACCCATTTTTCTAGACTTTTCCTAATTAAGAACGTACCTAACTCCTTCATCATCTCAAACCCTAAAGATCAAAGCTTGTTAGTTTGTTGAATTCGAGCTAGTAATCTGTTACTTTTGTGTTGATGATCATCACAAGGTAAGTGCTTCGTCGATTCATGCTTTGATTCTTGTTGAAATTGGGTTTTTTTTGTGTTCTTGACTAAAAGTGTGAAATTGGGCTTGGATCTTCATGTTTGATGTTTGTTATGCTTAATTGATGTTAGAAATAGGTTGTATATATATTTAGTAACTTTCGTGTGCTTAAAATTTGGTCAAAAACACTTAGAAATCGAGTTTTTGGGGAAGAAATCACAAAATCAGCGAAATTGGTTCGAAACCCAGTTTGCTACAGTACCCGAGTTGCTACAGTACCCCCGAGTTGCTACAGTACCGAATTGCTACAGTATCACTATTTGCTACAGTGTCACTATTTGCTACAGTACCATTATTTGCTACAGTGCCGAGTTGCTACAGTACCCGAGTTGATACAGTACCCGAGTTGCTGCAGTGTCACTATTAGCTACAGTGTCACTATTTGCTACAATACCTTTTATGAAATTGAAACGGGCGTAACTTTCAAAACGTAACTCCGTTTTTGATGAATAAACTATCGTTAGAATCGTAATAAAGAATACTTTTCAATGGTGAACTTTTAAGAAACTAGATCAAACTGTTTTTGGGTCGGAAAAGGAGTTTTAGTGTGTATGTCGTGTTTTGCACGCACCTGTATGCCATTATTGAATGGAGTCATGATGTAGACTCATAAAATTATGAATATATGGTGTTATGACCTAGTTTATAGTATGATTTGATTATACTATTGATTGAGATATGTATATTGACTTCGTTGTGTTGTTCTCAGGTGATAAGAACAAGGAAGAAGCTCAGAAGTAAGATAACTGAGCTGTAGCTGGTAATCGGTGAGTGGGATTATCTCCGGGTGTAGTATAGAGTAGCAAGTTGTGCTACTATGTTATACTGTTTTAGTTGCTATGCTTAGTAGATATGTTGTAATAATGATCATCGTAGAGTTGCCATGCTAGTCGTAGGAACAGTTGTTCGTAGTGGTAGTTGCTTAACAGTTGTGTGCACAAGTTGTAGTTGCCTGTTGGAACCTATTGTTATTAGGTTCAGCTCAGAGAGGTCAACCTTGTTGTGGTTGGGTCCAGTTGGCTACTGTTTGTTGAGTATAGTGCTGAATGACGCATCACCTGCGTGTGGATTTACTATACTGGGGATTCAGTAGTAAGGACTTTCGGTAGACGCTAGACTGATCAGCTAGTGGTCGTGTGCTCGTACAAGTCGCCGAGTCTCTAGTTGGAGCTTAGTTGCTAGTTGATTGTTGCCAGTTGATAGTTGCTAGTTATTAGTTGTCAGTTGCCTGTTATGGATTGTTGTAGTTGCTGTAGTTGTACAAGTTGGTACTGTATGCTAGATCTGTTAGATGATTCCATTCACTTAGCCTCGTGCTAAACCCCCTCACCTCCTCCCTTGCAGGTTTTCGATCTTAGTGCTGGTAGGGACGGGAGTTGGGTTGACGATATGTTTGATAAGACGAACTCTGATGTCTTAACTTTTATAAATATGTAACTAGTTGTTTAACGTAACACCGGTTGTTTGTAATAAGTAACTAGCTAATGATTTGTGATAATCATGTTCGTAATTAACTAAAGGTATTTATGTGAATTAAGACTTCCGCTGTGATTTAAAAAAAAAAAGCAGGGTGTTACAACTTGGTATCAGAGCATAGGTTTGGCCGCATGTACATTGTGTTGAATGTCATGTTCCCAAACCTTGTGTTGTGTCAAACATATATGAGGGAACGGGTTAAGTGAATGTAGGGATTACATGTGTTAGTTGATAGGTACTAACCTGTTTTCCACTAAGAGTTTGTGTGAGATGTTGTGGTAGTGCAGATATGGCAGATAATACAGGAAACGCAACTGGTCCGTCAGCCCCCGGAACATTCAGAGCCCCAGATGAAGACGGATATGTGTCAGAAGAGGATCCGCAGGAACAAATTTTAGATTTGCAAAGTAAGTTAAAGGAAGCACGTGATCGAATAAGGGAATTAGAACAATGCCAGGTAACCGTGAATCCAAGTGGTAGTGTACCGAATCAGACGATTAGTGGGTATCCGGTGCAGTCAAATAATTATCAGCAAATTGGAAGTGCTTTCCAACAACAGCAATGGTTACCACCTCAATATCAGTTTCCTCAACAGAATCAGATGCCACCTCAGTTTAATCAACAGTTCCCAAATCAGATGTGGGGTCCGTATCAGACGCCGATGTTTCAACAACCAAAGAAATGTACCTTCAAACAGTTTCTGAATTGTAATCCACCAGAGTACTCAGGAAGTTTTAACCCAACGGTAACACTTAACTGGTTAAGAGAGATAGAAAAGGTTTTTGAGGCCTGTCAGTGCGAACCAGAATTACAGGTTATTTATGCTAGTCGTATGTTGAAAAATAGGGCAATGGTTTGGTGGGATACGGTTATTTCTAGTATACCAAAAGAGCAAGTGAACATGATTACTTGGGAACAATTTTATAGTAAAGTTTGTGAGCAGTATTGTTCGTCTTATGACCTCAATTGAATTAAGACGGAATTTCTGGCAATGAAAATGACACCTTAGATGACGATAGATGAGGTGATTGAGCAGTATATGGATAAATTAAGGTTTGTGCAACAGTGGGTTCCATATGAGCAGTCCAGAATTCAGCACTTTGTTAATATAATTTTACCGAAGTACAGAACAATGGTTAGGATGGCGACGACGTTATCGCAAGCGTTTGTTATGGCAAAGATGGTAGAGGATGATGTCAGAGCAGCAAGGAATAGAATAGTAGGTTATGAGATGCCACAACAAGATCAGGTGATGAGTCATTCAGACTCTAGGTCAAAGAAGTCTGTTAAGTTGAAACAGAAGAGTGGGTCAGAACATAGTGGGTCAGCATCAAGTCAGAATTCTTGGTGCTATAGTTGCAGATCATCTCATAGTGGTCCTTGTTCAGATTCAACCAAAAGATGTTTGAGAAGTGGTATTGTGGGGCACGAGATTCGAATGTGTTCATTCCAAGAGGATGTATGTTGGAAATGTCATCAAGTGGGGCATAGGTCAGCTCAGTGTCCGTATGTAAGAGGATCAGGTTCTGGGGCGGGGCCAGGAGCGCAGTCGGGATCAGTAGGTGGATCTTCTGGTTCTCCAGTTGGGCAGAAAAGAAAGAATCCACCTACGGCAACAGCAAGAGCTTATCAAATGGTTGCAGATGCAGATGTTGATTATGATGTGAATGCAGGTATGATTCAAAATCCTCGTACTGTTTAGTTATATATATGTATGATTGTGTATATATACATATATGTGTGTTTTAGATTGATAAATCTTGTTGGTAGTGTAAAATTTATTTTGTTGTGCTATGTTGTTGTATGCTTAGTTGCGACCCTTGTGTGCCTGGTTGGGTAAGGGAGACCTTTAGGTTAAATTTGAGATTGAAAACTGTGACTTTGATAGAGATGTGTTGGGTACCCTGATGTAGTGGACTTTTTGTCGACATGAGATTATATGATAGTAACACTGTTGTAACAGATATGATAGAAAGAGGACTGTGCTGATTGGATAATTCCTTTGCTTAAACAGATGTATGATACTGCTAGTTGAGCGTATTTTTGACATTGATGAACATATGTTGCGATTTCCTATGCTTGTTGGATGTGTAGTAATGTTGGTAGATTATATTTGAGTATTTGATGGACAATGTTTTGAGTAACTATGATTGGACAGATGTTGTGATTGATTAGTCATAAAGTAGTTAAATTAATTACCGATGCTTATTGAGGTGATTGATTGGACATAAGTTAGTGAATGAGACAAGTAGAATTTTTTCGTTACGAGCAACTCAGAATGAAGGTATGATTTAGGATAATATGCTTGTGTCTGGCCAACAGAAGTATATTGTGATAAATCATACGGAATTTCTGGGAAGCTGAAGGAAAATTAGGCGGCCTGTGCTATATTGGATTGTGATGTGACTGGATATGAGATGAATAACCTGTGAAGTTCTGTTGACTTACGAGGCAATTTCGTAGACATAGGTATAGATTTTAGCATGATGACTAATTCTATTGCCTAAGCTTTGGATAATTGGGAAAAGTGGACAGTATAAAGAGTTGAATTGGATGACAGATCGTGAAATTTATGATGCGGAATGGCGAAGAAACACGAATTTGACTCTGATTATTTGACTTGATCGTGTAATTTGTGGGCTTAAGTGGATTAACGGACGTTGATCGATGAAGATTATGACAACTTATTTTGTACCGGGAGTGTATTGACGTCAAGAATCTCATTTCCCTATGCAATTGTGGTGGATATTGTCGGTATTGGGGATAAGATTGATAAAGTTAACCGTGTGTTTTGGCGGTTCGAGTAACAATTTTTGGGTTTGTTGACCATAGTTGACCCGATTCCGAGGACGGAATCTCTTTTAAGGAGGGTAGATTTGTAACACCCGCGTTTTGGGCCTAGATGAAATGACCATTGTACCCTTAGGGTATGGTGTAATTAGTGATTTTAATAATTATATGTTTATAATTATTTGGTTATTTAGTTGAGACCAGTTTGTGACAAGGGTCACAGAACAGGTCCGTTTGTTGAATTTGGACTCCGTTAGGGCCTCCTAACGATGTTCGAAAGATATTAGATAACTGGTAAATACCCGTGTGTCGTGGGGTATGGGTTTTAAACCCCTTAAGTGTATGTATCTGCTTCTTTCACCCATTTTTCTAGACTTTTCCTAATTAAGAACGTACCTAACTCCTTCATCATCTCAAACCCTAAAGATCAAAGCTTGTTAGTTTGTTGAATTCGAGCTAGTAATCTGTTACTTGTGTGTTGGTGATCATCACAAGGTAAGTGCTTCGTCGATTCATGCTTTGATTCTTGTTGAAATTGGGTTTTTTTTGTGTTCTTGACTAAAAGTGTGAAATTGGGCTTGGATCTTCATGTTTGATGTTTGTTATGCTTAATTGATGTTAGAAATAGGTTGTATATATGTTTAGTAACTTTCTTGTGCTTAAAATTTGGTCAAAAACACTTAGAAATCGAGTTTTTGGGGAAGAAATCACAAAATCAGCGAAATTGGTTCGAAACCCAGTTTGCTACAGTACCCGAGTTGCTACAGTACCCCCGAGTTGCTACAGTACCGAATTGCTACAGTATCACTATTTGCTACAGCATCGCTATTTGCTACAGTGTCACTATTTGCTACAGTACCATTATTTGCTACAGTGCCGAGTTGCTACAGTACCCCCGAGTTGCTACAGTACCCGAGTTGCTACAGTACCCGAGTTGCTACAGTGTCACTATTTGCTACAGTACCTTTTATGAAATTGAAACGGGCGTAACTTTCAAAACGTAACTCCGTTTTTGATGAATAAACTATCGTTAGAATCGTAATAAAGAATACTTTTCAATGGTGAACTTTTAAGAAACTAGATCAAACTGTTTTTGGGTCGGAAAAGGAGTTTTAGTGTGTATGTCGTGTTTTGCACGCACCTGTATGCCATTATTGAATGGAGTCATGATGTAGACTCATAAAATTATGAATATATGGTGTTATGACCTAGTTTATAGTATGATTTGATTATACTATTGATTGAGATATGTATATTGACTTCGTTGTGTTGTTCTCAGGTGATAAGAACAAGGAAGAAGCTCAGAAGTAAGATAACTGAGCTGTAGCTGGTAATCGGTGAGTGGGATTATCTCCGGGTGTAGTATAGAGTAGCAAGTTGTGCTACTATGTTATACTGTTTTAGTTGCTATGCTTAGTAGATATGTTGTAATAATGATCATCGTAGAGTTGCCATGCTAGTCGTAGGAACAGTTGTTCGTAGTGGTAGTTGCTTAACAGTTGTGTGCACAAGTTGTAGTTGCCTGTTGGAACCTATTGTTATTAGGTTCAGCTCAGAGAGGTCAACCTTGTTGTGGTTGGGTCCAGTTGGCTACTGTTTGTTGAGTATAGTGCTGAATGACGCATCACCTGCGTGTGGATTTACTATACTGGGGATTCAGTAGTAAGGACTTTCGGTAGACGCTAGACTGATCAGCTAGTGGTCGTGTGCTCGTACAAGCCGCCGAGTCTCTAGTTGGAGCTTAGTTGCTAGTTGATTGTTGCCAGTTGATAGTTGCTAGTTATTAGTTGTCAGTTGCCTGTTATGGATTGTTGTAGTTGCTGTAGTTGTACAAGTTGGTACTGTATGCTAGATCTGTTAGATGATTCCATTCACTTAGCCTCGTGCTAAACCCCCTCACCTCCTCCCTTGCAGGTTTTTGATCTTAGTGCTGGTAGGGACGGGAGTTGGGTTGACGATATGTTTGACAAGACGAACTCTGATGTCTTAACTTTTATAAATATGTAACTAGTTGTTTAACGTAACACCGGTTGTTTGTAATAAGTAACTAGCTAATGATTTGTGATAATCATGTTCGTAATTAACTAAAGGTATTTATGTGAATTAAGACTTCCGCTGTGATTTAAAAAAAAAAAAGCAGGGTGTTACAGTAGTGGATCACGTGTGGTTGCGGATTCACGATGACACGTGTAGTTCGGTCATCTTATTGTGGAAGTGAGTCTCGTGTAGTTCGGATTCACAATGACTCGTGTGGATGCTGTCATTATATTGAGGAAGTGAGTCTCGTGTAGTTCGGATTCACAATGACACGTGTAGTTGCGGTCATTCTATTGGGATAGTGACTCTCGTGTAGTTCGGATTCACTAGGGCGCGTGTAGTTCGGCCAATCCTGATTGTTGTACGGTGGAGGTAATGAGTCGCGTGTAGTTCGGATTCACTCAGGCGCTTGTAGTTTTCGGCCAGCCTTTATGTTGTGTAATCTATTGGTTGTTTCATACGCCAATGGTGGGGTCGTAAGGACCATGTTGCGTGAACTATTGGTGGTTTTATACACCGATGGTGGGGTCGTGAGGACCATGTTGTGTGATTAGTGATGCGATAGCCGTATTTCGCTCACATGTGTTACGGGTGTGACAATAGTCGATTTTGTACACCTTGGGATTAGCGTTACCATAGTCGTTTTGGGCGCTATCGGTTATAGCCGTTTGCTTATGGTGTTGCGGTAGTTGCGTATTGGTCGTATTACGCACTACAAGGGTTGTTAAGTGGTAAGTGTTATCCGTTAGATTTCACTTTTATTCGGTCTTCATCGGTTTAGATGGTTGACTTTATTTTGGTATGTGGTTGTTACTAGCGATGTACTTGGTATGGTAAGCTAGGAGTTGATATCTCGGTACGAGATTGATTGAGTTTTTCCCGATGCGAGGAATTGAGCAAGTTCTTGTGCTCGGATATGTGGATTTTAATAAGTCGCGGGTGCCGGTTTAGTTGTTAAGGGTAACTCTTTGAGGAGAATCGCCTAGAGGAGTTGGAAGAATACGTGGCGATTTCGCGTATTCTAAGTGATCGTTATAGACTTCGGATGTTGTATGTATTGCACGTCTCGAGAGGCGTGCAAGTGTGTATTTAGTAATGGATTAATCTTCGGATTGATGAGAAATGTGTTGGAATTCGGATTGGAACGTTTGTTCGAGAACCGTAGCGTGTAGGTTCAGATTGGTTAAGTGACGAGGATCACGAGGACGTGATCGAATCTAACTGGGGGAGAGTTGTAACACCCCGTTTTTCCCCGTACATGATATATAAGTGTATTGTGTAGGCACGACTAGAGTATGAAGGGTTGAGACGTGTTCGTATGTTGGAGTTCTTGTACGCGAGAAAAGTGATCAGACCAAGTTAAAGGTCGCGGCGCAGAGGAATGGGTCGCGGCGCAACAATACAAGTAATTCAGGATCAGGAGGCATGTTAAGGCAACCACCAAATCACGTTAAATGTCGCAGCGCGAGGATTGGGGCCGCGGCACGGCGTTCTGGGCAGACTGGTAACAGGTTTTTTTAATTTTAAATGAGGTTCAAGGGCATTTTGGTCATTTCGCATAGGAGCCAGATTTGAGATCTTAATCTCATCCACTCATTCATTTTCTTTATTTCTTTTTCCTTTTTCTTCCTCATTTTCTCTCTTTTCTTCATATCTCCAAATCATTCAAGAGGGATTTTGAAAAGAAAGATTCGTGATTCGATCTTTGACCTAAGAGGAAACTTTGTTCTCCTCGTTCTTAGCTTCAAGGTGATACTAGCGGTAAGCTCTAACTCCGAATTTCGTTTTCGTGTTCTTCATCTAAATTTAGGGCTTTTGATTGTATGTTCATACATGGAACCCCACTAGTTGTTAATGGAAGATGATAACTAGGATTCGGGTTTATTAGTGATGAAGGCGGGTTTTGGGTTGGTTGATGATTTAGCCTTGTTTAGGGCTTTAAATTGAGTGTAATCACTATGATTAGTGATTATGGAAGTATTGGAACTCATTTGGGTGTGTTTGGTTGTAATTTTGAAATGGGTCAAAATTAGGGTTTTGGTGCCAAATTGGGCAAGACAAGTGTTTAACACTTGTGTTCGGATATAATTGGCTTATTAGGACCATTGTCACTAGTGTTAGTGATTATTGGTTAGTTTAGGCGCGGTTTGGGCTTGGAGGTGCATTTGGGTCGAGATTGCACTAGTTGTCAATTTGGGTTGGTTTGTAAATCCTCCCTAATCGTGTTGTTGTATTTGTGATAGTGGAATAGGTACATTCCATCGGCGAGTTGCGGATTATTCGGTGGCATTCATCAAGACGACGAGGTGAGTGTTAATATCCTATGTACATATGTATGTGTAGGATGGGTGCGGGTCGGGTGAAGTGGTTCTCGGTTATAGAGCTCACTTCACATATAGGTGGGTTTGATGGACTTGCGTATAGGTCCAATTGGCACGGTTGTGCGTATTGGTTGACCACCTTTGGTGAGGTGTACATTTCGTGTGTACGTTATCACATGTGCTTGTGATGTGGATTATATAACCCCAATGGCGAAGGGTTGGTATTGAGTTGTGATCGGAGAAGTGGATCACGTGTGGATGCGGATTCACGGAGACGCGTGTAGTTCGGTCATCTTATTGAGGTAGTGATCTCGTGTGGTTTCGGATTCACTAAGGCTCATGTAGTTCGGCCAACCTCGATGTTGTTGTGGTATTGAAGATAGTAGTCTCGTGTGGATACGGATTTACTAAGGCTCGTGTAGTTCGGCCAATCTTCATTTTGGTATTTGGTTTTCGGTACTCGGGTTAAGGGGTTAACCTTGGGCGGTTTACGCTTTGTTATATATATATTGTTGTATTGTTGTGATGTAGCTAACCCTCCGGGTGTAGCTTATTGGCGTTGTTCACATCGTCGTTGGTGAACTTACTTTATTGTTGTTATTTTTAGCTTGTTGCTTAGTGATCGTACGGTATGCTTAGTTTAGCTTGCCTTTATGCTTGGATGCTCTGGTATGTGATATTTTGATTTGTTGTGTGGCGTGTCCATTTTATGCATATATATGTATGTAGTATATTTTCACTCACTAAGTGTTAGCTTACCCCCTCGTTGTTTACATTTTTATAAATTTGCATGGATGCGGTGGCTCGGGTAAGCGTGGGGATTAGTGGACTCGCGTAGTTGCTTTAGAAGATCATGCTTTTGTATTGATTAGGATTGGGTAGCGTATCCCCAATCACCATGCTCGGTTTTGTTGGAAATTAAAATAGTCGGGTCGTGTTTGCGCATTCTGATATTTAAACTATGTATTAAATGTCTTAAAAGTTTTTTGAACTTGTTATTTGTGTTAAAGATATTTTGGAAACATAAATGGGACCTAAATATTAATGTAATTAAGAAAAAAAATTACGGGCCGGTTTAAATACGGGTCGGGTTGTTTCAATAACCATACGTTTTAATTAAAAGTTCATCGGGTCATAACTTGAGCCCCGGGAATCAGTTTTCGGCGAGTCTTATATATATCTTCGCCTAACCAACCCACCGACACATTAATGTGCTCAAGAACACCCCAAGAACAGCCACCAAGTTGTGACCTACAGCCATTAATCAACTTGGAGCTTTAATCCGTTCAAAAACATGTTTTAGTCATAACGGGTGATCCGTGGCTCGGATTTCGATGACCCGAACATGAAAGTTCTTCCAATCATCAATCCTAACACACTAGTACACCCTAAAGACTCCAAAAGTTGTTACAAAGTCGGACCATACCTGAACCAATTCGTTTTTACATTTTAATTTCAATTAAACATCATTTTAATCATAACCAGAGCTCCGGGAATCGAAATAACATGAATCTTGAGTCTAAATTCAATGTATTGATGAGAGGAACACATCTAGATACTTTAATTTCACTTTTATATCAGTTATGTTTACAGAAATGATCAAACAAGCTGCTGTCCCAAAACAATCAAACCGAAAACATGAATTAACGAGCATTTCTACGCATACTATCAACAATACAATAACATATAATCATCATAAAATCAATATAACATACAAAATCAGTAAAATATAAGAAAAATAAAAAATTTAGGGTTAGGGTTTATACCATAATCGAGAAAAGATTAATATAAACGCGTAGAAGAGAATGTGTAGAATCCGATTATGCAAACGATTAGATGATCCAAGCTTGAAATTGATGAAGGGTGATGATGATATGGTGTGATGGTGGTGACGGCTCAACAAGAGAGGGAGAGGGAGAAATGTTTGAGAGAAAAAGATTTAGGTTAGGTGTTTTGATAAAATGAAATTATGAAATGAAGTTGTGGAAAATCACAAGGATATACCCCCTTGTGTTCGGCCGAATGGGTGAGTGGGGTGGGCCCCACTTAGCCCAATTTTGTATTTTGATTAATTCCTTGTGGCCCGAACGCTCGAACGAAACCCGAAACGCGAAAACACGACTACGCGATTAAAAATTTGGAGAGATAACAAATATACGACGAAATATATATATAAATATATGACATTAAAATATCATATTTAAAATAATTAGGACTTAAAAATCCCGAAAGCTTGACCGTTGGTTTGAAAACCGAAAAGGTTCGCCGGATAGAAATCCACGATTCGTATAAACGTACGATTTAAAATATGAATACAAATATTCACATATCACAAAATTAGGGCTTTTTTATGTAAGTGTATAGTTGCAATTCGCACTTTTTCTTCATCTTCAATATTATCAACCGAAAAGAATTGCTTGCAGCGGTACAACCATTCTTTAACGTCAGTGCCATCGAATCGTGGAAATTCTATTTCCGTTAACCTGGAATGTTGAAATTAATTGTGGCCACTGTTGCTAAAACCTTTTCCGTTCTTTAATTTTGTGATTTCATCCGTAAACCATTGGTGTTGGATCATCATATGTTCGATTATACCATTGATAGACTCAATTGACAGATTCAATTGGCAGAACGCCGCCTTCAGGTATTCTGGCATCTGTTCTTCGCTAACGATGCCAGATCTTGTTGCTTGCACCATTTTTTTGCTTCTAACTCCATTATTGATCAAGGATTTGCTGTTATTCACCCAGTAAAGAGCTCTGATACCACTGTTATGGTTTGATTTGGGTTGCTGGAATCGAGATCGAACGATTGAACAACGAACTATAGCTCAAGATTGAAACAGAGCCAAGAATATCGTTGTTTATTGATACTTGCCAAAATTGGGTACAAATGTTTAGAGAGAATCTAGAAAGAGAATTTCAACTGATAACTATGATAACTACTGAATGTAACAGAATTACAGCTATTTAACTAAGCTAAGGTCACTACTTCGGGCGGCTAGGTCTGTTACTAACAGACTTTCAGTTATTGCTTGTCACGTGCTTCTCTTGTGACCCAGAACCATGTGCAGCTCAATTGATCTCGTAACACATATGGGGTCGGATGACCCCGGTCCAATTTAAGGCCCAACTAGCAATTTTTTTTTTAATAATAGCCCAAAATAAGGAGTTTTGCCCCGGCTAAAAATCACTCCTTCATTAATTAACTGTTTTAATAAGCGAAATTGGACTTCACTTTCTTTATTATGTAGGTCGTCAATTTTGCAACTGATCGAAGCGATTGAATCGTCATAAAACAGCGACATCAGGTACATATTTTCACTTGCCTTAACAATTTTTCCTGTGAAGATATGTGTTTAATCTTGCAATTTGTAATTGTTTATAAACTTTGAATAGGTTTTACGGTAACTGTTTGTTTTACTCAAGTCTTTGTCCATTTATTTAGGAGGTAAATTCTTCATATTTCATATTTATATTATAGATGTGTTTAGATCAAAATAACAAATGTATGTAATTGTCACTGTCTGTTGAACAGGCATTATAAAGTATTTATATAGTCTAGAACTTTTAGGCTTTATGTTGAACAGGTTGTTAACTAATAGATATGCAAAATTATTTTTAAAGAAAGGAACCGTCTTCTTCGACACCCATTAATGTTGTTGAAATAGATGATCTTCCGTACGATCCGTATTATAGACTACGAATTTTTCAATATAACCCTAATCAAAGAGATGAGATAAGGAGACAATATTAGATTAGAGGACCTTCTCAAACACGCGGTCATGATTTTCCAAAAATAAATGGGAGATGTTTTGTCAAAGCTTGGTTCGATAAATATAGTAATTGGTTGGAGTATAGTGTTAAAGCAGATAAAGCCTTTTGCTTATGTTGCTACTTATTTGGAGACCAAGGTGGTAATGAGGCATTTGTGACGGAAGGGTTTAATAGTTTGAACAATATGGAAATATTTAGAGATCATGTTGGTCATATTAATAGCTTTCATAATAAAGCTCTACAAAAGTATGATATTTTAATGAGGCCAAATCAATCTATATATGCCGCCTTTCATAAACAAGATGACATTGTGAAAACTGGGAATCGAATTCGATTGGGTGCTACAGTCTATGCTTGTAGATATTGTTTAAAGTGTGTATTACCATTTCGTGGACATGATGAGACGGAAACGTCTCTTTTCAAAGGAAATTTCTTAGAATTATTGGACTTGATCATAAGTCAAAACGAGGAACTTCGTAAACTACCTAAAGCTCTGAGAAATAATAAATTGGTGTCTCCTTGTATCCAAAAAGATGTTGTTAAGTGCTTTAAACAAGAAGTGCTTGAATCAATTTCTAAGGAAATTGGTGATGATGTGTTTGCGTTGTTAGTTGATGAGTGTAGTGATGTATAAAAAAAAAGATCAAATGGCCATTATTATACGATATGTTGATACACTTGAACTTGTTAAAGAGAGATTTGTGGGCCTTGTTCATGTGAAGGAGACATCTTCCTTATCTCTTAAATCTTCCATTGATTCTTTTTTTGCTAAACATAAATTAAGTTTGAAACAGTTAAGAGGTCAAGGTTACGATGGAGCAAGCAACATGCTAGGAGAGTTCAACAGTTTAAAAGCTAAAATCTTGGAGGAAACTAGCTCGGCATATTATGTACATTGCTTTACTCATCAACTTCAGTTAGTGGTTGTGGCGGTTGCTCATCAACTTCATCAACTTGAGTTTAAAGACCATTGTGCAAAGCTCAGTATTAAGATGCTAAAGACAGTATCGGAGACACCACAACACAATGGGGTCACCGAATGTATGAATCGTATGTTGAATGAAAGGGCTAAGAGTATTGTGCGTGATCGTGTGTAAGGTACTCTATACTTGTCTCAATCCAAATATATTTTGAAAGTTGTAAAGATGTTTAACATGGAGAATTCAAAAGCTCGTTCTATGCCTTTGGGTAGCCTAATAAAGTTATCAAAAAGTCAATCACCTAAAACGGAAGAAGGCAAGGCGGTGATGGAAAAGGTTCTGTATGCATCACCATGGGTAGGTGTCATGTATGTCATGGTTTGTACGAGATCGGATATTGCATATTCGGTGGGAGTTATGAGCCGTTATATGTCTAATCCGAGGAAAGAACATTGGAAAAAGGTCAAATGATTGCTTTAGTATTTGAAAGGTACTTTTAGAATGTGATTGTGCTTCTCTAAAAATAATGTCATACTTACGGGTTATGTGAATGCTAATTTGGGTGGATGTGATGATTCGGGAAAAACCACTACGGGTTATGTTTTCACAATAGGGAAGACGTTGGTTAGTTGGATGTCTCGACTACAAAGGAGTGTTGCTTTGTCAACCACCGAGGCCGAATACATGGCTATTGCAGAAGCTTATAAAGAGCTTGTTTGGTTGAAGATCTTCTTGGGTGAATTGGATAAAAGACAAGGCTATTGCGTCTTGTATTGTGATAATCAAAGTGTGGTTCATCTTGGGAAGAATCCGGTGTTTCATAGTCGTACGAAACACATTAAGTTAAGGTATCATTTTATTCGACAACATAAAAAAGATGGTTCTTTAATATTAAAGTAAGTCCTTAGTTCAAAGAATCCTGCGGATATGCTACTAAGGTGGTGACGACAGATAAGTTGAGGTTTTTGCATTATCAACCGGTCTTCTCATGAGTTGATGAAGAAAATATGACCGACTAGAGAGATAGAGAGTTTATAGATCAATTCTAACAAGTAGTGTTGAAGACCTTGTATCGAAAGTCTACTCAACCGACGAATGTGTTGAGTGTGCATGTTCCAAATGGCATTTTGGAGGTATAAATGGTGGTTTAACGTTCTTGGTTACTTTGTTGAAGTGTTGGGTTGATAAAGACTGGGTTTTGTTTAGATTATCCTTCAAGTGGGAGATTGTTAGAAGTGAAGAAGAATCAAAACAACGAACAAGTGATGCTGCACTGCAACTCGCAACATGGAAGAGAAAAGTCGCGATCGCGACTTTGTGTAACTCGCGAAAGGGAAAGGCTAGCTAGCGACTGGAATTTTTTCTTGACTTGCAACTCGCGAACGCGAAAGGATTGTACACTGGACACTTGCGATCGCAAGTATCGTGTTGGGCGGCCAGAATTTTCTAAAAACGAATTTTCTTGCTCGTTAAGTTGTTTCCTTATTGGTTTTTCTCTATCACATGACCCTATTATAACTCATACATGTATGCACTAATTTTATCTATAAAATCTCTCTAGTTTGGTCTGTGGATTAAGGTAATCAACCTTTGATTACACATAACCACGTTAATTATCGTGTTCTTAAAATTTTAATTATTGTCTTCGTTTATCTTTTGTAAGTTGAATAATTTTCTGGAATTACTCATATTGTTATAAACCTTACATTAGGATGATGGCTTTTAACAACTAATAGAGATTTTTTATTACTGATCTTCCTGTTGGCTTTTTTGTTTCATGTCCATGATAATCTCACATGAATAAAATATACAACAAAAACATAAGTGTTATAAAAGTAATAATTGGATGATAATTTTATTATTATTATAGATATTGCATAGTATATTTTTTTGAGTATAAATAGGTGTGTTGATTTAGAGTTTATGGGATGTATTTTTTGGTTAACAAAAACACTCTCTCTCTCTAGATTCCAAATGCCACCAAACTCTCATTGTACATTTTTCTATAAATAAAAAACCAATTACTCATACCTTTTGTTCAACCTTTGTTTTCTCCGTTTTACAGTATCTCTATCTCTATATACCTTCTACAGTCAAGAACCACTAAAGGTAGTTATAAGCCTACTGAATTATAACACGTTATCAGCACGAAAAGCTTAGTGTAATTAAAAGATATCTCAAACGATCACGAATCACTAATCAAGGTATGAAATTATTAATAATTTTCAGACTCGAATATATCAAATTTTGGACTACTAACATTTATATTTATGTTATTTAAGTTATATATGGTCGGTTATACCACCTGAATTATATTTCTGTAATCTAACTTTTACTAACTTCACTAACATTTATATTTATGTTATTTAAGTTATATATGGTCGGTTATACCACCTGAATTATATTTCTGTAATCTAACTTTTACTAACTTCACTAACATTTATATTTATGTTATTTAAGTTATATATGGTCGGTTATACCACCTGAATTATATTTCTGTAATCTAACTTTTACTAACTTCACTAACATTTATATTTATGTTATTTAAGTTATATATGGTCGGTTATACCACCTGAATTATATTTTCTGTAATCTAACTCTTATTAACTTCACTAACATTTATATTTATGTTAATAAGACCTCATGATTGTACGCAACACGTCATTTGACAACACGGTACTTTATGTACGCAACACGTCATTTGACAACACGGTACCATGGGTCGAGATTAATTCCGATCAATACGAATACGACGGGGTCTTTATATGTTATCTAACATTTATGATTACTTATTCAATTAATCATTATTTATTTCATGCATACTAATGTTTATTCTTAAATTTATAATTTTAAAAGTTAAAATAAAAAAATAGTTTGTATTTTTATTAAAAGTAAATCTTAAAAGTTAAAATAAGAAAAAGTAGTTTGTACTTTTATTAAAAGTAAATCTTAAAAGTTAAAATACAAAAAGTAGTTTGTATTTTTATTAAAAGTAAATCTTAAAAGTTAAAATAAGAAAAAGTAGTTTGTATTTTTATTAAAAGTATAAATCTTAAAAGTTAAAATAAGAAAAAGTAGTTTATATTTTTATTAAAAGTAAATCTTAAAAGATAAAATAAGAAAAAGTAGTTTGTATTTTTATTAAAAGTAAATCTTAAAAGTTAAAATAAGAAAAAAAATCTTGTCCTTTATATTACTCATACGCGTTTTGATATAGTGACTTTATTCGTTAACGTCAACTAATGACGTTACAACGGTCATATATACATAACGGTTGTTAACGTCAACTGACGACGTTACAACAACTATATTTTTCAAATATAAAATAAACATCTCCGTTTTCACATTTTCACAAATCAATCTTTATTTTTCAGATTACTACTCTCAAAAGGTTTTTGTAAAAATGATTCACACAAGGATGATTTTTCCTATTGTATTGGTCATATTAACTATCATCATTGTTGCTAATATACCACCGGGTGAACCTATATTCTATCCTGCCCTTGTGGTTTTATTATTTGTAATCATACCATTATTCTGTTGTTTGCTACTTATGAATTTAAAATGATTCTAATTTCATTTTATTATTTGTCTATGAATAGAAGTTGATTATGATTATAATTTATGTTATTCATCTTTTTGATAATAGAAAATGTCGAATTTGAAAAGGCTTAAATTTGCTCATTTAGAACAAGTGGGAACAACTACTTAACATGGGTTATGAATGTAGAAAAACATCTCGAATCAAACGGTATTTTAGAAACCCTGAATGAAAATAACAATTATTCCGAACAAGAGAAAGCAATAGTAAGTATTTTTCTTAGCAAACATATTGACGAGTCCTTAGAATCTACATATTATATGATCGAAAATCCAAGTGTATTATGGAAAATACTCAAAGATAGATACGTTAATAATTATCAAAAATAATAATAATAATAATAATAATAACGGTGATCCATGAAAGAATAAAATTAAAGATATTAGTAGACGCTCTTATAAGAATTCCGGAGATTCTTATTAATGATCTGGTAACGTGGATCATCAGTCTAGTATTTCTTGAATACATGAACATCTTGTTTAGCTCTACAAATAAGTCCCAAAAGAAAAGAAAACGAGAGTGAATCTATTGACAAATCTTGATTAAATTAACCCTGAGCTACCTTGAGACTTGAATGGTTTGAATTTTCTAAGATGCCTAGTTTTTTTTATGTATCACTCATAAATAAATGGTTTTAGACCATAACGCATATGTTTTATTAAGTGTTATCTTTTATGTACTTCAGATTATAACTTGTTTGCAGGTAATATAATTTGATTATCTTGCTGAAATATAACTCATTATTTGCTTATCTTATTTGAAGTTTTAGTATGAATCCTGCAGAAATACAACATCAATTAAATGGTAAAGACCTATGTATTGCAGATAGTAGTAACATACACACTATGATCAAATCTAAGAAATATTTCATTGATTTAAATCAAATGAAGGAATTATAAATACTATACCAGCTCTTGCAAACTTGATATAAGAAACGAAAAAGGCAAAATTTCATATTACCAAATGGTACGAATTTTTTGGTAAACAATGTCTTGTTTTCTCCCAAATCAAAGAGAAATTTGTTAAGTTTCTCTGATATATATCATAGTGGATATGATTATCAGTCAATGATAATCGAAAATGAGAAATATCTATGTAGCACTGAAAAGCGCATAGGATTAAAAGCGCATATGATAAAAAGCGCATATGATGAAAAGCGCAGCGCGTATGATTAAAAGCGCATATGATAAAAAGCGCATATGATGAAAAGCGCATCGCATATAATTAAAAGTGCATATAATGAAAAGTGCATATGACGAAAAGCGCAGCACATATGATTAAAAGCGCATATGGTGAAAATGATATATGATGAAAAGCACATATGGTGATTAATGAAAATCACATATGGTGATTAATGAAAAGCACATTGAGAAAGAATCACCAATATTTCTTGAAAGAATTCAAGGGAATATATATGGACCAATTCATCCATCATGTGGACCATTTTGATATTTCATTATTCTAATAGACGCATCTAGCGGATGGTCTCATATTTGTATGTTATCAAGCCGTAATATGGCATTTGCAAAGTTTCTTGCACAAATTATTAAATTGAGAACACATTATTCTGATTACACCATTAAAAGGATGAGACTTGATAATGCTGGTGAGTTAACATCTCAAACATTTAATGATCATTATATATCTACAGGGATTGTTGTTGAACATCCAGTTGCTCATGTGCATACACAAAATTGGTTTAGCTGAATCAATAGATAAACGCTTACAGCTAATAACTAGACAATTGATAATGAGTACAAATCTCTCAATATTTATATGTGGACATGTAAATTTACATGCTGCGACATTAATTCGCATTATACCATGTGGAAGTCGTAAATATTTTCACTTAATACTTGATTTTGGCCAAGAGCCAAATATTTTCTACCTTAAAACATTGGTTGTGCAGTGTATGTTCCAATTGTATCACCACAACACAATAAAATGGTTCTTCAAAGAAAGATGATAATATATTTTGGATATAAAACATCTTCAATCATAAGATATATTGAACCCATGATGGGTGATGTTTTTACAGCACGTTTTGCTGATTGTCATTTTAATAAAACATTGTTCCCTAGATTAGGGGGAGAAATAAAAATAAAAAATAAAATGATGCTTCATGATGTGAACATCAATTAAGGTATATTGAACTCGCACAAAAGAATGTGAAACGAAAGTTCAAAAATAATGCATATGCAAGAACTTGCAAATTAATTACTTTATGCATTTACAGATATAAAAAAGTGACTAAATCATATATACCAGCGATAAATGCTCCAGCTCGAACTGAAATTCCAAAAGCTGGCAATAATGTCACTGTTGAGTCTTTGCCACGCATCAAACGTGGAAGATCAATTGGTTCCGAAGATAAAAATCCTCGAAAAGAAAATCAGCTGATAATGAGGTAAGAGAAAGTGTTCAAGAAGAACCACAAATCAATATTCCTTCTGCAGAGGATATTGATAAATGTAAATACATAAATTGCAATAAATTATGCAATATTATGGAACCGAAATGAAATGAAAAATCTTGATGAGATATTTTCATATAATGTTACAATGACATCATGAATAAAGATGATGATCTGGAACCAAAATCTTTCATTGAATATCAAAATAGACATGATTGAGCTCAACAGAAAGGAGCAATACGAGCTGAAATAGAATCACTCAATAAAAGAAAAGTTTTCGGATCAATCGTTATCACTTTTAAAGATGTGAAACGTATGGGATATAAATGAATTTTTATCCGAAAAAGAAATGTGCAAATGAAGATACAAGGCAAAACTAGACTTGTAACTCAAGGTTTCCCACAAAGACCAGAAATGAATTATGAGGAAAACTTATCCTTATGTAATGGATACAATTACTTATTAGATACTTAATCAACCTGGTAGTTACTTAAATGCATCTCATGGATGTTGTTACTACTTATCTATATGGATCACTTGATAGTGATATATATGAATATACCTGAAGGGTTTAAGGTATCAGAAACATCTAACGCAAAACCTAAAGAAATGTATTCCATTGAATCACAAAGATTTTTATATGGGTTGATACAATAGTATAACGGATTAAATGACTACTTGATAAAAAAAAGGGTATAAATATAAACTTATTTCGCACGTATGTTTTATAAAAACAATGTTCGGATATGAGATCGTAGTTGTTTATGTCAATGTTCTTAACATCATATGAACAAATAAAGAGATCTATGAAATCATTCAACTTCTAAAGAATTATTTTGAAATGAAAGATCTTGAAAAAACCAAGTATTACCTTGGATTGCAAATTGAGCATATGCCTAATGGTTTACTTGTACATCAAACAACTTATACCGAAAAGATTTTAAAACATTTTTTTTAAAGACAAACTCATTGTTGTTAGATCACTCAATATTGACACTGATCTATTTCATCCCTGCGAAGATCATGAAAATTTTAACAGATCGGAAGTTCTATATTTTAGTGCAATTGAGGTTCTTATGTATCTTATAGATTATACAAGATCTGACATTTCTTTTGTAGTTAATTTGTTGACAAGGTTCAGCTCAGCCCCTACCAAAAGACATTGGAATGGGATCAAACACATATTTCGATACCTTCGAGGAACTACTGATTTAGGATTATTTTATTCTAACGAATCAAAACAAGATTTGGTTGGTTATGCAGATGCAGGTTATTTATCTGATCCACATAAAGCTAAATCTCAAAATGGATATGTATTCCTAAATGGAGGTACCGCAATATCATGGCGTTCTCAAAAACAAACACTTGTTGCAACATCATCAAATCATGCCGAAGTAATTGCATTACATGAAGCCAGTCGGGAATGTTTTTGGTTGAGATCAATGACACAACTCATTACTGATTCTTGTGGACTAGAACGCAATAAAAGTTCAACAACTATCTATGAAGATAATGTAGCTTGCATAACACAGATGAAAGAAGGGTATATCAAAAGTGACCGAACAAAACACATACCCCCTAGATTCTTCTCATACACTCAAAATCTCATTAAGGACAACCAGATTGAAATGAGATATGTTCAGTCCAAGCAAAAACTCTGCTGACCTTTTCACCAAAGCACTTCCAACTGCTATTTTCAGAACACACGTTCATAATATTGGCATGAGGCATGTTCAGAAGATGTAACAACTCAGGCGTTGCCTACTTGAGGGGGAGTCAACTCTATGCTGCACTCTTTTTCCCTTAGCTAAAGTTTTATCCCAAAGGGTTTTCTTTAGCAAGGTTTTTAACGAGGCAGTACTAGTTATTCACTAATAAAATTATCATCCAAGGGGGAGTGTTATAAAAGTAATAATTGGATGATAATTTTATTATTATTATAGATATTGCATAGTATATTTTTTTGAGTATAAATAGGTGTGTTGATTTAGAGTTTATGGGATGTATTTTTTGGTTAACAAAAACACTCTCTCTCTCTAGATTCCAAATGCCACCAAACTCTCATTGTACATTTTTCTATAAATAAAAAACCAATTACTCATACCTTTTGTTCAACCTTTGTTTTCTCCGTTTTACAGTATCTCTATCTCTATATACTTTCTACAGTCAAGAACCACTAAAGGTAGTTATAAGCCTACTGAATTATAACAATAAGCTATAAACCAACATGGTTGTATAGTATAGGAAAAAAATGTGTGGCCCATTTAAAATCTTCTTATTTTCAAACATTTCAAAGAAGCTCAAATTGACCAAATAAAACGCGGTAAATATTCATATTTAAGAGACATAAAAGAATGACCTCAGTTTAGTTTTGTTTTAAAATAATTAAAATTATCATTTTTTATTACATATTTTAGAATTTTACCCAAGTATAAAACTATCGTTGGAAAACACGTAATACAAGTATACAACGCAGATTGATATAACATAATGCAGCTCCTCATGTTCTGCTGCTTCAATTTCTTTTTCAAATTTATCTTTGCAGCTGATATGGTCAAACATATACACGATTAACAGTGAAGTTAAAACGTGACATAACCTGAAAGCTTAGATCATTTCTGACAAACATAATTTTAAAGAGTAAAACATTTATTACGTTACGGAAGACATCAAGACAATGCCTTGGAGTCTGTAGAACAATAGAACAAAGAAAGTGGTCATTAAGCTAAATTTGTTCGTGCGAAACTGACCCGATTTATTTCAATGGGCACTTGAGTAGACTCTCAACAACGGACTACTACATGTAATCACTAACCACTAATTTTGTTCTGAAAAAAGTTCACCATCAACTAAAAAGAAAAAAACTGAGTGCCAACCATTTGTCTAAAAACAATTTGTTTTGTTTTTTTTTTTTTTTTTTTTTTTTGAAAAGCAAACAAAATTCGGCAACAAAGAACAATGTAATGGTGTCATCTTTAGTGTTCTGCTTAGGACCTACTTAACAACAGACGATATTTTTGAAGATGTGAATTTGCGGCCGAGAAAGAATGTTACATCCACTTCGGGTTCTTTTAAGCTCGTTGATCATGAAGAAGATTTGGATTACGGGAAAGCTATTCAAAATTTATTTTTGGCGGGTAAGGTCGACAAGAAGAATAGTCTAAAGGTATCGGGATTTGGCGGGTCCTCAGGGTTGAATATGTCCGACGAGGCCTACGCTGCTTTGATGAATTGATGACGAGTATGGCCGAGAGTGAACCGGTTACCATGACTGAGAGTGAACCGGTTACGGTTAACCTTATTAATTCAAGTGATATCCCGCGTCCTCCGGTTAAATGCAAGAATCACCATAAGTGTAAGGAAAGAGTGGTTCAAGGTGCGGAAATGGCTAAATTCGGCGTGTTTATCAAGGACATCTGAGTTCTTTTTGGCTCCTTTATCGCTTTCTTGATTCATTTCATGTTGTAATAGTTTCAAAATGCTTTATGGCGTGTCTTTTTCGCTTGTTTTGTTTAGTTTAGTTCCGGTTTAGGTTAGGCGATGCTCGGTATAGATGTTCTCTTTCTAGGTACGAGCCTCGCCAAGGTCCTCTATTGTACTTCCTGTTGAATTCGTTTTCTTTTCAAAAACGTTTTCTGTTTTAATAAAGTTCTCGTTTTTTCGAAAAAAAAAAAAAAAAAACGATATATAAAAGCTAGTCAAACCTGAAATTCGGCAAAAGCTCACTGAAGCAGACCAATCATGCAAGCGGGCTAAATCAGCATGATACCTGTCATATTCATGGTATGTTAATGTAACCGAGATCTAAAATAAGAACCTAAGCATGTTT
This sequence comes from Rutidosis leptorrhynchoides, assembly GCF_046630445.1. Classification (NCBI taxonomy): domain Eukaryota; kingdom Viridiplantae; phylum Streptophyta; class Magnoliopsida; order Asterales; family Asteraceae; genus Rutidosis; species Rutidosis leptorrhynchoides. The sequence continues at coordinate 48,159,614 of NC_092342.1, forward strand.
GTAAGTAAGACCTAAAATAAGCTAATTTAACATTCTACTTGCAATACAAAATGGTACTTTTAATTGAATTCTCTATAAAGGAACAAACGATTTTACTCGGTTTGGCGGTTACTTCTCTTTTTAGGTTTTGTGAAACAAACATTTGATATGATGAAATTTATTTCAGATGTGCAGTTATTTTAATGTATTTTTGTTCCTTGAGGCTCGAGTACAACCACTCCACCGTCAATGTCCTAACGCAAATTGATTGATTGAGGGAATATTGTTCATTACTTTGGTTTCAATTTCCTAGAGTTCTAAAGATATTAGCTTTAAGCACCACTAATTGGAACAAATTGATTGTTTGAGGGTTGTTAATTGTTCTGGATTCAACTAATTTCTTTTGAAAAACTGCAGAAGGTTACGGGGAGAATAGAAATAGATTGGATAAGATAAAGAAGAAAAAAAGAAGAGAAAACAATAAGACCATATATAACCCTGCTTGTGACTGTGACGTTTTTTGGACAAAAAGTACAATCTGCCTGTGACGTGGCAGATGTCACTTTCTGACTCAAAATAACCCTGACGTCTCATTTCTGTGTCACCTGAATGTAGATCCCACCAGTTTTATTATTTTTTTTATTCTATATTGAATATTAATACAAAGTATTTTTTATAAAATAAAATGCATATAAAATATAAAAAAAACATCACAAGTTAATATTTCATAAAATTCAACAATTACATAAATTAATATAATTCAACAATACTTAATCTAACCATTACATAAATTAAATTATATAATAAACTAGCTCGTGGTGCAACAATACGCTCAATATTTTCTCTCTTCCGAATTGAATTCGAAATTAAGTAAATACGATGCCATTTGATGTGTTAAAAATAATAAGTTTTGATGGGTTTATATATAAAAGAATATAAAAAATTTTAATAAATAAAAAAAACAAAAACAAAACAAAAATCATTTGAATGAAAGTGTTAAAATGAGAGAAAATATTGAGTTTGATGTGTTAAAAATGATAAGTTTATATAGAAAAGAATATAAATAATTTAAATAAATAAAAAAAATAAAAACAAAACAAAAATCATTTGAATGAAAGTGTTAAAATGAGAGAAAATATTGAGTTTGATGTGTTAAAAATGATAGGTTTTGATGGGTTTATATAAAAAAGAATATAAATATAAATAAATAAAAAACAAAAATAAAAATCATCAAAATACGTGGACCAATCACAGCATCTGACGCATTTTTTTCGGTGAAAAATCCGACTGACGACCCGGGGCGTTTCGCCTGATGCCGCATTAGGGGCTTCAGAGGGCGTCAGCAAGCCTGACGGGACCCCTCTGACGCCGCGTTAAAAATGTTCTAATAACAATATATTCCATATAGTGGTAGTATATTCCATATCTTTCATCTATTAGAGAAGTTCCAACAGTTGCTTCTTTCCATCCGTCCAGCCCATCGCCTAGCAGCGCGCCGATGGCAGTGGGTCGCCCTGCCTCGCGCCCTGCCATCGCCCTTAACTTCTCCCTTTTTAATTTCTTTCCGAAGCATTTTGTTGGACGGATCAAATAGCCAAAAAATAGTCGTTGACGAATATGAAGAAGATCAAGAACGAATAAATTTTTTTATAATTTTAATGTAATTTTAAAATTTAATGTAATTTTTTTTTGTTTAGTCTATTTTTAAATTAGATGTACTTTTTATTTTATTGTAGTTTAAACTTTAAATTAATGAAAATGTAAATTTTAAGTTTTAAAATTGAGGAAGTATGTCGTAGTGTTTAGTCTTGGGTTAGTTCTAGTGAGGAACTGCTGATGTGGCATTGATGAGGCGGCTAATCCTGATAAGGAAGTGCTCTCATGGTTGGGAGCACTCTTAGTGTTTTATGTTATCTACAGACTAAAAAAAAATTAAGGAGAAAAACGGTTTGACTCACTTTGACCCGTCTAAAAAAGTTGGCTCGTTTGGACTCAAACCCATTTTCACCCAAACTTAGACACAAACTCAACTCAGCCTGACCTAATTGCGAGGCATAATTATACGGGTTAGGTTATTTTAAGATCGTCTTTCTAAATATAAGGATGATAATAACTCGTCAAAATATAGAACCATAAACTTTGGGATCTCCCTTGGGCTTTTTCAGGTAAAATACAGTTTTTTCTAGGGTCCATTGCTTCTGGAAGAGGTACTCTCAAGATGTTAACTACTTATCAGATCTTAAATATCCTATCTTATTATCATCAATCCGAAAACAGATCTAATTTTTAAATGTATAGTCTCTGATTTATGAGTAATACACAGCTAAAAATGAAAAGTTCACTGGCAACCCGGGTTTTTAGCACGTACAACCATCAAACCAGAGAACCAACTATCAATTCAGAAAATAGTTTATGATGAACAAGCTTTCTAGTGATGGTAACACACTTAGATACGGTAATCATCATCATGCACTGATTAAACACAGATTTTTGCAAAGCATACAACTTAATTTAGATTGCACCCTAGCTAGCCCTTACAGGTGCCCTTAGTCCAAAAAACAATATAACATGAACTCAAGACAAAGACATATATGCAAGCTCTAGTAAACTCTGATTTCCTCTTTCGTATATATTTACAGATTATGATTACTGATAAAATTATGAGCTTAAAAGAAAGAGCGTTTTGTAGGAGCTCGACCAACAGCCCTCATCAAGTTGGCTATATCCATAACTTTAGCCACTTTGGTTCCTCTTTTGGCTTCTGCCGTTGCTCGTCTCTCTTCTGCTTTTCTTCTTGCTTTCGCCACGTCGTTCTGCATCTTCTCCATTGCTTTTGCTCGTTTCTCCTCCAATTTTCGCTATATCAAACATAACTTAATCAAGATATTTGTACATTTTTTTGTGCTTAAACATATACATAGTAATTAGACCATTCTTGATGGTGGCGGCCTGATGAGTGTGATAGGCGATTTTTGTGGGGTATATGTGGTAATTGTGATGGGGTAATGGCGTGATATAGTTTGTAATAGTGAAGGAGTGTGATGAGATATAGATATTAATTTGGTTGATAGATATTTTAATTCATTAATTCTCATTGGTTGAATATACCATCACACCATTTTTCAAATATTGTACAGATAGAACTTGAAAGTAATGCCTAAACTATTACAAATTAGGCATTACATTCAACTTAATTACAAATTACATGAATTACCATATTTGAAATTCATATTCATATTATTGATAACAATATCACTTTTTTAAAACAAGGGAAAAATAAAATAATATAAATCCTTCACTTCAAAAATATAATCAATCAAAATTAACAGTAGAAGGATAATGCATGTTAAACCTAGCACTTAGAACTATACATAAGCATGTTATAGTTTTACTTAAAATGTTTTATAAATAAGCACTCACATCAATAAACAAAAATCAATAAGAAAAGTGTTTATATATTCGTTGTAATTAATTTGATCAAGTTTTTATAAAAACAATTCACACACTATCACAAATTCATCCATGAATATGCGACTATATTATCTTTAAACGTGAATCATCAACTTGGAAGGCGATATTACTATACCTGATTAATTAATAGAGTTTAAATATTAGGTTAAGGAGTTAAACTATGACTAGTATTATGTAAATATTATTAGCAAACACTAGAAACTATGTAGTTAATTCATGACCCTGAAAACAGAGGATCCTAAACAGGGGAGTACCCCAAGCCTATATATAATCTATGTAAAAAGAATACAATTAGCAAAACTATAATTTCCTCATCGGGATAATATTAATCAAATTGTTTCGCATTTAATGAGAAAAAAAAAAAAGCTATATTATAAAATCAGTATATCAGTAATCTAACATACATCAACTTAATTAAAACCCTTAATAAACTTTTCTTTTAGTATTTGTAACTCATAAAAAGTCATTAGATGATCATACAAAAGATGGTTTGTAAAGTTAGAATTTGCATAATTAGCAGATTGGTGACAAGTGTAAAGTTTTTGTGTTTTCAAGTTGAAAGTTACAAAATCAGTATAAAATTATGTATTACTCCACTTTAAGTACCTCAACTTTCTTCATCCATGATGTAGACTTTTGAACCTGCTCGTTCTCCCATCCTTGAATAATCGCATCGTCCCTCTTAAATCGATTATTAATTTTAGCAATCTTAGAGTTTTGCCAAGCCGATATTTTCGATTCCACCTCCTCTTTTTTCACTCGTTGCATCGACGACCCATCACTAATACTACTCCCACTTGTACTTATCAAACTCATTCGTCTAGTTGGGGACGCCATTCTTGGATTAGTATCCGGCACAATTGCCAAAGGATTAGTTTCTCTAACAAATTCTTCTTCCCTAATTCGCTCCAAGTTACTAATCGATTCGTGGTGTTCATTAACATTTATATTGTTGCCTGCAAGCACTAAAGCGTTAAATTCCCTACTTATGGTAGTGAAATTTTCGCTTTCTGTGCTTGCGACCGAGAGATTTGATGATCGTTCCCAAGCTTCTTGACGACGAGGTTGTAGTTGTGGTTGTGGTGTTAGAGCATGTATTTCTCTTATGTTATCATCATCATCTTCATCTTCTTGTGGTGGTTGTCGTGTTGTAGTTGCAGTTGTAGAAGTTTGAATAAACATGGTGTGGTTTTAGGAGATTGGAGTAATTTTGATTATGATTTATGATTAATGTTTAGCTCATATTAGCCACACATAAGGTGGAACTTGCATGGGGTAAAGGCTAAGTGAAGGGTAGATATTTAGCATCCTTTTGAAAAAGAGTGTTTTTGTTATAGTAATATTTTGGTCACATTATTAGTACTTGATGGATAATGGATAATGTGAACTTTTTACTTAATAAAGGGTGAAAGGGTGCTTGTGAATGTACATCTTTCAAATTTCAAGTGCTTTAGCTTTTTTCTTAAAAAATGTGTTCTCAATGTGCAGTGTTTTATCATTTTAAGAAATATATATTTCGTTTATGATAAGTTTATTAAATTTATGATAAATTCATTTGAGATGCACATACATCTGATCTCTAATTTGTATAATATAAATTTTTAATGCAAACAATTAGTCGATCAATTTTTAATGCAAACAATTAGTCGATCAATTTGTATAATACATCTGATCTCTAATTTGTATTATAATCTCTAGGGAAAGTGTCACCACTTGTAAAACAAGCAAATTCACAAATTCATATGAATTTTTTTTATGAATATATATACATCTAAATCTGTATACTTAAACTCACAACTTCTTAATTGAAAGATTCAATTCAATACCGCTAATTTGTCACCATACTTTTAAAACTAGTTTATACAACGTGTACCAATCAATTTAATTCTACTTATTTAAATACAAAAACTAGGTCACATAGACACCCTCGGGTTATAAATATTAAAATTATGATTATCTTGAGCTAATTAGAAACATAGTTTAATACGACTTTGTTTATGTTTATAATATCGTTACAGCTCTTTAATTAAAGTAATCAAAATGAAATTGATCAATTCACGTCTAGACAAATAATACCAAGTCCATTAATTTTTGCTCGAGGAGGTGGCCTACGTTGCCATTCACGATATGTCACGCGTCAAAATATTTATGTCTGGAAAATGACTTTTTTTTTCTTTGTATTATTTTATTATGGAGTATTTTATTTATTTTTTATTAGAAATATTAGAAAAAGAAAGGTATACGCTACTAGATTTATATTTGCACCATCAATAATTTGTGAAATGATAAAATATTTTTTATTAGAAATATTAGAAAAAGAAAGGTATACGCTACTAGATTTATATTTGCACCATCAAGAATTTGTGAAATGATAAAACACCCCATGCTATTAGATTTGTAGAAGATCTTATTGTTATATTGATCAATTACATACATAGTAGTACGTGATATAAAAGTAGAGGGTTAAGACTATCAAATAGATAAATACTTTTATTTTTATTTTGATGTAGGTCATATATAATATATCTAGAAAAATACTATTGTAGGCTATATACTTTCAAAGAATGTGCTAATATAAACCAATATAACTTGTTAACCGGGACAAATTCTGTCACGACCCTGAAAATTTCAACTAATTTCAAACCAAACTCTTTGTCACACCCCCAAAATGGACCAGGGGTAATTGTGACCAATCATATCATAACACAGTTGTATAAGCGAGAACGACTCTAAATGAGACTTTTTAAATAAAACCTTTGTTAATAAAACAGCGGAAGCAGTAATACATGTTTACATTATTATTAAAACGTAAAATAAATGTTTATGAACTAAAATATAATATGCGATGTGGACTCCATGCAAGTATCAAACCTATCATCACAAAGTTGCAAACAGCTAGCTTAATCATCACCTGTGACAAAACATGCTTAAAGTGTCAACCAAAAAGGTTGAGTGAAATTCACAGGTTTATAAATAATATCCAAAGTTTTAGACCACAAGATTTAGTTTAAAGTTGATTGATATAGAAATATCAATCTAAAAGTGTTGCTGCATTTTGTAATATCGCTACTAAACAAGTTTACCCTATGACACCTTGTACTGTCAGTGTCGTGGAATCATTATTATGTAACCAAAGACCAACGGTCGAATGGTTAGAGACGTTACTCTCAATAGGCCTACTCACAATAATTAAGTTTGCATTTAAACGTAGCAATTAACGATATTACGGTAGGGATTTAGCATGAATCAAAGCATGACAGCATAGTTAACAATTTAGTACTTGTGTCTAAGCGTAAAACAGTTATAAAGCAAGCATGTGTCTCACCCCAAAAGTTATAAAACAGTTATGAAACAGTAAAAAGTGGGGCTATGAAGTTCACCTTAGTAGCACACGAAAGAATTGAACGGAAGGACGTGACCGAGATCTCAACCTAGAGATAGAACGTATGATCAGACATTGCCTAACAGACAATAGTATATAGTACTATATTGATAGTAATGGTTCACTAAAGAATTTCCATTTTCGGAAGGTTACTATTTATGGAAAGTTTCCACTTATAGTAATTTTCCAATTTTAGAAAGTTCGGGTTAATCTTTAGCAAGATGTTGTACAACTCTACTCAAACTTCGTTGCTATCAAATAAGTCAGGAATGACCAGATGTAACCGGGGGCCCAGGATTCTTGACCAGAATCTAAGTCATGGCATTCGAGATCCACAAGCTTACCCATAAATGGAAACCTAGACATCATTCACTTACGACCGTGAGTAGCGATGAAGTTCATATGAATTATACATTATCTTTGATTAACCTCCACTTTAGGTGTATACACACAACGAATTATTAATGTACTTAATAATTATATATGTGATAATATAACCTAAGTTTTATTTAATATTTAGTTATTATACCTTAGTATGTCTTATATATTAAATATAATTACCTTTAAATAAATACCTAAATTACTTCAAAAATAATAGTGTTTTATTAATCGAACATTATTTAAAAATGTCTAAATAATAAATTAAATATCTAAAAATTACATACATAATTTTTATAGTCTTAGTTAATCATATAGATTAGTAGAAAAATTTAAGAAAACGTTTTTATTATATTTTTGTATTTATTTTTGTTTTTACCCTTAATGTATTCACAAAATAATTTTAATTCTACATAATTACTAAATAAACCTAAATAATTATTTTTATAATTTTTATAAGTTTCTATCTGTCTAATAACCTGTATAAAAATATTTAAAAAAATATTTTTTATTATTTTATATTTATTCTTAATTTACCTTCGAATTACATAATAATAGAGTTTAATTATATAATAAATACCAATTCGACCCAAGTAATTATTTTTATAATTTTTTTCAGATCTATATAAGTTTTAAAAACTCAGAAAAAAATTATATATATTTTATTTTTGGTTAAAAGTATTTATTACGATTTTACATTGTTTTTACGTTTAAACACTACATAATTCGTATTTAATTATAAATAATATTCCATAAATTATCAAAATTATTTTTATGCATCATAACACTTATAATACTAATTATAACATATAAACATAATTAATTTCGAATTTTACAAAGAGTATACAATAAATATAAATATAAATGACAATATTGAAAAAAAATTAATAAACATAGAAAGTACCTCAAATTTTCTTCAAGGTTTTGAGAGAATAACTTAAGTTTTTGTGTTTGGCAAGAAAAAATGAATGAGGAGCCATATATTTATAGGTAAAAAATAGTTGGTGAAAATAAAAAAAATAATAAAATAAAGGTGCCAATTTTGACAAAATAATAAAAACATGTTAAAAATGTTTTTAATAAGTTTTTGTTTTTGAAAATATTTAGTCAAAATTCATGGGCTCATTATTTAATTTATAAAAAAAATCTTATTTTTTTTTATAAGCTAAAAATATATATAATGATTAAAATAACTTATCATTTAATTAATAATTATGTTACATATAGTTTTAAATATAATACGCATTAATATTAATATTAACTAAAGTTATTTTATATAATTAGTGTAAACTTTAGTTAACAAAAAGTGTCGACTAAAAATAAATATTTGATCAATGTCGAATTTAATTATATATTACGTATGGATAACAACCCTATAGGCAAATTAGTCAATTCAAGTAAGGAAATATGAGGGTTGTTATAGTACCTACCCGTTAAAAGAAATTTCATCCCGAAATTTAGTTGTTGCCATCAATCGGCGTTGTTCGTACATAGACAAGGATATCTACGTTTTATTTGGTTTTCACGTTCCCAGGTATGCTCGGGGCCTTGCGTGAATTCCAACGGATAGAATATTGTTCTGTTTCAAGAATTAAAATCATACAAACCATAATTTCTACAAGTTCATCTACGAAGTGCATTTTATTATTAATGCGGAGATCATTCAAAATGATGATGTTATACAAGTCATTTCAGTAAATTGGATATATAAAATGTGTTATGAATAATATCGAGCTCATTTAAAACCTTGAGTGGTTATGCCACAATATTAGGGTAGACAAAGCAGAGAGTAGTTCATGAAAATTATAGTCATGAAGTTTGATAGAGATCATCATTGTTTACAACAAGAATATTGTAATGATGAATATAAGTTAAAGAATAAAGTTTTATCACTATTGAATAATATGGATAAAACGATTCGATTATAAGAAGAGTATAAACGAAGCTATCGTAAAAGAGTGAATGAGTAAATTAAATGTTCGCCTTAACTTTTGACGTAGTCACGATTGATTTCCGGAATTCAAGGGATTAAAGGAAATCTTCGTAATCTATAAGATTTGATTCTCCGGTATTTACGGAATTTTGGGATTTCTTTGATTAAATGCGGTGAATTGCCTCGATTGCTGTGTTTGGAAATTTTGCTATAAATTAGCTTCTTCTGTTTCATTATCTTCACCACTTCTATACTTTCTTCCTAGATTCATACTTCCAAAAGATTTGTTAATATGCTCAATCCCGTATTGATACTTGTTATTATATTGACCATATATGCAGTCATGCTTCTTTTTCTTTTACCACCAGAGGAATCTGTTTACTTCTACTATGCTCTTGGGGTTATAGTGTTTTTAATTCTCCCGTGTCTTTATGTTGCTATACGCATTGATATACACGATTTGTAATTTCTGTGTTGTTATCGGGCTTTGTATTTTCCCTTATATGTCGGAGCTCTTTACCTTTTTATTCTGCTCTCGACTCTAAGTTAAGCGAGTAATGGTCCAGAATTTGTAGGTATGAAGTTTCGAATGAACCTAATGTTCTAAGCGTAATATCACGATTTGATTTGGTAAATTACCAGAATTACTGAGGATAGAACTATCAAGAATATATGTTCTTGATATGTTCAGAGATTAAGTAGAATGTAAGAGTCGTGTAACATGGCAAATGATGATTATAAAGTCTATGAATCATCATCTTCCATTAAAAATTTAGCATGACTTACTGTAATATAATCAAGTTGGCCTGACTTCATTTTATTATACTAACTCATGCTTCAATTTCCAACATTTCTTCAAAACATTTATAATTTAAACTTGAATTTTACTGAATATAGAAACTAAAATAGTTTCCTTTATAAAGATATCGCAAAGAGATACTTAATTGTGGACAAGAATCGTTATGAAAATATCTTCAGAAATATAGAGGATATTTATAACGACATTTTGGAATTTCTAAGTTCGAAGGTTGATGAAGAAAAATTTTCCGCAAGCTTTTAACATAACTTCAGAGCAAGATATTCTCTAAAGATTTCATCGGATCCAGAATTACGTGGATTCTTTGAATATAGGGTTTGGTCCTTGTATTTGTCCTTGGTCTCCTCCATGGTTAGCTCAATCCGTTTTTCAGTTCCAAATTTTCTTTTGAGCTTTTCCAACGTACCATTCTTTATTATCAAACTTTTGGCCATTGAGACCATCTATAATTTTGTTGTTTCCTCTGCATTTAATGCAGCCATATTTGATTCATCGGTTATCAATCCAAGATGGTTTCAAGAAATTTCGTTTTTAGATGATTAAACGCTGATTGTAATCGTCAACGGATCTAATGGTTGATGAATAGGCGTTGTTGATTTCAAAAGTAATGAACGATAATTTCGGTGGTTTGATGTGATAATTCATCATAGAATACGAATGAATATAATTCATGAATGTAGTGATCTTTAGGAAGATTACACTTGCTAAAGCTTTACTTGGATTCCGATATGTCCAAATCAGAATAGGTAATTAAATTTGTATGAAAATGGTTGTTCTTTAGTGAACGGATACATATGTGGATGTAAGTAGTATAGTTACTAATTATTGAATCAGAATTTGAAGAATGTACAATGTAAGATATTAATGTGAGATATAAATATTTCTCGGGTTTTACCTACCCGTTAAAATATTTTCACAATTAACAGTTTGTACAAAATGATTTTTAATTACAATCTTTATGAAGATATACGTTCATATATGTATTCTTCACGTATAATATAGATTTAATGAGTTAATATACTATTAAACTCATTTGATTTGTGGTTGAAGCGAGAATAAATAATCTTCAAAACTTGAGAGATTACATAATCATCGCAGAATCTTTCTTTAATGAAGTTATGAATCAATACTCCATCGTTCATTGTTATTGATATACCTCGGTATATGATGTTGATGCTCGTGAAATTCTTGTGAAATTCACAAGGCACGAATGATGTTTTCTAAAGAGTTTTGAGTACATCGAAAATGAAAGTGTAAAACCAAACATGTATTTGAATAATACACTTAGTTTATTATGAAATGGAGCTTATTGTGATGAAACAGTGATTAACAATTTTTAAGTCATTAACGAGGGATGTACATCATAGCATATTAGTGATATGAATTAACCAAGTAGTACATACTAGTTAAGATTCACACGTAATAGCTTAATACGAAAAGATTTATTATTGTTCCAAACCATATATATATATATAAAGTATACATATATAATTTTCAGGAAGAATGAGTCAATACATCTTAACTCATTATTACTAATATTCCTTGGTATCTATGGGGCGTATGATGTTGATATCCGAGGTACAGATTATGGTGTTTGTTGTTGGTGAAGCTGATGCTGTTGGTGGTGATGTTGTTGGTACTGGTGGTGATGCTGGTTATGCTGCTGGTGCTCGTAGGTTTCGCACCATATTCTCCAGAGCCACCACTCGAGCGCGAAGCTCATTGACTTCTTCTATTATTCCGGGGTGATTGGCGGTTCGGACAAGTGGATGAATAAGATCTAGAATTTTAGATATTATATATTCATGACTGGATACCCTGAAAATGAGGGTAAAAATAGTGTTCCGAACGGGTTCGCCGGTAAGTGCTTCAGGTTCTTCACCAAGAGGTGAATTCGGTTGGTGGAAGGGATCACCTTCTTCTTGTCTCCATTGATTAAGTTTACTACGAACCTATCCCCAATTCATCCAAAATAGATGATGACTAATTGGTTGGTTCATTCCGGTTACGGTGCCAATGGAGCTCGAGGAGTTCGAGGAATCAAGTGAGAAATCCATATTATCTGATCGGAATAAGGGTTTTTGTTATGAGATGAGTGTTGAATATTGAATGATATATTTGTCTTCTTGATATACGTATATATAGCAAAAAGTTTTCCGTAATTTACGGAAGAAATTTAGGAAAAGTGTTAGACAAAGTTTATTAAGATAGATATGATATGATATAATAAGATATGATGTGTCTATAATCCAATAATAGCAGTATGACGTGTCGAGATCATAAAATGATAAGTATGTAATCTGATAATCTTTCGATTAAAGACTTTCAATTCGTAATGGCCTATTCAGGTCTAGGGGCTTGAGCTATAGGATCCTTTAAATCGGTAATCCAAACCCTTCCATTCTAGAGTTTCGTAGACGCCATCCGTCAAGAAAATTCAATAACGAGAAATAAAAGGTATAAAAGTAATGAATATGAGTAGTGATGACATTATAATGTCTTTGAGATTCTCGATAACTCAATGACATTTTCCGGTTCGCAAACTGATGCATAAAGGCATAAAGCATATAGGTACGTGATATAACAGGGAGTTATATACGTTTGAGTATGAATAGTAACAAATATAGGAGTTTCAAAAATTCATGGATAATATTAATACATATGTAATACACAAAACCATGATAAATGACATAGGAATGTCGAGAACGGTGTCGCATTTAAATGTGGTAGCGGAATTGAATAGTACTTAGGAGAATGAGCAGAGTTCTTAGATTGGCTCGGCATTCAAAGATAAGTAAAGTTTCTAAAGTATAGTGTAGCATTTAACAGTTAAAGGCAACAATTAAAGGTACTATAGTCAAAGGAAGTTGTAGTCCTACATTGCTAAGGTACCTAATTGTATAAGGCACACATAAAATGCAATCCTGATTCTCTACAACAATTCTGCTCTGATACCAATCTGTATTACAGATTGGGGTTAAAACCCAAATAGTGCCTTGCCTACGAATAGGGTGACCACTGAGCGTACCTCAGACTCTGATTTTACAACCCGCGTCACCGCTATTATTTGGCCAACCATAAAAGGATCGCAAGGAGTAAGAGCCAATGCTTCGTCACAGGTAACACTGTGAGAACCCCCTCTACGATAAACCCGTAAAAACGGCGTTAAACCAGCTCTGATTAAACTCTTTGTCACACCCCCAAAATGGACCAGGGGTAATTGTGACCAATTATATCATAACACAGTTGTAAAAGCGAGAACGACTCTAAATGAGACTTTTTAAATAAAACCTTTGTTAATAAAATAGCGGAAGCAGTAATACATGTTTACATTATTATTAAAACTTAAAATAAATGTTTATGAACTAAAATATAATATACGATGTGGACTCCATGCAAGCATCAAACCTATCATTACAAAGTTGCAAACAGCTAGCTTAATCATCACTTGAGACAAAACATGCTTAAAGTGTCAACCAAAAAGGTTGAGTGAAATTCACAGGTTTATAAATAATATCCAAAGTTTTAGACCACAAGATTTAGTTTAAAGTTGATTGATATAGAAATATCAATCTAAAAGTGTTGCTGCATTTTGTAATATCGCTACTAAACAAGTTTACCCTATGACACCTTGTACTGTCAGTGTCGTGGAATCATTATTATGTAACCAAAGACCAACGGTCGAATGGTTAGAGACGTTACTCTCAATAGGCCTACTCACAATAATTAAGTTTGCATTTAAACGTAGCAATTAACGATATTACGGTAGGGATTTAGCATGAATCAAAGCATGACAGCATAGTTAACAATTTAGTACTTGTGTCTAAGCGTAAAACAGTTATAAAGCAAGCATGTGTCTCACCCCAAAAGTTATAAAACAGTTATGAAACAGTAAAAAGTGGGGCTATGAAGTTCACCTTAGTAGCACACGAAAGAATTGAACGGAAGGACGTGACCGAGATCTCAACCTAGAGATAGAACGTATGATCAGACATTGCCTAACAGACAATAGTATATAGTACTATATTGATAGTAATGGTTCACTAAAGAATTTCCATTTTCGGAAGGTTACTATTTATGGAAAGTTTCCACTTATAGAAATTTTTCATTTTTAGAAAGTTCGGGTTAATCTTTAGCAAGATGTTGTACAACTCTACTCAAACTTCGTTGCTATCAAATAAGTCAGGAATGACCAGATGTAACCGGGGGCCCAGGATTCTTGACCAGAATCTAAGTCATGGCATTCGAGATCCACAAGCTTACCCATAAATGGCAACCTAGTCATCATTCACTTACGACCGTGAGTAGCGATGAAGTTCATATGAATTATACATTATCTTTGATTAACCTTCACTTTATGTGTATACACACAACGAATTATTAATGTACTTAATAATTATATATGTGATAATATAACCTAAGTTTTATTTAATATTTAGTTATTATACCTTAGTATGTCTTATATATATTAAATATAATAACCTTTAAATAAATACCTAAATTACTTCAAAAATAATAGTGTTTTATTAATCGAACATTATTCAAAAATGTCTAAATAATAAATTAAATATCTAAAAATTACATACATAATTTTTATAGTCTTAGTTAATCATATAGATTAGTAGAAAAATTTAAGAAAACGTTTTTATTATATTTTTGTATTTATTTTTGTTTTTACCCTTAATGTATTCACAAAACAATTTTAATTCTACATAATTACTAAATAAACCTAAATAATTATTTTTATAATTTTTATAAGTTTCTATCAGTCTAATAACCTGTATAAAAATATTTAAAAAAATATTTTTTATTATTTTATATTTATTCTTAATTTACCTTCAAATTACATAATAATAGAGTTTAATTATATAATAAATACCAATTCGACCCAAGTAATTATTTTTATAATTTTTTTCAGATCTATATAAGTTTTAAAAACTCAGAAAAAAATTATATATATTTTATTTTTGGTTAAAAGTATTTATTACGATTTTACATTGTTTTTACGTTTAAACACTACATAATTCGTATTTAATTATAAATAATATTCCATAAATTATCAAAATTATTTTTATGCATCATAACATCATAACACTTATAATACTAATTATAACATATAAACATAATTAATTTCGAATTTTACAAAGAATATACAATAAATATAAATGACAATATTGAAAAAAAAATTAATAAACATAGAAAGTACCTCAAATTTTCTTCAAGGTTTTGAGAGAATAACTTAAGTTTTTGTGTTTGGCAAGAAAAAATGAATGAGGAGCCATGTATTTATAGGTAAAAAATGGTTGGTGAAAAGAAAAAAAAATAATAAAATAAAGGTGCCAATTTTGACAAAATAATAAAAACATGTTAAAAATGTTTTTAATAAGTTTTTATTTTTGAAAATATTTAGTCAAAATTCATGGGGCTCATTATTTAATTTATAAAAAAAATCTTATTTTTTTTTATAAGCTAAAAATATATATAATGATTAAAATAACTTATCATTTAATTAATAATTATGTTACATATAGTTTTAAATATAATATGCATTAATATTAATATTAACTAAAGTTATTTTATATAATTAGTGTAAACTTTAGTTAACAAAAAGTGTAGACTAAAAATAAATATTTGATCAATGTCGAATTTAATTATATATTACGTATGGATAACAACCCTATAGGCAAATTAGTCAATTCAAGTATGGAAATATGAGGGTTGTAATACTCTTGATACGATTTCATATTTTTGACACGATAAGAAAAGTCTGTTAGGTTGAGTCTCAAAAATTTTGAACTGTTTCATATATTCATTTGACCTTCGACTGTTCCCGACGATTCACGAACAACTATTTGTAAATAGTTACATATATATTTAATATATATATATAAATATATATAAATATATATATAAATATGTATATAAATATTTCTTGTAAATATATAAAATTATAATAAATTTAATTGTTTAAAAATATATAATATATTTACTTTAGTAGTTAAACTGCGATTTAAAAACTGTTTATATATAGAACGAGATTATATTAGAGGTAAATGATTTCGAGCTTAAATAGTAAACAATTGGGATACTCGGCTGGCATTTCATTAATATTCATATAGATCTAATACGAGTTTATGAAAGATTAAGATAAAAGTTGGAATGTAAATTGATTACGAAGATTTTAGATTTGTTAAAAATATTTTTACATTTTTAAGATTAAATATTTGTACTCCGTACATATAAATCGGAACAGAAAATAAATAATTTTCGAACCTTTTTCATCAGGTTTCAAACAGGTAATGAGTGAAATAATTAAATATGTTTAATCTAAAAATTTGAAATTTTTAGGAACACTTTTATACGCTAACTGTTTAGCAATGGACACGATACTACCCTTAAATTAAAATATCAAAGTGTGGGCAGAGTTAATTATTGGTTTCACTGTGTTTAAAAAGATTCATTCACATGTTATATTTGATTATTATTATTATATTATACTTTGTTTTACTAATTTGTTCTTTCATTACAATCGTCAAACTGCTATACTGTTTTAAATTTCAATTGATTGAGTCAATGATTAACTCCTATAGCTCTCTGCTCTCACACGTTCTTATCATTTAGGATTATTATTATATTTATTATTATTATTATTAATATTATATATATATATATATATATATATATATATATATATATATATATATATATATATATATATATATATATATATATATATATATAACTTTATGTATCTTTATCCATATATATATATTATACATATATACATATATGCATATATGCAGACATCCTTAAACACACCCAACCACATCATCAATACCTTTCTTCTTCTTCTTCTTCTTGCTTCTATCTTTTGACATCACCTCATGACCACCATGAGCCACCACCGGTCACCATCATTGGGAACCACCAACCGCCACCCAAAATCCTGTCAAACATACGCAGCTGCTGCCATCTCTTGTTCCGGTTTCTACAAAAGGACAACCACCATTGGAAAACCGGTTGTTGTAGCTCCATGTGCTGCTGCTTCAATTCGCTATAATCACCACCACTGCAACCATCGTTATCCGTCACCACACTCTCTCACTCTTCTCTCTCTCTTATTAAAACCACCCTTATACCGCCACCAATCATCATCATCAGAACCACAATCCACTTTTCTCCATTACCATGGCTCACCACCATGAACAAACCCATCGACCATCTTCCACAACCACCCGAACTGTTTCTGTTTTGTTGACGAGTTAACCCGTCAAACTACATAATACTTCTCTTATTAAAGCTACTGCCATTTGTTCCCTTTCGTTTTCAGTCAGCCCAACACCAACCCCATTCCCTCATCACCTAAAAAGCTATGGCATATTCGACTTTCTATTTAATTCATTTCTGTTACCGCTGTTGCTGCTACAATTATGATGTTGTGCTTGCTTCCATTTCCTGCTGTAACCGAGACCTATGATCACCATTCACTTGTCTTTTTGAAGATTATCGAGGAAAGGGAACAATTACGGTGAGGTGGCATAACGATAATGATGAATTAATGTTAGAGAAGACGATGAATAGTGATATCAAGTTGATGAAGATGACAATAAACCGAAGTAACAGGATGGTTGATTAGCTGCTACACCATTCTGTATTACCCAGGAAACCATGGACATGTTCCTTGTTTTCTGTCGTGGCTAAGATCTCAACTCACAACCCAACAACTCGTATAACGGGCTTTTAAATAATAATATATTGGACTCCCATAATCTAACCGGGCTTCCTTAAACTGGATTACCAATTGGGCTTCAAATAATTTGGAACGTTGGGCCATAGCAAACATATAATTTTTCCTTAGAAACCAAAGTGTTATGGTGGACACGATTAGGATGTGAGAACGAAGATAATGAATGATATTTTTACGGTAATGATGATGTATATTCCATGATGTTATGGCGATAATAATGGTACATGATATGGATTAAAGATGGTGATGATATAGATAAATGATGATGAGAAAGAAAATCGAAATATGGGATAAATCAATTAAAAATTCTTGTAAAAAGAGTTACTAACTGACAGAGGGGTTGTTTGGGAGTGTGTCGGGTGAACGAGAGGTCTCGGGTTCGAGCCCGGGCATAGACTTCTATTTTTTGGAACTTTGTTTTTCTTGAAAGGTAGTTATTATTATTATTATTATTATTATTATTACTATTATTATTATTATTATTATTATTATTATTATTATTATTATTAAGTATCATTAATTTCAATATTAGTATTAGGATTATCATTTTTATTAAAAAGAATCATTTTTAATATTTTCATCAGTATTATTACAAATTTTATCATTTCTAATATTATTGCCATTATTTTAGTATCATTGAAATTATTATTTTATCAAACAAATGATATTTATATAGATATATATTTTTACATATAACGTAATTTTATAATAAATATTAAGCATTTATTTAAAATATATAAAGCAAATATAGCTAATTAGGTTATTAATGAAACATATAGCTTATTAATATAAATGATATAACTAATAAAGTTATAAATATATATACTTGTTCAATTACGATTATATGTGTTAATATATATAGTATTGATATAGGTTCGTGAATCCAAGGCCAACCCTACACTTGTTTAAATGACGTCATATGTATTTTTACTACAAAATACAGTACGGTGAGTTTCATTTGCTCCCTTTTTAATTGCTTTTGCAATATATATTTTTGGGCTGAGAATACATGCGCTGCTTTTATAAATGTTTACGAGATAGACACAAGTACTTAAAATATATTCTACGTTGAGTTGTACCACCCTGCATATCTTCCCTAATAGCTTGGTAACTACTATTTACATGTGGTATTGTAAACGCGAATCCTGTTGATAGATCTATCGGGCCTGATAACCCCAACCGGACTGGACGACCAGTATTCAAAGGTTGCACAGTACTTCGTTTCGGTGACTACACTTGGTACGGTGTAGTGAGATTTCATAATAAAGGGAATATGCTACGTGATTAAATGTTAAGTATGGTTACCAAGTGCTCAACCACTTAGAATGCTTTACATACACTTGCGAGTGTATTATGTTTATGATTATGAAATCTTGTGGTCTATTAAAATATTGAAATGATTGTTATGATAAACCTATGAACTCACCAACCTTTTGGTTGACACTTTAAAGCATGTTTATTCTCAGGTACGAATTAAGTCTTCCGCTGTGCATTTGCTCAATTTAAGGACATTACTTGGAGTCGATCATCGCAATGGGACCAAATGTTGATGACTTCGTCCAGGTGGATAAGGACGAGTCCTTTCAAATTCATCAGGACTTCCGCAACCTCATATGCTTCGAACCAAAAATGCAGAAGATTGTCGAATTATCAAATTTAATGACAAAATCAATTGCATTCGCTTCCTAGAGCAGCGAATAATAGGAAACGTGAAGCTTCTTTATCCATAACAACAACGAATCACCATGATCATCGAAAAACAGTGAACTCGAGCTTGAAGAACATAAAATTGAAATTCAATTTTGAGGACGATTTAGAAGATGATTCCTTCATGAAACTTGCTCATAATCATCAATAGAATTGTAACACCCCAGATTTTCTGGACCAGGAACGGCGTTCCTGATGGAGGAACGGCGTTCCAGTCGAAGGAACGGCGTTCCAAAACCAGGAACGACGCTGTGATCAAGGAAAATGGTTGCCAGTTGAACAGAACATTTTGAGGCCATTTGATGAACGACGTTCTTTTTAAAGGAACGACATTCTTGGATTACGTGCAAATGGAACGGCGTTTTGTATACAGGAACGACGTTCCTGTGGCAGATCTGTGTTTTTAGACCCATTTTAAGGGTTCTAAATGAGGGGCAATTAAGTCTTATTACTTATAAACGACCTTATAGCTGGTGAACCAGTCTTAGACTCACTCAAACTTCATCTTTCACACACACAAACTCTCTCATCTCTTTTAGAGTGAGAAACCCATTTCTAGTGAGAGAAAACTTAGTTTGAGGAAGAGGGAGCTTGAATCTCTTCAAAGTGCAAGAGTTAACGTTGTTCATCTCGTTCCTAGCTACGTTGTGATAGTGGTACTAAGTCCTAACTCCGAATTTAATTCAATTTGATGTTAGGGTTTGAACTTGCATGTCCTTGAGAAAACTCATCTAGCTCACAAATGGGTGTTTGAAGCTAGTTGTGGGTATTGTTGACCCAGTCTTAGACTCACTCAAACTTCATCTTTCACACACACAAACTCTCTCATCTCTTTTAGAGTGAGAAACCCATTTCTAGTGAGAGAAAACTTAGTTTGAGGAAGAAGGAGCTTGAATCTCTTCAAAGTGCAAGAGTTAACGTTGTTCATCTCGTTCCTAGCTACGTTGTGATAGTGGTGCTAAGTCCTAACTCCGAATTTAATTCAATTTGATGTTAGGGTTTGAACTTGCATGTCCTTGAGAAAACTCATCTAGCTCACAAATGGGTGTTTGAAGCTAGTTGTGGGTATTGTTGACCCTTGTTGGTTGGTGGGTTTTGGATTGGAAAACGATTTGGGTATGATAAGGACTTACAATTAGGGTATAATCACTAGTATTAGTGATTTTGTTGGTGATTGAAATCCAAATGGGTGTGTTGGAAGTTTGACTTTGGGTGTAAACCCAAATGGGTCAAAATGAGACATTCGGTTGAAATGGGTATGAAGTGCTTCTAGCCCTTGACCATAAGTTGTGTTTTGGTGAGTTTGAGCCAAAATCACTAGCCATTAGTGATTTGGGGTATTTGGGGTCTTGTTTGACCTAGTTGGAGGTTCGGGTGCAATTTGGGTTAAATATGCACTTGGAGATTTTTGAGTCAAGCTACTAGTGTTTATAGCTTGATGTTGTGTTTATGCAATGTGACTTGCCCTAGGATCAAACTTGAAGTCCTAGCTCGGTTGTTGACTCATCTAGGTGATCAAGGTTCGGGTGCAATTTGGGTTAAATTTGCACTTAGTGAGTGATGTCTTTAATGATTCACTCTTTGTTGGCCACATTGCATTTGGAGAAAGTGGTGAGTGTGACTACTTAAAAGTCCACTCTTTGTTGACCACTTGTGAAGATGTGGTAAGTGTCACCTTCTGGTTTCGTTTTTTGTTGGCCACATTTGGGTGTATATGGTAGCTCCATCCGGGAGGTGCTTTTGTTGGCCATGTACACAGGTTGTTGGTGCTATTCATTTGATGACTAGCACATTTGGGTACGGTTAACCATGTAGTGTTCATATATTGTTTATTGGTAGTGTATTGTGTTATATTATTGTCTTATGCGATTAACATGTTAGCTTGTACTCGGTTGTGTTTATATGCGTTAGTGATGCTATCTTGTATGCGTATATGTGTAAGTTGCGCAAGTAAGTGGTTTATGTATGTATGCAAATAAGTATTGCACTCACTAAGCATTGTAGCTTACTCCCTCGTTGTTTATCTTTTTATAGATTGTGGCACATCGAAGGACAAGGGTAAGGGATTGGCTTAGCTTGCATGTGGTGGTTGGAAGACGCTTTTGGTAATGGTCCCGACGGTCATGCTCACTATTGGGTCATTTTGGTTAAACATTGGTTAAATTTATGGGACTTGAGTTTCCGATAATGTAAACGCGTAACTTGTATTTCGAATTATGTTTAACATTTGAGCAAGTGATGGTGATCCAAAACTTGTGACGTTACAATTATTATTAATGCCAAAAAAAATGTATGTCATATTTTTACAAGTCGTTTAATAAACCGATTTGGGGTCGTTTCAAGAATGCTCGCCAATCATCAAAACTTCCTGAAACATATTATAATTCATGGATTAAAACGTTGGCCGAATTTCTTCAACCTTTGATTTTGAGATTTAACGATCTGAGATGATTCTCCATATAATTTAGTGATTTAGGAAGCATGAACAAGTTGTGAGGAATCCAAAACTATGCTCAATCCAACATTTAATGGAATGAATCTCTCGAAACTGTTCGACCTTCATATTTTTGGACAAAAGATGAACAATGATAGAATCTCTGAAAAATCTGTTGTTGTTTATGAATTATGATGATGAACGAAGTTTATGTGTTTGTTGTAAATCATGTATCCGAACTCATATCAGATTAAGTATCATTACATGAATTCGAAACTGTCTTCATATTATTATAATTTTTTAATTAAAAAATGTCAATAATAGGTTTTACCAGTTCAGGAGGTAACCGGTCATCAATAACCTACATTAGAACACTTTTTAAAAGTATGTGACCTACACTGGTATTTTTCTGAGTATATAGCCTACATTGCAGCAAAATAAAAGCATATAGCTATTTGGTAGCTTTAACCCAAAAATAAACAATAAATAACATATAGTAAAGTACAAGGGTTTAATATAGATCGAGCGTTATGTAATAACTTGATACTGATGATGTAAAGGAAACCACTAGCTAACCATACGACATAAGATCCAGCCGCTTAGACTAGTTCCAATTGTGACACCAAGTGACGTGGAGGTGTAGTCAGCTTGTACTATTTGAAGAAAAGTGAATTTCTGACGGTGATGCGGAAATGTAATGGGGTGAACGTAAAGAGTGATAAAATGTTAAATTTGTGTGGGTAAAAAACTTTTGAGTGATATTGTAAAATATAATTGAAAGTTGGGTAGGAAAAAGAGAAATTAATGATATAAATATATCCATGCTAATTTCATATTAGTTTAAAATAAGGAAAAGTCTCTATCTTCCTCTGTTGTTCATCTGACTAACGCCAAAAAAATATCACTCGTGACGTCTCACTAACGCCGGTTTAACGACGTTAGAAGCGTTAGGCTTGCCATTTCACTATGCCAACTAGAAATTTATGGAGTTACCAACCTCTGGAAACGCGGCGATGTAAATGGTATTTATGTAAAATTTATGTGATGATGCTAAAAGAGATTGATTCTATTAAGTTTAAAGAGTGTCTTTCTTGTCCCGCTTGATATGAACAATATAGACTTGTAGGTGGGTAGACTTCTATCCGATTAGTGGGACATACAGTGTAGGTATAGATTTTTTCACATTTTAATCGTAGTTTTTTTTTTTTTTTTTTTTTTTTTTTTGAAAGGGCGATGATAATGACTAACAATGTCATCTTATAATAAGACAATATTCATTACTAATGATACGAGTATCAAATCTTGAAAGATTGCTTACTTAATCGTATCTTGTTGTTTGAAAGGAAACAATCGACTAAATAAAAAACTAGGGTTATTATTATTTTAGTAACAGTAATGTACGGAGTAATAAACTTCTAAAGCAACAACAACGCATTTAATATTCGAAAGTTGTGTGCTGGAGAGGCTTATATTGCAAGAAAAAAAGGTTATATTTGTAAAATCGAGAAGTTGAAGGACCAATACCATAACGACGCATTTAACAGCGTTTTTTGCATTTGTTTTGCTAACTAGTTGTGTTCCCTCGCGTTGCGCCGGGAGTTCGATTTTCAATGTATTTTATTGTGTTTAGTTTGTAAAATTATTTCGTGACTAATAATGGTGTATCCTATCGTATACACGCATAAAGGCACAATATTCGCATGAAAATAGCATCAGGAACACTGAGAACAATGGTTTTGTGAAACTGTCCGTCAAGCGTTCTCCGCTGTGCAGGCTGCTTCCGTCATGCATAAGCCCTGAAGGCCGCCTAGTGCTTAAGCCCTGACCGGAGAACGTCACATCCAGCGCATATTTCGGATCACGAATACCAGAACGTATCATCAGCTGACACGTGTCCCGAACAATCCGGTGGATCTGACACTATAAATAGACCCCTTGGGTCGTCATTTTACACATTCATACATTCTGATAACTTGTGAGCAGAGACTTCACCTTTCTCTCTCACATAGTACTTTCTCTCACTAGAAGTCATCCGACTAGCAGCTAAACGCTAAACGGACAACAGATTGATTAAGCCACCCCACAGATTTCCAGATCTGTGTACCGGGTCTGCAGGGATTATTTCCCGAGGGTAAACATCAATCGGCAACACTCCCCCATCCTTAGCTAGATTACTTCTAGTATTGTGCTAACACACTAAGCCTTACCTCATAAGGAAATAGGTGTTAACAATGGCGCCATCCACTAATGCAAAGAACACGCGAAACGAAAAAGGAACAAAAACAACTGAAGCTCCATTCATAAATGTACTTGAAGCAGTCAACAATCCATTAACTGAAGACATGATAACTGAAGAATATGTACCTGTTCCGCCACCGGACGGTACGATTGAAGAAACAGTTGCTGAAACTGCAGAAAGGCTTAAGCGTTTGGCAACTAATTCAGAGAAAAGGCCAGTAATCGAATAAACAACAACCAAAAGTGCAGAAAGGCTTCCAAATCTTGTTACTAATCAAGAGAGGCGACCATTGATGCAACTACGGCGATGTCCATCATTTATACCTTTTCGACAGATGGCAGATGGCGGATGGCAAAGATAAGCAAATCATGAAAAAGCAATCTATATCAAAGTACAAGTTATCTAGACTACTTGACAAGCTGGGCAGTCTTATTGATGACTCTGAGGATGATAATGACTTGAGCTATATTAATAATAATTCTGATGATGAGATTGATGACAAAGATGAGTTCATGTCTGAGAAGCAGGCAGTATTGCTTTTAAATGACATCCTTAAGCAGACAGCTCCGGCCAAATATAAGCAACGCTTAGCGCAACCCGCCGTCCGTGCTGTGGCTGTGGATAATTTTTTCGCTTTAATTACTGGAGAGCAAGCTACAAAGTCACCAGCTATGGCAGAATCTACTCAGTGCTTCATTGATCGAATTGCTAACTATCCGTTACCCAGAAATCTTGGCATACCGGCAATTGGAGTTTATGATGGCACTTCAGATCCTGAAGATTTTCTTACAATGTTTGAGGGCGCAATGAGGTTGCAGCATTGGGATGACGAGGTAGCTTGTCATATGTTTCCCATGGTGTTGCAGAAAATGGCAAGGGAATAGTTTGCAAGTTTACCGTCAAGGAGTATTACAAGTTATTTGGATCTTCGTGCAAAGTTTGTTATGCAATATCAAAATCTTCGTAGTTGCACTTTGACACATCTTGATGCTCATGAGATAACGATGCATCATAATGAGTCCTTGAGTAATTTCATGAAGCGATACACGCTTGAAGCACAAAAGATACCTGATTGTCCAGAGTCGCAGTTAGTGTCCGGTTTCATTTTCTGTTTGGATCAGCGAAGGTTTAGTGCACTTGTTCATACATTAAGGTATGACCTGCCAAAAACACTGCATCAGGCATTGGAAGTTGCACAAAAACATGTTCGAGTTGGTGAGCGAGGATTAAACAAGTTTGATGGTAGCAGCAGTAGCAAATCGCACAACGGAGGGCGATACTTTGACAGAAATCAGAGGAGGAATGACAATTCCAATGGTGGATGGAGAGGCAACAATCATCCCAATGATTTTATCACAACAGAAGGCCAATAGAGAGGCATCCGTTGATAATGGCGCTGACTAAAACTCCAAAAGAGATTCTTTTCACTGAGTCAATCCTGACTACTTTCAATCCTCCAGCACCTATGGAGGAAAGAGAGGGTCCAAAAAGTGAACTATGGTGTGACTTTCATGAGGCATGGGGTCATGATACAGATAATTTCAAATCTCTGATGAGAGAAATCATAGCAAAGATCAAAGCAGGAGAGTTAAACCACTTGTTGCCAGGAAAAAATATAGGAGAAATGATCCTCGCAGGAAATTTGGATGGCAGAAGAATGATGGTGGAAGAGGTCATCGAGGTGGGAACAGAAGAAGGGAAGAGCATGGTGGAAGAGATAACAGAAACCGGTACGGAGACCGGATCACGGAGCGTGAGCCAACTCCAGATGTTGTAATCAAAATGGTGTGGTTGAATGGTAGTCACTATGAGGATGGTGAGCAGTCGGATAACAATGTTGATAGTTGGAGATATGCTCCAATCATTTTTCAACCAATTCAAAATTGGGCCTTGTCCGTTCAGCCAGTGGTCATTTCAGCAGAAATTGCAAACAAGTTCATCAGCTGTATCTATACGGATACCGGTAGTGAAGCTGATATCATTTATTGGCATTGTTTGAAGATTTTTCCAAGGCATGTGCAGGATAGAGCTAGGCGGACGAGTTTGAAGGTTTCAAGATTGACAGGATCACTGGTGAACGCCATGGGGCGAATTCGTTTGGAGGTTGTTATGGGAACATTCCCATTACTAAGAACTGAAACAATTGATTTCACTATTCTGGATGGCAATTCTCGATTTAATGTCCTTTTTGGAAGGACAGCGTTGGCTAAATTTGGAGCAATTACATCAACTGCTCATACAGAAATCAGATTCCCAACTCCTAACGGAGTAGCTGCCATACATTCACAGTATGTGGCACCAACTAGGGAACGTTCCACATTTGCAAATTTGCCAGACGACAGAACAAATCAGAGAAGGCGTAATCGGTTGTTCAGAGAGGATGAAGTTCAGGAATTTTTCATACCATGATCAAACTTTCAAGCCGGACAGCGCTGGGCGCTTGGCGTGTGAAGACCAGTTTGTTAGCATTTTCTGAAGAGCAAAGTTTATCAATTTACTGTAAACCATTGTGGTTATTTTACAGTGCCTATGTTAACAATTGCATACAATAAACGTTCATGATGTACTAATTAGGCTTGATCCACCTAAATTCGTCATTAATTGTTTATGTACTGCACAGTATCGATCAATAAAATTTTATACTTTTCTTATGCAAAGTGCTGCCTGTAACAAATGTAAAACATTGCATTTATATCCTGCCCACGGAAGGAGAGTATTTTTATACCTCCGATGGCGGAAGCTTTTGTGCCAGCCAGCAACAGGCACAGGGGATCGGCTAGAAAACGTTAAAGTTTTACTAGAACACACCGAGGCAAAATACAAAAATCAGATACTTGTCATGACAAACATTATAAAAAACTTACTTCACAGAATGAAAGAATTTTCTATATTATTTGAAGGCAAAAATATTTCACAATTCTTCCTCATAAACTTTATGACAGAAGGCGTATGACGGGCAGGTTATTAATTCATAACCACTATTTAAAAATACTTCAAAACAATTCCTTCATAAACTTTATGACGGAAGGCGTATGACGGAATGATTATTAATTTATAATCACTAGCCAAAAATATTCCATAATTGGTCATCATCAATGCGTATGATGGACTCAAATGTCCTACAAATTATTTGAAGGCATGATCTTTGCAGAAGTGTAATTTCAGTTAGATATTATTAATTCAGCAGAAGTTAACAATGCAAGGCATCCACACAAAAAAAAAAATTACCTCAAACACTTTTCCAAATGCTTTGTTCAGTTATACAATATACAATTGTACATAAAAAATTTGTGATATGTGTATATTTGACGATCGCTCCAAATCCATATGGACGAACACGTCATTCATCGATTTCATTGCGAGGTATTTGACCTCTATATGATACGTTTTGTAAACATTGCATTCTTTTGAAAAGGCACACCATAAATGAATATTTAAATCAAAGGTTTTCGACATCTGATGATTTCTACATATAGACAATCACCGTAAATAATAGTTTACAATAGTACTTCCATTGACAATGCAGTCAAAATAAGATACATGGTGATGATTTGGTGAATGCAACATTTCCTTGATAAATATGCCATGTAAGACTCCATGCACATAGCTTGTCTAACATATAAGCAAACAGCGGAAGACTTCTAGGAACCTGAGAATAAACATGCTAACAAGTGTCAACACAAAGGTTGGTGAGTTCATAGCTTTAGTGTTTCGCATAATCTGTATATAAAAGTGGATCACAAGATTTCAGTTGTTTCATCCAGAAACGTTTATCAAATATTCTACAAGATTGAGCACCCTGGTAACTAAGCTTTAACGTTATAATAAGTACCCATGTTTCAACATACATGCAACCAACATGTACGATACACTCAAATAGCATACGTCTGTTTTATAGTTCAGGCTAGGGTTTCTATATCTGGAACAGACTGGGATGTCAAGCCCTATGGATCCACATACTACTAATCGCGCCCACCAGTTCTTATAACTGGCAGTTACTAGTTACTAAAGCTAAGGGATTTTCGGTTCAAACTCAGTGTAGAATTTAGTATGTACTTGTATCCATTACGTTTAAAATAAAGTGCATGTATTCTCAGCCCAAAAATGTATTGCAAAAGCAATTAAAAGGGGATCAATGAAACTCACCTTAGTAGCATATAAAGTCGTTCACCAAAATGTGATCGAAACTCGGATTACCAAATAACCGTAGATCTCAACCTAGAGAACATATGTTGGTCAATAAATGTCTATCAAGCTAGATCAGGTCATAGTGTATCACAATCCTAATGCTCGATATCGACATACAAAAGTTATCCAAAGTCGTTTTAAAAAGTCAATTTTGACAGTTGTTTAACAAAACGAGACGTACCTTATATAAGGATTCATTTACTCGGTTGGTAATATTCAAAAAATTCAATTTATCAATCTCGTAAACAAGTTGTTTAAATCTTAATTATAGATTTAAAAGCAATTTCAATTAACGTCAATCATAATTCAGTTGATCATATCTTTTAATCCATTCATCGAAATTATTCGATATCTAAATGAAAAGTTATTGATTTTTCGCCAGCTTTCCAAAAACATGTATATCATATACCATTTACCAGTAATATATGTATTTAATTCGTGATTCATTATAAACTGTTTAATGGCGAAATTTAGCATACATGCATGCATAAATATATATACTCGAGCACTAGACATGGATACACAATTAATATATAAAAGATAAGATATGAATGCTCACGTATCAATATTGTGATTCAATATTGCAGGAAAGTACGTAGACGTAACGGAGGTGATAAACACTAGGTTTGACTTGAGAATATTACCCATGAACATTACCCATAACCTCCATGGAAATAGCCCATAATTTCCTTAGCTCTATCCCGCTCGAAAACCCATTTTCGAAAGTGACACGCTCATAACCTCGTCGTAGTATTTTATGTAAAATACTAATTATTAATAATACTAATAATAATAAGATTAATAATAATATTAATCTTAATAATAATAATAATAATAATAATAATAATAATAATAATAATAATAATAATAATAATAATAATAATAATAATAATAATAATATAACAGAGGGAGTAATTGTGCAACAAATGAACAAAAATCGTCGAAATTTATAGATGTTTGCTGGGATCTGTCACCATGCGATCGCATGGCTCCCATGACCAATTCCCATGCGATCGCATGGATTGGTTTTACAGCTCACAATGTTTTATCGTGTACCTCGTCGACATATTTATTAATTATATTTATAATATATTTAATTTATATAATTAATTATATATTATATTAAATTCACGTGCATAGTTGACTTGTAATTTTCATTCCGATAAGTCGTACATCATCACTCGACTTATGTCCCGGTTCCGGTTTTTCGAACGTCCTTTCGTACACTGAGAAAACTAGTACTTTTTGTTACTCGACGTGTACCTTTATCAAAAATTAAACTTAATCATTGATATACTATGTCACTCGAAGTGTAGCTTTAATCAATTAAGTGTTTTGGTTATTTGCTTCTATAAATCATCGTCTCGTAGTATATACATATACATATATACATTTTCATTTTGAAATAGTGTTTAACTGTAGCAAAGTTACTGTAGCAAAGTTACTGTAGCAAATAATGATTTTTGAAAACACTGTAGCTTTTCGGGTACTGTAGCAATTCGAAAATACTGTAGCAATTTAGTGTTTTACTGGTTCATCTTAAACATTCTAGTTAACTTATCTAATTATATCAATCAGATAATCAAACCAATAAGTTTAATGCACAGTATCATATACACAACACTTTGTTACGTTTTCAAGTTATAGTATACATATGTATCTATTTACATATAATTGTTCGCGAATCGTTGAGAACAATCGAAAGGTAATTGAGTAGTTCAAGAATTTTGAGATTCAACTTTACAGACTTTGCTTATCGTGTCTAAAACATTAAATCATTTAAAGATAAAGTTTAAATTTGGTCAGAAATTTCCGAGTCATCACGGTACCTACCCGTTAAAGAAATTTCGTCCCAAAATTTAAGTGAGGTCGTCATGGCTAACAATAAAAATGTTTTCATAACGAATATGAGTTGATAAATAGAATTTTATCACCGTTGAATAATATGAATAAAACAATCCGATTTCTCGAAGCGTATGAGAGAAGTTATCGTAAAAGAGTGAAATGAAAGAATAGAGATTCGTCTTAACTTTTGATGTAGTTAAGATTGATTTTCAGAATTTAAGGAATATAAAATCTTCATAATCTAAATACGATTTGATTCTTCGAAATTTAAGAAAATTAAGATTTCCTTTAAATGCGTAATCTGCCTCGATTGTTATGTCTGATATTTCGCTATAAATTAACCACTTCCGTTTCATTATTTTCACCACTCCTACATCTTCTTTCTTATTTCATTCTTCCAAAAGATTGTGAAATGCTTAATCCAGTTCTGATTCTTGATATTTTCTTGGCTATCGTATCCTTCATTCTTCTTTTTAATCTGCCACTAGAGGAAGTTATTTTCTTCTACTATTACCTTGGGGTTATAGTATTTTTCATTCTCCCGTGTCTTTATATTGCTATATGTATTGATATAAACGGTTTGTAATATATGTGTTGTTGTCAGGCTTTATATTTTCCCTTATATTTA
The DNA here is from genome assembly GCF_046630445.1 of Rutidosis leptorrhynchoides. Taxonomy (NCBI): domain Eukaryota; kingdom Viridiplantae; phylum Streptophyta; class Magnoliopsida; order Asterales; family Asteraceae; genus Rutidosis; species Rutidosis leptorrhynchoides. The sequence continues at coordinate 48,190,362 of NC_092342.1, forward strand.
GGAGCTCCATGCTTTCGTTTTTCCTTCCCGACTTCAAGTCAAGCGAATAATGGTCCAGAATTCGTAGCTATACATTTCGGAATGAACATAGTTAATGTTCTAAGAAAGAAATTGTAATGACACGATCTTGATTTGTCAAATTACCAGAATATCTGGAAAAGACCGAATCATCAAGAAAAGTATTTTCTTGATATATTTAGAGATTAAATAGAATGAAAGAGTTATGTAACATGGTTCATGATGAGGGTGTGATCTGTGAACCTTTATCACGTTCCATTAGAAACTCAGCATGACTTACTGTAATATAATCACGTTGATCAAGTGTCATTATATTATACTAACTCATGCTTCAGTTCCTGATAATGCCAAAATCATACATGTTTATTGCCGTTATTTCGATCTAAAGTTGTTCCATTTGTATGTAATTGTTGTACGTATGTATTGTAATTCGTGTATATTTGTAAAAGTCCATTGTGAATGAATAAATGAAGACCAACAGCGAAATCAGAGTTAAAACGAAGATTGAACGCGTAAAACAGCCCGAAACCACTTAAACAGGTCCAAATGCGGCGCATCTCTCCTAGATGCGGCGCATCTCTGCACCAAATAACTCCCGACAGTTTCAGATGCGGAGCATAAAGACTTCTAGACCAAAACAGCCTCAGATGCGCCGCATCTGAGATGGATGCGGTGCATCCAAGCCAGATGCGGCGCATCTGCTCCCCTGCCGACAGTTCTGAGTGCATAATCTAGCTGGAATCTACTGAACGTAAAGAGATGCGGCGCATCTAGTCAATTTCTGGCCATTTTACCTAATTTTTGAGCCTATTTAATGGAGCCTTTGGTTACATACTTGATACACCTTCACTACTACGATTTCCCTCGGTTCTAATACGATTTTCATGGTTCAAGGAAGGCTACAAGTCAATCTCCACTCTTTCAACATCAAGATTAAGCTAGGATCATTCATCACTATTGGTATTATTGTTCTAAATCTTTTAAACATGAATTCAACTTGTATTTACTGTTCCATTAGTTCTATTATGATTATGTTAGGCTAAAAGCCTTATGTGTTTGCTTCAATGTAAGATTTATGGCTTGGGATTGTTCTATACTTTGATGTTATGCTAGTTATACATATGTTTGATTGATTAAATTATCTAGTTCAACCTTAAGAACCATTGGTATGCTTGTTTAGTTCATTACTTCAATTATATAGATTGCAAACCTATTAATGTGAGTTAACTCGGAAAACAATCTATACTTCAATACACCTAGTAATCTAGACGATTAGATACATAAACTTAAGTGATTTTGTTATGTGTTTAATTCGGTAATTGAATAAGTTCCAAAGCAACATAGTTATGAAATTACCTCAAGTGACTGTTGTAATTTAGGTTTCACGTGAGTTTAACTGGGTTGGATCTAGTTAGTTAATCAAGCTAAATCACCATGTTCTTTCAAAAGATCCATTGTTGTAATCATCCTTGTATCCTAGTTCAATTATGTAAGTTATGACTTGGTTTATGTGAGTTTATCAAAGAACATAACTTATACTTCAACACCTAGTGATCTAGCCACCTATATGTGAGTATGGGATGTTAATTGAAAGATATTTAGGATATACAATCATGTATTTTACTTAGAGTGATCTTAGTAAACTAGGTTTTATGTGAATTCAACCACGAAAGAATATTGTTGATTAAACATAGCTCTTAAGTTTATAGAAATTGTGAAATTGATATAAACTGCTCTTTGTAACTATCACATAACGGTTTTAATTATAAAAGAACAATCCCTGTTATTTATCAAGCATAGAAGTAAACATCGCATTCTCATTCTTGTTATTCATTATATTTATTTACTGTTTCGTTAAACGAAAATACAAGTTCAAACACAAACCCCCCTTTTAGAATAATTAATCGTGGTAAAATCTTAAAAACAAACTTCTCCCTGTGGATCGAACTGGTCAATTTACTTGCTAGTTACTGCATGATCGGGTTTTAGTTGCCTGTATTATGTGTTAATTATTAAGCATATTGTCTTCATTTTAAAGGTTACGTTTTGACACATCAACTTTTTGGCGCCGCTGCCGGAGAGCGGTTTTGTTAAAAGATTTTAATAAACTTTGAATTATTCGATCCTTTTGTAAGAATTCAATTCCTAGAAAAGTTAATTTTTATTGTAAGCTTGTGTTTTTGCAATTGGTTTGTTTGTAGGATAGGTATTAGTGCATGAATCTACGTTCTTCCAACTCTAATTTAATTCCTTCATATCCTGAACCTGAAAGAGAACTTCACGAACGCTTAAGAGCTCAAGAAGTAGAATCTCTTGCTCAGGGTTTAGAATCACTTTCATTAGATTCTAACTCTGAACCAATTGATCAACCAATCATCGAGCCAGTCATTAAAGAAGAGGAAGAGATGACTGCTACAAATCAAACGATGGATGCTTTAATGAAGGCAACAAGGACAGGAAAAGGCCACGCAATTATTCAACCCACGATGACTGATGGTTTTGAAATAAAGGGTCAATTTCTCCACATGGTGACTAATACATGCCAATTCAGTGGAGCCCCAAATGAGGATGCTAATGAGCATCTTCGTAAGTTTGTAAGCATTTGCAAGGTTTTCAAAATCAAAGATGTCTCCGATGAAGTTGCATGTTTAAAAATCTTTCCATGGTCCCTAAAGGATGATGCAAGAGATTGGCTAGACTCATTACCGGAAGGTTATATTAAAGATTGGAATGACATGATGGACAAGTTTTTATCAGAATTCTTCCCTGCTTCAAAAGCAGCAAAATTGCAAAGTGATATAAATCACTTCAAGCAAAAGTCTAACGAGACTCTTTATGAAGCTTGGACCCGATTCAATAAAATGCTTAGGGTATGTCCTCAACACGGGTTGAATACATTCCAAAAGGTCAAAATATTCTACAAAGGAGTCAATGTGGCTACCCGAAAGGATATAGATGTTGCAGCAGGAGGATCAATCATGAAAAAAAGCCCGAAGACGCTCATACATAATTGCCGATATAGCAGCCCATTCTCACAATTGGCATCAAGAGATGGAGTTCTCTAGATCATCAACAGTTGCTAATGTCGAAAGCAACGATGAAATCGCTGCATTAAAAGTTCAATTGGCAAATCAAGCAAGGCAAATTAAGAAGGTAACCAAAGAAATGCACGCTATCAGGGTAGGGTGTGAATTGTGCCAAGGTCCCCATCTCACTCGAGATTGCGACCAAACGACAATGGAATAGCAAGCAAATTTTTTAGGTTACTTGCGTAAAGGTGAAATGAATTTTGACGACTTTCCGGCGGTGGAAGCAATGAACCGGAAATATCCTCCTGTCAACAGTTATCAAATAGGAGGACCTTCAAGTTCAAACAACAATTACCACGGAGGAAATTCAGGTTACCAAAATAACCGGAATTTTCCAAATCAAAATCAAAGAAATGCACCACCGGGTTACAATCACATAAACAATCGTAATCGACCTCTACAAAATCACCAAAATAATTTCCAACACAATCAACCACAACCACAACCACAATCACATGTACAACCACAACCCGAGAAGAAATCCGGTTTAGAAGATCTTTTGAGAGATTTTATGGTTAAACACGAGCAAAATGCGGAACTTCAAACTCAGCAAATTCGAAATCAATAAGCTACGATTCAAAATTTAGAAAGAGATGTTGGAAGGATCTCACAGTTACTAGCAGAGAGACCACCTGGTGCTCTCCCCTCAAATACTCAAGTGAATCCCAGTAACAATCAAACAAGGAATGAGCATGTAACTTCCGGAGACCCTTAAGTCCCCGAAAGTTCCTTTGTCTCCTTCTGTTTTGCAGGTACCTGTTGATGTAGATGAGCATGTTGAAAAAGAACAAGAGAAAGATGATCCACCAGAGGTCATATCAAAGAAAAGTGAAGAACCACCAGTGAAGGTGTACAAGGCACCTATTCCATACCCAAAAGCATTGAAGAAAGACAGACTCGCGAGCCAATATCAGAAATTTGCGGATATGATCAAGCAAATTAGCATTAACATGCCACTCGCGGAGGTTCTTAAGGGTATGCCCCATTACGGGAAGTTTTTGAAAGATCTCATATCCTCGAAGGGTAAATACCATGAAGTTTCTGCCACATTCCTCCATGAGGAGTGTTCGGCCATCTTGAAAAAGCAAAATGTACCTCCAAAATTGGGAGATCCTGGTAGTTTTATCATACCATGTATGATGGGTGATTCGGTAGTGTACGATGCACTATCCGACCTAGGTGCAAGTGTTAACCTAATGCCTTACTCGTTATATTTGAAACTTGACTTAGGAGACTTGAAACCAACCCGGATAGGTATTCGATTAGCAAATCAATCATTTGATACTCCCATAGGTATAGCCGAGGATATTCTTGTAAAAGTTGGCTCACTTATCTTTCCCGTCAACTTTGTTATTCTAGAAATGCAAGAGGACACAAAAGTTCCTATCATTTTAGGATGTCCTTTCCTTAACACCGCAGATGCTATCATTAATGTCCAAAAAGAACAATTAAGTCTAGGTGTTGGAACCGAGAGAATAATTTGTCATATTGACAAAGCCATGAAAAGACCCACTTCCATCGATGACTCTTGTTTTCAAATTGATGTTATAAATCTTTGTGTTGAGGATGAATTGCAGGAGCTACTTGAAATTGATACCTCGGGGTTTGCCCCGGTAAGTGAAAGTGAACACTTTAATATTGATGAGGATTTTGATGAGTTGATGTAGGTGGTCACGGATGATGAGACCATAGAAGAAGAATTTCCCAAGGAAGAGGAATCATTTGAAGATATCGGAAATAAAGATAGATTCCGAATAAAGAATTCCTTGGAAGAACCACCCGTACTAGAGCTTAAGGAGCTACCCAAACACTTGGAGTATACTTATCTCGAAGGTACATATCAATTACTGGTAATTATTGCTTCACATCTTTCCGGTAACGAGAAGGAAAGGTTAATCTCTGTTTTGAAAACCCATAAAAAGGCTATAGCCTGGAAAATGACCGACATTCCAGGGATAAACCGATCTTATTGTACACATAAAATTCTCCTTGAGAATGACTTCAAACCAGTAGTACAAAGACAACGCAGGCTAAATCCCAACATGAAAGAGGCTGTTAAAAAGGAGGTAGTCAAGCTTCTTGACGCCGGGTTAATCTACCCCATCTCCGATAGTCCTTGGGTTAGTCTAGTACAAGTAGTACCCAAAAAGGGGGGTACAACCGTTATTGTAAATGAAAAGGACGAAATCATTCCAACTAGAACGGTTACCGGCTGGAGAGTCTGTATTGATTACAGGCGTCTCAATGATGCCACTAGAAAGGATCATTTCCCGTTGCCTTTTATTGATCAAATGATTGAAATATTAGCGGGGAAAGAATACTATTGCTTTCTAGATGGTTTCTACGGTTACTTCTAAATTCCAATTGATCCCAACGACCAAGAAAAGACCACATTCACTTGTCCTTTCAGGACCTTTGCCTATCGCCGCATGCCATTTGGTTTATGCAATGCACCCAGAACCTTTCAAAGGTGCATGATAGCAATTTTTGATGATATGGTAGAGGATTGTATGGAAGTCTTCATGGATGACTTTTTCGTGTTTGGAGACTCCTTTGAATCGTGTCTTTTTAACCTTGAACGTATGCTTATCCGATGTGAAAAAGCAAACTTGGTCCTAAATTAGGAAAAATGCCACTTTATGGTAAAGGAGGGCATTGTACTTAGTCACAAGATATCTCGTGCGGGAATAGAGGTAGATAAAGCTAAAATTGAAGTTATCTCTAAGCTACCTATACCGATGAATGTCAAGGCCATTAGAAGCTTTCTTGGTCACGCGGGATTCTATAGACGATTTATCAAAGATTTTTCTAAAATCGCCCGCCCAATGACCAAACTTCTTGAAAAGGATGCTCTATTTGACTTTGATTCTAATTGCGAGAACGCATTCTCCATTCTAAAGTCAAAACTCACACAAGCTCCCATTATCGTATCTCCGGATTGGAGTATGCCATTTGAGCTAATGTGTGATGCGAGCGACTATGCCTTAGGTGATGTTTTAGGACAACGTCCCAATAATCATTTTCGCCCAATTTATTATGCGAGCAAAACTCTAACGGGAGCTTAAATTAATTATACCACCACGGAAAAGGAGCTCCTGGCGGTTGTTTATGCGTTTGATAAATTTCGGTCATATTTGGTGTTGTCCAAAACCATTGTTTACACGGACCATTCGGCCCTTAGGTACTTATTCTCGAAACTAGATGCAAAGCATCGTCTCATACATTGGGTTCTTTTACTTCAAGAGTTTGACATTGAGATACATGACAAGAAAGGAGCCGAGAATCTAGCCGCCGACCATTTATCCCGACTTGAAAACCCCGAATTAGAAAAACTCGATGATACAATTATCAAGGACACATTTTCTGATGAATCTCTAATGAGGGTTGACAAGGAATCTGAAATCCCATGGTTTGCCCATTTTGCAAACTATCTTGCTTCAGGCATTCTTCAAAAAGGACTTTCTTATCAACAAAAGAAGAAATTCTGTGCGGATTTGAAGTCCTATTTCTGAGAACACCCTGACCCATTTCGTGTTGGTGCGGATCAAATGATTCACCGTTGTATGTACGGAAAAGAGGCTCAACAAATTCTTGAGCATTTCCATCAAAGGCCCACGGGCGGTCATTTAGGACCAAACCACACCGCAAGAAAAATCCTTAACTTGGGATTTTATTGGCCCACGATCTTTAAAGATGCCCAAAATTTGTTCGGACTTGTAATGCATGCCAACGAACGGGTAACATCACGAAAAAGGATGAGATGCCTCAAACCGGCATCCAAGTTTGTGAAATCTTTGATATTTGGGGAATCGATTTCATGGGACCATTTCCAAGTTTCCATAAGTGCAAGTACATCCTAGTAGCCGTTGACTATGTATCTAAGTGGGCTGAAGCGAAAGCTTTACCTACGAATGATGCTAGGGTGGTGGTGAACTTCTTGAAAAATCTCTTCTCGCACTTTGGAATCCCAAAGGCGCTCATATCCGATCGAGGAACACATTTTTCCAACAACCTTCTTGAAAAGGTGTTGAAGAAGTATGGCGTAACTCATCGTTTCTCTACTCCATACCACCCATAAAAGAGTGGTCAAGTGGAGAACACAAATCGTGCCTTGAAACGTATACTTGAGAAGACGGTTGATAACAACCCTATGATATGGCAACGCAAGTTAGATGATGCGTTGTGGGCCTTTAGAACTGCTTTTAAAACACCAATCGGTACCACACCATTTAGACTTGTATATGGTAAAGCGTGCCATCTTCCGGTTGAAGTGGAACATAGAGCATACTGGGCATTGAAGCTTTGTAATTTAGACATGGAAAAGGCTGGTGAAAACCGATTCATGCAAATGCATGAATTAGAAGAGTTGAGGTTAAAGGCGTACGAGAATTCGAGCTCGTATAAGGAGAAAACAAAAAGGTGGCATGATGCCCGATTGAAAGAAGTGAAAGAGTTTAAAACCGGTGATAAGGTTTTGGTTTTTAACTCGCGGTTTAAATTTTCTCCTGGAAAGTTGAAGTCCCGATGGACGGGACCTTATTTGGTGAAACAAGCATTTCCATCGGGATATGTTAAGCTGTTTGGAAACGGAAATACTTTTAAAGTGAATGGTCATCAATTAAAACTCTATTTTGATGGAGTTGATACCACGGTTCAAGATGACATCACCTTCTCCCCCAACGCTAATTAGCTTGGGAAGGAGTCGCGTGAACGACTCGTTAATAAACTTCACAAATTGTACATAGTTCCTTTTGTGTGTTCGTTTCTTAGGATTGATTGTTTTGAATGATTTGAGTGATTTTTTGAGCTTTAGTACGAACCAAGTTGTTTACGGACCTTCCGCAATGCTTAAAACGCGAAAAAACAGCAAAAACTGATGAAACAGAGTCAGATGCGCCGCATCTAGGCTGGATGCGCTGAAATGTCCCGTTCTTATTGATTAAAAATGTTCCATATTAATTGATTTCGTTGCGAGGTTTTGACCTCTATATGAGATGTTTTTCAAAGACTGCATTCATTTTTAAAACAACCCATAACCTTTATTTCATAAATAAAGGTTTAAAAAGCTTTACGTAGATTATCAAATAATGATAATCTAAAATATCCTGTTTACACACGACCATTACATGATGGTTTACAATACAAATATGTTACATCGAAATCAGTTTCTTGAATGCAGTTATTACACAATATCATACAAACATGGACTCCAAATCTTGTCCTTATTTTAGTATGCAACAGCGGAAGCTCTTAGTATTCACCTGAGAATAAACATGCTTTAAACGTCAACAAAAAATGTTGGTGAGTTATAGGTTTAACCTATATATATCAAATCGTAACAATAGACCACAAGATTTCATATTTCAATACACATCCCATACATAGAGATAAAAATCATTCATATGGTGAACACCTGGTAACCGACATTAACAAGATGCATATATAAGAATATCTCCATCATTCCGGGACACCCTTCGGATATGATATAAATTTCGAAGTACTAAAGCATCCGGTACTTTGAATGGGGTTTGTTAGGCCCAATAGATCTATCTTTAGGATTCGCGTCAATTAGGGTGTCTGTTCCCTAATTCTTAGATTACCAGACTTAATAAAAAGGGGCATATTCGATTTCGATAATTCAACCATAGAATGTAGTTTCACGTACTTGTGTCTATTTTGTAAATCGTTTATAAAACCTGCATGTATTCTCATCCCAAAAATATTAGATTTTAAAAGTGGGACTATAACTCACTTTCACAGATTTTTACTTCGTCGGGAAGTAAGACTTGGCCACTGGTTGATTCACGAACCTATAACAATATATACATATATATCAAAGTATGTTCAAAATATATTTACAACACTTTTAATATATTTTGATGTTTTAAGTTGATTAAGTCAGCTGTCCTCGTTAGTAACCTACAACTAGTTGTCCACAGTTAGATGTACAGAAATAAATCGATATATAATATCTTGAATCAATCCACGACCCAGTGTATACATATCTCAGTATTGATCACAACTCAAACTATATATATTTTGGAATCAACCTCAACCCTGTATAGCTAACTCCAACATTCACATATAGAGTGTCTATGGTTGTTCCGAAATATATATAGATGTGCCAACATGATAGGTCGAAACATTGTATACGTGTCTATGGTATCTCAAGATTACATAATATATAATACAAGTTGATTAAGTTATGGTTGGAATAGATTTGTTACCAATTTTCACGTAGCTAAAATGAGAAAAATTATCCAATCTTGTTTTACCCATAACTTCTTCATTTTAAATCCATTTTGAGTGAATCAAATTGCTATGGTTTTATATTGAACTCTATTTTATGAATATAAACAGAAAAATTATAGGTTTATAGTCGGAAAAATAAGTTACAAGTCATTTTTGTAAAGGTAGTCATTTCAGTCAAAAGAACGACGTCTAGATGACCATTTTAGAAAACATACTTCCACTTTGAGTTTAACCATGATTTTTGGATATAGTTTCATGTTCATAATAAAAATCATTTTCCCAGAATAACAACTTTTAAATCAAATATTATCATAGTTTTTAATTAACTAACCCAAAACAGCCCGCGGTGTTACTACGACGGCGTAAATCCGGTTTTACGGTGTTTTTCGTGTTTCCAGGTTTTAAATCATTAAGTTAGCATATCATATAGATATAGAACATGTGTTTAGTTGATTTTAAAAGTCAATTTAGAAGGATTAACTTTTATTTGCGAACAAGTTTAGAATTAACTAAACTATGTTCTAGTGATTACAAGTTTAAACCTTCGAATAAGATAGCTTTATATGTATGAATCGAATGATGTTATGAACATCATTACTACCTCAAGTTTTCTGGATAAAGCTACTGGAAATGAGAAAAATGGATCTAGCTTCAAAGGATCCTTGGATGACTTGAAAGTTCTTGAAGCAGAATCATGACACGAAAACAATTTCAAGTAAGATTTCCACTCGAAATAAGATTGTTATAGTTATAGAAATTGAATTAAAGTTTGAATATGATTATTACCTTGTATTAGAAAGATAACCTACTGTAAGTAACAAAGGTTTCTTGATCATGGATGATTACTTGGAATGGATTTAGAAAACTTGGAAGTAAACTTGCAATCTTGGAAGTATTCTTGATTTTATGAAACTAGAACTTTTGGAATTTATGAAGAACACTTAGAACTTGAAGATAGAACTTGAGAGAGATCAATTAGATGAAGAAAATTGAATAATGAAAGTGTTTGTAGGTGTTTTTGGTCGTTGGTGTATGGATTAGATATAAAGGATATGTAATTTTGTTTTCATGTAAATAAGTCATGAATGATTACTCATATTTTTGTAATTTTATGAGATATTTCATGCTAGTTGCCAAATGATGGTTCCCACATGTGTTAGGTGACTCACATGGGCTGCTAAGAGCTGATCATTGGAGTGTATATACCAATAGTACATGCATCTAAAAGCTGTGTATTGTATGAGTACGAATACGGGTGCATACGAGTAGAATTGTTGATGAAACTGAACGAGGATGTAATTGTAAGCATTTTTGTTAAGTAGAAGTATTTTGATAAGTGTCTTGAAGTCTTTCAAAAGTGTATGAATACATATTAAAACACTACATGTATATACATTTTAACTGAGTCGTTAAGTCATCGTTAGTCGTTACATGTAAATGTTGTTTTGAAACCTTTAGGTTAACGATCTTGTTGAATGTTGTTAACCCATTGTTTATTATAATAAATGAGATGTTAAATTGTTATATTATCATGATATTATGATATATAATATATCTTAGTATGATATATATACAGTTAAATGTCGTTACAACGATAATCGTTACATATATGTCTCGTTTCGAAATCATTAAGTTAGTAGTCTTATTTTTACATATGTATTTCATTGTTAATACACTTAATAATATATTTACTTATCATTTAACATAATTAACCAAGTGTATCAATATCTTAATATGATTCATATGTACCTAGTAAGACGTTGTTATAACGATAATCGTTATATATATCGTTTTCGAGTTTCTTAAATTAATAGTCTCATTTTTATGTATATAACTCATTGTTAAAATACCTAATGAGATACATACTTATAATAAAATCATGTTAAATATATATATAACCATATATATGTCATCGTATAGTTTTTACAAGTTTTAACGTTCGTGAATAACCAGTCAACATGGGTGGTCAATTGTCTATATGAAACCTATTTCAATTAATCAAGTCTTAACAAGTTTGATTGCTTAACATGTTGGAAACACTTAATCATGTAAATAACAATTTCATTTAATATATATATATATAAACATGGAAAAGTTCGGGTCACTACAGTACCTACCCGTTAAATAAATTTCGTCCTGAAATTTTAAGTAGTTGGAGGTGTTGACGTATCTTCTGGAAATAAGTGCGGGTATTTCTTCTTCATCTGATCTTCTCATTCCCAGGTGAACTCGGGTCCTCTATGAGCATTCCATCGAACCTTAACAATTGGTATCTTGTTTTGTTTAAGTCTTTTAACCTCACGATCCATTATTTTGACGGGTTCTTCGATGAATTGAAGTTTTTCGTTGATTTGGATTTCGTCTAACGGAATAGTGAGATCTTCTTTAGCAAAACATTTCTTCAAATTCGAGACGTGGAAAGTGTTATGTACAGCCGCGAGTTGTTGAGGTAACTCAAGTCGGTAAGCTACTGGTCCGACACGATCAATAATCTTGAATGGTCCAATATACCTTGGATTTAATTTCCATCGTTTGCCAAATCGAACAACGCCTTTCCAAGGTGCAACTTTAAGCATGAACATCTCTCCAATTTCAAATTCTATATCTTTTCTTTTAATGTCGGCGTAGCTCTTTTGTCGACTTTGGGCGGTTTTCAACCGTTGTTGAATTTGGATGATCTTCTCGGTACTTTCTTGTATTATCTCCGGACCCGTAATCTGTCTATCCCCCACTTCACTCCAACTAATCGGAGACCTGCACTTTCTACCATAAAGTGCTTCAAACGGCACCATCTCAATGCTTGAATGGTAGCTGTTGTTGTAGGAAAATTCTGCTAACGGTAGATGTCGATCCCAACTGTTTCCGAAATCAATAACACATGCTCGTAGCATGTCTTCAAGCGTTTGTATCGTCCTTTCGCTCTGCCCATCAGTTTTTGGATGATAGACAGTACTCATGTCTAGACGAGTTCCTAATGCTTGCTGTAATGTCTGCCAGAATCTTGAAATAAATCTGCCATCCCTATCAGAGATAATAGAGATTGGTATTCCATGTCTTGAGACCACTTCCTTCAAATACAGTCGTGCTAACTTCTCCATCTTGTCATCTTCTCTTATTGGCAGGAAGTGTGCTAATTTGGTGAGACAATCAACTATTACCCAAATAGTATCAAAACCACTTGCAGTCCTTGGCAATTTAGTGATGAAATCCATGGTAATGTTTTCCCATTTCCATTCCGGGATTTCGGGTTGTTGAAGTAGACCTGATGGTTTCTGATGCTCAGCTTTGACCTTAGAACACGTCAAACATTCTCCTACGTATTTAGCAACATCTGCTTTCATACCCGGCCACCAAAAATGTTTCTTGAGATCCTTGTACATCTTCCCCATTCCAGGATGTATTGATTATCTGGTTTTATGAGCTTCTCTAAGTACCATTTCGCTCATATCTCCAAATTTTGGTACCCAAATCCTTTCAGCCCTATACCGGGTCCCGTCTTCCCGAATATTAAGATGCTTCTCCGATCCTTTGGGTATTTCATCCTTTAAATTTCCCTCTTTTAAAACTCCTTGTTGCGCCTCCTTTATTTGAGTAGTAAGGTTATTGTGAATCATTATATTCATAGATTTTACTCGAATGGGTTCTCTGTCCTTCCTGCTCAAGGCGTCGGCTACCACATTTGCCTTCCCAGGGTGGTAACGAATTTCAAAGTCGTAATCATTCAATAATTCAATCCACCTACGCTGCCTCATATTCAGTTGTTTTTGATTAAATATGTGTTGAAGACTTTTGTGGTCGGTATATATAATACTTTTGACCCCATATAAGTAGTGCCTCCAAGTCTTTAATGCAAAAACAACCGCGCCTAATTCCAAATCATACGTCGTATAATTTTGTTCGTGAATCTTCAATTGTCTAGACGCATAAGCAATTACTTTTGTTCGTTGCATTAATACACAACCAAGACCTTGCTTTGAGGCGTCACAATATATCACAAAATCATCATTCCCTTCAGGTAATGACAATATAGGTGCCGTAGTTAACTTTTTCATCAATAACTGAAACGCTTTCTCTTGTTCATCCTTCCATTCAAATTTCTTCCCTTTATGCGTTAATGCAGTCAAGGGTTTTGCTATTCTGAAAAAGTCTTGGATGAACCTTCTGTAGTAACCAGCTAGTCCTAAAAACTGGCGTATGTGTTTCGGAGTTTTCGGGGTTTCCCACTTTTCAACGGTTTCAATCTTTGCTGGATCCACCTGAATACCTTCTCTGTTCACTATGTGACCGAGGAATTGAACTTCTTCCAACAAAAATGCAAACTTTGAAAACTTAGCGTACAGTTTTTCTTTCCTCAATACTTCTAGCACTTTTCTCAAATGTTCTTCGTGCTCTTGATCATTCTTTGAGTAAATAAGTATGTCATCGATGAAAACAATGACAAACTTGTCAAGATATGTGAAAGGATCCGTTCATATACATTATAAATGATTCACAATAGTTGATTACATCGCGAGGTATTTTGACCTCTATATGATACATTTTACAAACATTGCATTCGTTTTTAAAAGACAAACTTTCTTTACAACGAAAGTTGACGGCATGCACACCATTTCATAATACATCCAACTATAATTGACATAATAATAATCTTGATGAACTCAATGACTCGAATGCAACGTCTTTCAAAATACGCCATGAATGACTCCAAGTAATATCCTTAAAATGAGCTAATGCACAGCGGAAGATTTCTTTAATACCTGAGAATAAACATGCTTTAAAGTGTCAACCAAAAGGTTGGTGAGTTCATAGGTTTATCATAACAATCATTTCAATATATTAATAGACCACAAGATTTCCGTTTATAAATATATGTACACTCGCAAGTGTATAAGAGTATTCTATAAATTGTAGGCACCCGGTAACAAGCCTTAACGTTCATGTTTTACCCTCTGAAGTACACCAGATCAGGTGTGTTTAAAATAACCTCGAAGTACTAAAGCATCCCATAGTCAGGATGGGGTTTGTCAGGCCCAATAGATCTATCTTTAGGATTCGCGCCTACCGTACATAGACAAGTAGTTTAATGTTACCAAGCTAAGGGTATATTTCTGGTTTAAACCCACGTAGAATTAGTTTTAGTACTTGTGCCTATTTCGTAAAACATTTATAAAAAACAGCGCATGTATTCTCAGTCCCAAAAATATATATAAAAGGGAGCAAATGAAACTCACCATACTGTATTTCGTAGTAAAAATACATATAACGTCATTTAACAATTGCAAGGTTGGCCTCGGATTCATGAACCTATATTAATTATATATATTTATATGTTGGTCAATATTTGTCTAACAATTTTTGATCAAGTCATAGTGTACCACATTCCTAATGCTCGAGACTAATATGCAAAAGTCAACAAAAGTCAACTTGACCCAAAATGACTTCTAAAATTTATACGTGTTTATTATATAACTTAACTATAGTCGTTTTATATATTTAAATATATTTATTAGATTTTATAATAATAAAAGTCATTTATTAATAAAAATTTATATTAACGTTTATATATGATAAAATATACTTTTATATATCTTAAGTAGTAAAATTTATAAAGTTCACTTAATATCGTAAAACTATAGTGGTAAGTATTATTAATGTAATTATATTACGCGTGGTGAAAAATATCTTTGTATCCCCTATTTATTTGATAAAATAATATTGATCATAATAATAATAAGTAAAAGTTGTATTATTTTGTAATAATAATTATTATTATTCTATAAAAAATAACAATATTTATATTTACTAAAAATGGTATTATGATAAAATGATAATACTAACATAATAGTAATAATGATATTTTATAATAACAATGATATTTCTATTAAAATAATAACGACGATAGTAATAATAATCATTTTAACAATAATACTAAAATTCAGTTGACTATAACTTCTAATCCGTTCATCGAAACCATTCGATATCTAAATGAAAAGTTCTTAATTTTTCGCTAGCTTTCCAATGACATGCATATCATATACCCTATCTCAGTTGCATATGTATCTAATTCAGGATTCAACAAACCTATCTAAGGACAATATCGAATGTACAAGCATGCATAATCCTATATACTCGAGCACTAGTCAGGGATACACTATTGATATATAAAAGTTAAGTTATGAGTGCTCACGTATCAATATTGAGATTCAATATTGCAGGAAAGTACGTAGACGCAACGGAGATGATAAACACTAGATTGACCTCACGAGCATACCCATGAACCATACCCATCACCTCCATAGTTATAACCCATAATTTCCTTAGCTTCGACTCATTCAAAAAACTATTTTGAAATTACTCGGACATCACTCCGTTGTAATATTTTATGTATACTAATAATATCTTAAAATAATACAGAGCAAATATATATATATATGTAAATCGATTGAGAGAGTTTAGAGAAATATATTTTCAAGTTTCTATGAAATAATGAAACCTATTGAATTATATTTATAATAGATTTTTGAATTATTAAAGTATGAATTATTAAAGGGAATTATTAAAGTATGAATTATTAAAGTGAATTATTAAAGTGAATTATTAAAGTGAATTATTAAAGTGAATTATTAAAGTATGAATTATTAAAGTGAATTATTAAAGTATGAATTATTAAAGTGAATCATTAAAGTTAAAGTAAAGTAAAATTAAAGTAAAGGTAAAGTTAAAGTATAGTAAAAGTATAAAAACTATGTATGTATAATACGCGTATAAATATATATAATATTAATTTAAATCGTTATATATATTTAATGAAATAAAATATAAATATCGTTATATTTATTATACTGGTTAAGTAATGAGTTGTCAAAAGTGATTCTAGATATTTATAAAAGTTATATACGTTTTAATAATAAAGTTCTTTTTAAACTGAAAACGTTTTTGTACGTTTGAAAATAGATTAATAGAATATTATGGAAACCAATTCTCCACTAGCTTTTGTCTAACTTTCGTAAATGACACTTTTTATTTTTATTTATAAATAGCTTTACAAATTATTCCGAATATCGTTAAGAGGAATATATTTCTCAAATCATAGTGGACCTCTCAACAGAGACTTGTAATCATAATTCAATGTTTCTGATAATTCAATCATTTAATATATATTTTTTTAAATTTCGTCGATAATCATATTGAAACAATTACGTTCATATAAAGCATTATACTTTTAAATACTTTGTTGACATTTTTAATTTATAACATATACACATATACATACATATTCATATATGTTCATTTAATGGTTCGTGAATCATTGGAATTTGGTCGAGGTTTAAATGAATGTATAAACATAGTTTAAAATCCTTGAGATTTAACTTAACAAGCATTGCTTATCGTGTCAGAATAATTTAAAGATAAAGTTTAAATTTAGTCGGAAATTTCCGGGTCGTCACAGTACCTACCCGTTAAAGAAATTTCGTCCCCGAAATTTGATAGAGGTCGTTATGGCTAACAATGAGAATGTTATTATGACGATTATGAAGTTTTATCATGTCTAAGAAGTATGGATAAAATAATTCGATTACTCAAAGCGTATGAGGGAAGTTATCGTAAATGAAGGAAATAAGATTATAGTGATTCGTCATATCTTTTGACGTCATCACAATTGATCTCCGAATTTAAAGAAAATCTTTGTAATCTATGTTGGATTTGATGCTTCGGTGATTAAGGAGATTATGATTCTCTTCGAATTAATACGATAATCCATCTTGATTTCTCTGTCAGGTATTTCACTATAAATCCACCTCCTTCGTTTCCTTACAACTCACACCTTCTATTCTTTCTCCCTCAACTCATATTTTAAAGTATTTGTCAATATGCTTCATCCAGTACTGATTCTCGATATACTCCTCACTTTCATATCTGTCGTTCTTCTTTTTCATCTGCCTCCGGAAGAATCTATTTACTTCTACTATACTCTCGGTTTTATAGTGTTTTTAGTTCTTCCGTGTCTTTATATTGCTATATGCATCGATATATACGGTTTATAATTTTTAGGTGGTTGTTGAGTTTTATATCTTCCCTTATATTTCAAAGCCCCTGCTTTTGTCTTCTATAATCATTGACATCCACAGTTAATGCTCCCTTCTATTTGCTGCGATTTATACTCCAATTTCTATTTTGGAGTTTTGTCCTTTCGTTTCTTCTTCTTGCGATTAAGCAACGTTTGTAATGGTCCAGTATTCGCAGATATGAATTTCAGAATGAACATAGTTAATGTTCTAAGAAGAAAATGGTAATGGTACGATATTGATTTGTTAATTTACCAGAATACCCTGAAAAGACCGAATCATCAAGAAAATATATTCTTGATATTTTTAGAGATTAAATAGAATACAAGAGTCGTGTAACATGGAACATGATGACGGCATGGTCTGTGAATCGTCATGTCCCATTAGAAACTCAGCATGACTTACTGTAATATAATCACGTTGATCAAGTGTCATTATATTATACTAACTCATGCTTCAGTTCCCAACACTACTTCAAAACATTCATAATTTAAACTCGAAAGTTTATAGAATATAGAAACTAATAGTTTCTTATATGATGTAACACTGATAGCGCAAAGAGATAAATGACTTCAGATAAGATTAGTTGTGAAAATATCTTCAGAAATATCGCGGATATTTATAATGAAAGATATGATAATATCTTAGAATTTCTAATATTGATGGATGATGATGAAGATTTGTCTGTAAAGGTTTAGAATAAAGAGTAAGGTATTCGTTAATGACTTTAGCAGGCACTGAATCATTTGGATTCTTTGAAGGCAGATTTAGTCTTTGTGATTTGTCCACAGCCTCCTTCATAGTCTGTTCAATCCGTTTTCCAGTTCCAAACCTTCTCTTTTTCTCAGCTTTTCCACCTTACTATTCTTTGTCATCAAACTTTTTACTGTTAAGATCGTTTACAGTTTTTGATGCTTCGTCAGCATTTCAAGAACTAGTTTGCAGTTCAAAATATTTTTCAGAACTTCACATTCAAAGTATGTAAGTCCAGGATATAGACGTTTTACGTACACATATAGCTATTGGCGTAGACATGCTGCGAGATTTCAAAATTCTGGTTACTATTTTTCGATGATTCGTATGACAATTCTCGTTACAAGATGCGAATGAGTAAGTGATGTGATTTCAATAAATATAATGATTTTTCGAAAAGTCAAAGATAATTGAAGTTGTTGGTAAGTTTATTGCTAAGGTGGCGAGATATGAAAGGTCCCCAGTAACGATGACGAAAGGGCAACGTATCTATCGAGGTTATAATAAGACTAGTCCGACTAAAAAGTCGAAGTTGACTTGCTGGAGCTGTGACAAAACTGTCTACTTTGAAAAGGAATTGAAAAGTCATTTTAGCTAATAAATGCCAAAGGGTCTGACACGGATACGCGTCGAACTATGACTTTGGCTTCGAGAGCTTTTTAGGTACATAAATGTGGGTAATATGTGGTTGGATCATCATCTCGATTGTTCATTGTTTGAAGTGTCTTCGAAAACTTCGGAGAGTTTGAACACAGTTTGTAATCGTCAATATACATATGATGTTCTAACACGGTTTTGAAGTCAAAGTATAGCTTTGAAAGATGTAGGAATCTAAGAGTGATGTCTTCTGTTAAATCATGACTTGGATTTTGATTTGTCAAAATCAGAATGCGTAATCAAATTTGGGTGAGAATGGTTGCTTTGATTTCTATACAAGAATGTATATTGTTGTGAGATTTTGGGAGTATAGTTGATGATTTGCTTAATCAGATTTGAAAAATGTAATATATTAATTGTGAATTTATATATCTCTCGGGTATTACCTACCCGTTAAAAAAAATTCACAATTAATATTTTGTACAACAGAATTTTATTACAGTCTTTATGAAAATATATATGTGCATATTTTCTTCAGATGTAACATAGATTTAATGAGTTAATATTAAATTAAACTCATTTGATTTACGGTTGAAACTAGAACTGAATAATCCCTAAAGACTTTAGAAATTACATAACTTTTACGGAGTATTTATTCAATAAAATTGAAATTATGAATTAATACTTCGTTATTTGTTGGTGTTTGTAACCCTTGCACCATATTCTCTAAAGCCACTACTCGAGCGCGAAGCTCGTTGACTTCTTCTATTACACCGGGGTGATTGTCGGTTCGGACGAACGGATAAATAAAATCTAGAATTTGATGTAGTATATAATCGTGATGAGATACTCTGAAAATGAGAGAGAAAATGGTGTTTTGGACCGGTTCACCGGTAAGTGCTTCAGGTTCATCGCCAAGAGGGCAATGTGGTGGATGGAAGGGATCACCTTCTTCTTGTCTCCAATTATTGAGGAGGCTACGAACCTATCCCCAATTCATCCAGAATAGATGATGGCTAATTGGTTGATCCATTCCGATCACACTGCTTTCGGAGCTTGAGTGGGATTCCATATCGGAATTCGAGGGACTTGAACTAATGACGAATTCCATTTCGTTCGATTGAATAAAGAATTTTTCGATATGAAATGATTTTTCGGGTATCGGGTGGTATTCTAATTGCATAGAATATCTATATATATAGCGCAAAAGATTTCGTAGATTACGGAGGAAATTACGGGATATGTCAGGCAAAGTTTACAGTAACAGATACGCTAAGATATGGATTAGCAGATACGCTAAGATATGAATTTTGTCTATACACTATTCATGCAATCAATGCAGTAAGACGTGTCTAGACTAAGAATGATAAGCAGACAATTTCCGACAAAAATGATAAGCAAAACTTTTGACATGCAGACACGGTCGAAGTCCAGGCTCATTAATGCATCCTAACGACTATCAGTTAGACACACTAATGCAGACCTGGTTCGCTAAGACCACAGCTCTGATACCAACTGAAAGTTGGGGACGCATCCCACTCAGTGCCTTCTCAGCTAACCGCCTGTGACCACTGAGCGTACCTCAGACACTGATTTTACGGCCCGCCTCTCGGCAGTACAGCCAACCCTAATAGGGACCGCGAGGAGTAAGAGCCAATGCTTCGTCACAGGTAACACTGTGAGAACCCCCTCTACGATTAACCCGCTAATAAACGGCATTAAACCAGCTCTGATACCAACTGAAAGGACCCGTTCATATACATTATAAACGATTCACAATAGTTGATTACATCGCGAGGTATTTTGACCTCTATATGATACATTTTACAAACATTGCATTCGTTTTTAAAAGACAAACTTTCTTTACAATGAAAATTGACGGCATGCACACCATTTCATAATACATCCAACTATAATTGACATAATAATAATCTTGATGAACTCAATGACTCGAATGCAACGTCTTTCAAAATACGCCATGAATGACTCCAAGTAATATCCTTAAAATGAGCTAATGCACAGCGGAAGATTTCTTTAATACCTGAGAATAAACATGCTTTAAAGTGTCAACCAAAAGGTTGGTGAGTTCATAGGTTTATCATAACAATCATTTCAATATATTAATAGACCACAAGATTTCCGTTTATAAATATATGTACACTCGCAAGTGTATAAGAGTATTCTATAAATTGTAGGCACCCGGTAACAAGCCTTAACGTTCATGTTTTACCCTCTGAAGTACACCAGATCAGGTGTGTTTAAAATAACCTCGAAGTACTAAAGCATCCCATAGTCAGGATGGGGTTTGTCAGGCCCAATAGATCTATCTTTAGGATTCGCGCCTACCGTACATAGACAAGTAGTTTAATGTTACCAAGCTAAGGGTATATTTCTGGTTTAAACCCACGTAGAATTAGTTTTAGTACTTGTGCCTATTTCGTAAAACATTTATAAAAAACAGCGCATGTATTCTCAGTCCCAAAAATATATATATAAGGGAGCAAATGAAACTCACCATACTGTATTTCGTAGTAAAAATACATATAACGTCATTTAACAAGTGCAAGGTTGGCCTCGGATTCATGAACCTATATTAATTATATATATTTATATGTTGGTCAATATTTGTCTAACAATTTTTGATCAAGTCATAGTGTACCACATTCCTAATGCTCGAGACTAATATGCAAAAGTCAACAAAAGTCAACTTGACCCAAAATGACTTCTAAAATTTATACGTGTTTATTATATAACTTAACTATAGTCGTTTTATATATTTAAATATATTTATTAGATTTTATAATAATAAAAGTCATTTATTAATAAAAATTTATATTAACGTTTATATATGATAAAATATACTTTTATATATCTTAAGTAGTAAAATTTATAAAGTTCACTTAATATCGTAAAACTATAGTGGTAAGTATTATTAATGTAATTATATTACGCGTGGTGAAAAATATCTTTGTATCCCCTATTTATTTGATAAAATAATATTGATCATAATAATAATAAGTAAAAGTTGTATTATTTTGTAATAATAATTATTATTATTCTATAAAAAATAACAATATTTATATTTACTAAAAATGGTATTATGATAAAATGATAATACTAACATAATAGTAATAATGATATTTTATAATAACAATGATATTTCTATTAAAATAATAACGACGATAGTAATAATAATCATTTTAATAATAATACTAAAATTCAGTTGACTATAACTTCTAATCCGTTCATCGAAACCATTTGATATCTAAATGAAAAGTTCTTAATTTTTCGCTAGCTTTCCAATGACATGCATATCATATACCCTATCTCAGTAGCATATGTATCTAATTCAGGATTCAACAAACCTATCTAAGGACAATATCGAATGTACAAGCATGCATAATCCTATATACTAGAGCACTAGTCAGGGATACACTATTGATATATAAAAGTTAAGTTATGAGTGCTCACGTATCAATATTGAGATTCAATATTGCAGAAAAGTACGTAGACGCAACGGAGATGATAAACACTAGATTGACCTCACGAGCATACCCATGAACCATACCCATCACCTCCATAGTTATAACCCATAATTTCCTTAGCTTCGACTCATTCAAAAAACTATTTTGAAATTACTCGGACATCACTCCGTCGTAATATTTTATGTATACTAATAATATCTTGAAATAATACAGAGCAAATATATATATATATGTAAATCGATTGAGAGAGTTTAGAGAAATATATTTTCAAGTTTCTATGAAATAATGAAACCTATTGAATTCTATTTATAATAGATTTTTGAATTATTAAAGTATGAATTATTAAAGTGAATTATTAAAGTATGAATTATTAAAGTGAATTATTAAAGTGAATTATTAAAGTGAATTATTAAAGTGAATTATTAAAGTATGAATTATTAAAGTGAATTATTAAAGTATGAATTATTAAAGTGAATTATTAAAGTTAAAGTAAAGTAAAATTAAAGTAAAGGTAAAGTTAAAGTATAGTAAAAGTATAAAAACTATGTATGTATAATACGCGTATAAATATATATAATATTAATTTAAATCGTTATATATATTTAATGAAATAAAATATAAATATCGTTATATTTATTATACTGGTTAAGTAATGAGTTGTCAAAAGTGATTCTAGATATTTATAAAAGTTATATACGTTTTAATAATAAAGTTCTTTTTAAACTGAAAACATTTTTGTACGTTTGAAAATAGATTAATAGAATATTATGGAAACCAATTCTCCACTAGCTTTTGTCTAACTTTCGTAAATGACACTTTTTATTTTTATTTATAAATAGCTTTACAAATTATTCCGAATATCGTTAAGAGGAATATATTTCTCAAATCATAGTGGACCTCTCAACAGAGACTTGTAATCATAATTCAATGTTTCTGATAATTCAATCATTTAATATATATTTTTTTAAATTTCGTCGATAATCATATTGAAACAATTACGTTCATATAAAGCATTATACTTTTAAATACTTTGTTGACATTTTTAATTTATAACATATACACATATACATACATATTCATATATGTTCATTTAATGGTTCGTGAATCATTGGAATTTGGTCGAGGTTTAAATGAATGTATAAACATAGTTTAAAATCCTTGAGATTTAACTTAACAAGCATTGCTTATCGTGTCAGAATAATTTAAAGATAAAGTTTAAATTTAGTCGGAAATTTTCGGGTCGTCACAATATGGCCCACACACTCGATTCATAAGGTCCATGAACACAGCTGGTGCGTTAGTCAATCCAAACGGCATAAACATAAACTCGTAATGACCATAACGCGTCCTAAAAGCAGTTTTTGGAATATCATCCTCCTTTACTCGCATTTGATGATATCCAGAACGTAAATCGATCTTCGAATAAATCGACGAGTCTTGTAGTTGATCAAATAAGTCGTCAATTCTCGGCAGTGGATAACGGTTTTTGATGGTAAGTTTGTTCAACTCTCTGTAGTCAATACACAACCTAAATGTACCATCCTTCTTCTTGACAAACAAAACAGGAGCTCCCCATGGTGATGTGCTTGGTCGAATGAAACCACGTTCTAATAGTTCTTGCAGTTGGCTTTGCAGTTCTTTCATCTCGCTGGGTGCGAGTCTATAAGGAGCACGAGCTATTGGTGCAGCTCCTGGTACAAGATCTATTTGAAATTCAACAGATCGATGTGGAGGTAGTCCCGGTAATTCTTTCGGAAATACATCGGGAAATTCTTTTACGACGGGAACATCATTGATGCTCTTTTCTTCAGTTTGTACTTTCTCGACGTGTGCTAGAACAGCATAGCAACCTTTTCTTATTAGTTTTTGTGCCTTCAAATTACTAATAAGATGTAGCTTCATGTTGCCCTTTTCTCCGTACACCATTAAGGGTTTTCCTTTTTCTCGTATAATGCGAATTGCATTTTTGTAACAAATGATCTCTGCTTTCACTTCTTTCAACCAGTCCATACCGATTATCACATCAAAACTCCCTAACTCTACTGGTATCAAGTCAATCTTAAATATTTCACTAACCAGTTTAATTTCTCGATTCCGACATATATTATCTGCTGAAATTAATTTACCATTTGCTAATTCGAGTAAAAATTTACTATCCAAAGGCGTCAATGGACAACTTAATTTAGCACAAAAATCTCTACTCATATAGCTTCTATCCGCACCCGAATCAAATAAAACGTAAGCAGATTTATTGTCAATAAGAAACGTACCCGTAACAAGCTCTGGGTCTTCCTGTGCCTCTGCCGCATTAATATTGAAAACTCTTCCGCGGCCTTGTCCATTCGTGTTCTCCTGGTTCGGGAAATTTCTAATAATGTGGCCCGGTTTTCCACATTTATAACAAACTACATTGGCATAACTTACTCTGACACTACTTGCTCCGCCATTACTCGTTCCGACACCATTTGTTCCTTTCGTTCTGTTAACCCCTGGTCCGTAGACATCACACTTCACCGCGCTATGACCATTTCTTTTACACTTGTTGCAAAATTTGGTGCAGAACCCCGAGTGATACTTTTCACACCTTTGGCATAGCTGCTTCTGATTGTTGTTGTTGTTGCGGTTGTTATTGTTGTTGGGATGATTGTTGCAGTTGCTGTTGTTGTTGTGGTTATTGTTGTTGTTGTTGTTGTTGGGCCGTTTGTTGTAGTTGCGATTGATGTTGCGATTGTTGGGATAATTGTTGCGATTATTGTTGTAATTGCTGTTGTTGTTGTTGTATTGGTGATTCTATCACCGTTTTCCTCCCACTTTCTTTTGACTTGCTTCACATTGGCCTCTTCAGCCGTCTGTTCTTTAATTCTTTCCTCAATCTGGTTCACTAGTTTGTGAGCCATTCTACATGCCTGTTGTATGGAGGCGGGCTCGTGTGAACTTATATCTTCTTGGATTCTTTTCGGTAATCCTTTCACAAATGCGTCGATCTTCTCTTCCTCATCTTCGAACGCTCCCGGACACAATAGGCACAATTCTGTGAATCGTCTTTCGTACGTGGTAATATCAAATCCTTGGGTTCATAACCCTCTAAGTTCTGTCTTGAGCTTATTGACCTCGGTTCTGGGACGGTACTTCTCGTTCATCAAGTGCTTGAATACTGACCACGGTAGTGCGTACGCATCATCTTGTCCCACTTGCTCTAGATAGGTGTTCCACCATGTTAACGCAGAACCTGTGAAGGTATGTGTAGCGTACTTCACTTTGTCCTCTTCAGTACACTTATTTATGGCAAACACCGATTCATCCTTCTCGGTCCACCGTTTCAATCTGATCGGTCCTTTGGTTCCATCAAATTCCAAAGGTTTGCAGGCAGTGAATTCTTTGTAGGTGCATCCTACACGATTTTCTGTACTGCTAGATCCAAGGTTATTGTTGGTATGTAGCGCAGCCTGTACTGCGGCTATGTTTGAAGCTAGAAAAGTACGGAATTCCACTTCATTCATATTCACGGTGTGTCGAGTAGTCAGTGCCATTTCCTTCAAAATAGTCAAATGGAACAAGTTAATCATACAGAATATTAAGAGTAGTTAATAGTATTTCGTAGCATAATATGAACTCATTTATAAAAGCTTTTTCTTCATATTAGCGTTTTATAAGTTTAAATTCGGGTAGTACCTACCCGTTAAGTTCATACTTAGTAGCTAATATACAATTCAACTACTACAATTCTATATGAAAAACTGATTATAATAATATTTCGCGTTCAAACTTTTATACAATATTTTACAAACTTACAATACCACTTATTTTACATAAAGCATGAAATATAGCACACAATAACTTTGATACAAGATAGTTGTGAAGATAATTCTAGCTAGTACACAAGTCGATCAGTAAAGGCAATAAAGACACGTAATTCATACGTCCAGAAACAAGTCATGCATTCTGGTTTTACTAGGACTACTTCCCATCCTTGGTCTTGTGGAACATAACCGTTATGGCCGTTGATAAGACAGCGTGTTGTAACATCATCAAAGGGACGAGGGTTACGTAATGACCAACAGTCTCGTAATAACCTAAAAACCTCATTTCTTACCCCAATTACCGACTTCGTCACTTGTGGGAACGTTTTGTTTAATAGTTGTAGCCCGATGTTCTTGTTCTCACTTTGGTGAGAAGTGAACATTACTAACCCGTAAGCATAACATGCTTCTTTATGTTGCATGTTAGCCGCTTTTTCTAAATCACGAAGTCCTATATTCGGATATATTGAGTCAAAATAATTTCTTAACCCGTTGCGTAAAATAGCACTTGGGTTCCCCGCAATATATGCGTTAAAGTAAACACATCGTAACTTATGGGTTTCCCAATGTGATATCCCCCATCTTTCAAACGAAAGTCTCTTATAAACCAAGGCATTCTTGGAACGTTCTTCGAATGTCTTACAAACTGATTTCGCCGTAAATAGTTGTGCCGAAGAATTCTGACCGACTCTAGACAAGATTTCATCAATCATGTCTCCGGGTAGGTCTCTTAAAATATTGGGTTGTCTATCCATTTTTGTGTTTTTATACTGTAAAATAGACAAGAGTTAGATTCATAAAAAAAATACTTATTAATACAAGCAATTTTTACATATATCATAAAGCATAAGCACACTATATTACATATATTACACCACACGAATACAACTATCTTATTTCGACTCGCTCGTTTCTTCTTCTTCGGTTTTGGTTCGTTTTGCCAAGTTTCTAGGGATATATGATGTTCCCCTAATACGAGCTGTCGTTTTCCACAACGGTTTAGAAAAACCTGGTGGTTTAGAGGTTCCCGGGTCATTATTACAACTTAAGGGCTTCGGGGGTTAACGATACATATAAAGTTCATCGGGGTTGGAATTAGATTTCTCTATTTTTATGCCCTTTCCCTTATTATTTTCTTTTGCCTTTTTAAATTCAGTTGGGATAATTTCTATAACATCATCGAAATTCTCGCCGGAATCCGATTCATCAGAGAATTGGTAATCCTCCCAATATTTTGCTTCCTTGGCGGAAACACCATTGACCATAATTAACCTTGGTCGGTTGGTTGAGGATTTTCTTTTACTTAACCGTTTTATTATTTCCCCCACCGGTTCTATTTCCTCCTCCGGTTCCTCCTCTTCCGGTTCTGATTCTTCTTCCGGTTCTTCTTCGGGAACTTGTGAATCAGTCCAATATATATTCGACTCTTCGTTATTATTAGGTGAGTCAATGGGATTTGTGCTAGAGGTAGACATCTATCACACAATATCAAACATGTTAAGAGATTAATATATCACATAATATATACATGTTAATAATATATAGTTTCCAACAAAAATGTTAAGCAATCATTTTTAAAGAAAACATGGTCGAAGTCCAGACTCACTAATGCATCCTAACAAACTCGATAAGACACACTAATGCAAATTTTTTGGTTCTCTAAGACCAACGCTCGGATACCAACTGAAATGTCCCGTTCTTATTGATTAAAAACGTTCCATATTAATTGATTTCGTTGCGAGGTTTTGACCTCTATATGAGACGTTTTTCAAAGACTGCATTCATTTTTAAAACAAACCATAACCTTTATTTCATAAATAAAGGTTTAAAAAGCTTTACGTAGATTATCAAATAATGATAATCTAAAATATCCTGTTTACACACGACCATTACATAATGGTTTACAATACAAATATGTTACATCGAAATCAGTTTCTTGAATGCAGTTTTTACACAATATCATACAAACATGGACTCCAAATCTTGTCCTTATTTTAGTATGCAACAGCGGAAGCTCTTAGTATTCACCTGAGAATAAACATGCTTTAAACGACAACAAAAAATGTTGGTGAGTTATAGGTTTAACCTATATATATCAAATCGTAACAATAGACCACAAGATTTCATATTTCAATACACATCCCATACATAGAGATAAAAATCATTCATATGGTGAACACCTGGTAACCGACATTAACAAGATGCATATATAAGAATATCCCCATCAATCCGGGACACCCTTCGGATATGATATAAATTTCGAAGTACTAAAGCATTCGGTACTTTGGATGGGGTTTGTTAGGCCCAATAGATCTATCTTTAGGATTCGCGTCAATTAAGGTGTCTGTTCCCTAATTCTTAGATTACCAGACTTAATAAAAAGGGGCAGATTCGATTTCGATAATTCAACCATAGAATGTAGTTTCACGTACTTGTGTCTATTTTGTAAATCGTTTATAAAACCTGCATGTATTCTCATCCCAAAAATATTAGATTTTAAAAGTGGGACTATAACTCACTTTCACAGATTTTTATTTCGTCGGGAAGTAAGACTTGGCCACTGGTTGATTCACGAACCTATAACAATATATACATATATATCAAAGTATGTTCAAAATATATTTACAACACTTTTAATATATTTTGATGTTTTAAGTTGATTAAGTCAGCTGTCCTCGTTAGTAACCTACAACTAGTTGTCCACAGTTAGATGTACAGAAATAAATCGATATATAATATCTTGAATCAATCCACGACCCAGTGTATACATATCTCAGTATTGATCACAACTCAAACTATATATATTTTGGAATCAACCTCAACCCTGTATAGCTAACTCCAACATTCACATATAGAGTGTCTATGGTTGTTCCGAAATATATATAGATGTGTCGACATGATAGGTCGAAACATTGTATACGTGTCTATGGTATCTCAAGATTACATAATATATAATACAAGTTGATTAAGTTATGGTTGGAATAGATTTGTTACCAATTTTCACGTAGCTAAAATGAGAAAAATTATCCAATCTTGTTTTACCCATAACTTCTTCATTTTAAATCCGTTTTGAGTGAATCAAATTGCTATGGTTTCATATTGAACTCTATTTTATGAATATAAACAGAAAAAGTATAGGTTTATAGTCGGAAAAGTAAGTTACAAGTCATTTTTGTAAAGGTAGTCATTTCAGTCGAAAGAACGACGTCTAGATGACCATTTTAGAAAACATACTTCCACTTTGAGTTTAACCATGATTTTTGGATATAGTTTCATGTTCATAATAAAAATCATTTTCCCAGAATAATAACTTTTAAATCAAAGTTTATCATAGTTTTTAATTAACTAACCCAAAACAGCCCGCGGTGTTACTACGACGGCGTAAATCCGGTTTTACGGTGTTTTTCGTGTTTCCAGGTTTTAAATCATTAAGTAAGCATATCATATAGATATAGAACATGTGTTTAGTTGATTTTAAAAGTCAAGTTAGAAGGATTAACTTTTATTTGTGAACAAGTTTAGAATTAACTAAACTATGTTCTAGTGATTACAAGTTTAAACCTTCGAATAAGATAGCTTTATATGTATGAATCGAATGATGTTATGAACATCATTACTACCTCAAGTTTTCTGGATAAAGTTACTGGAAATGAGAAAAATGGATCTAGCTTCAAAGGATCCTTGGATGGCTTGAAAGTTCTTGAAGCAGAATCATGACACGAAAACAATTTCAAGTAAGATTTCCACTCGAAATAAGATTGTTATAGTTATAGAAATTGAATTAAAGTTTGAATATGATTATTACCTTGTATTAGAAAGATAACCTACTGTAAGTAACAAAGGTTTCTTGATCTTGGATGATTACTTGGAATGGATTTAGAAAACTTGGAAGTAAACTTGCAATCTTGGAAGTATTCTTGATTTTATGAAACTAGAACTTTTGGAATTTATGAAGAACACTTAGAACTTGAAGATAGAACTTGAGAGAGATCAATTAGATGAAGAAAATTGAAGAATGAAAGTGTTTGTAGGTGTTTTTGGTCGTTGGTGTATGTATTAGATATAAAGGATATGTAATTTTGTTTTCATGTAAATAAGTCATGAATGATTACTCATATTTTTGTAATTTTATGAGATATTTCATGCTAGTTGCCAAATGATGGTTCCCACATGTGTTAGGTGACTCACATGGGCTGCTAAGAGCTGATAATTGGAGTGTATATACCAATAGTACATACATCTAAAAGCTGTGTATTGTACGAGTACGAATACGGGTGCATACGAGTAGAATTGTTGATGAAACTGAACGAGGATGTAATTGTAAGCATTTTTTTAAGTAGAAGTATTTTGATAAGTGTCTTGAAGTCTTTCAAAAGTGTATGAATACATATTAAAACACTACATGTATATACATTTTAACTGAGTCGTTAAGTCATCGTTAGTCGTTACATGTAAATGTTGTTTTGAAACCTTTAGGTTAACGATCTTGTTGAATGTTGTTAACCCATTGTTTATTATAACAAATGAGATGTTAAATTGTTATATTATCATGATATTATGATATATAATATATCTTAGTATGATATATATACAGTTAAATGTCGTTACAACGATAATCGTTACATATATGTCTCGTTTCGAAATCATTAAGTTAGTAGTCTTATTTTTACATATGTATTTCATTGTTAATACACTTAATAATATATTTTCTTATCATTTAACATAATTAACCAAGTGTATCAATATCTTAATACGATTCATATGTACCTAGTAAGACGTTGTTATAACGATAATCGTTATATATATCGTTTTCGAGTTTCTTAAATTAATAGTCTCATTTTTATGTATATAACTCATTGTTAAAATACCTAATGAGATACATACTTATAATAAAATCATTTTAACTATATATATAACCATATATATGTCATCGTATAGTTTTTACAAGTTTTAACGTTCGTGAATCACCGGTCAACATGGGTGGTCAATTGTCTATATGAAACCTATTTCAATTAATCAAGTCTTAACAAGTTTGATTGCTTAACATGTTGGAAACACTTAATCATGTAAATAACAATTTCATTTAATATATATATAAACATGGAAAAGTTCGGGTCACTACATGCGCCGCATCTGAACACAAGAAAAAAGCCGACAGTTTTAAATGCGCCGAGAATAGGTCATGCGCCGCTTTTGGGCCACCAGATGCGCCGCATCTGCTTCAGATGCGCCGCATCTGAGCCAGATGTGCCGCATCTGCTCCAGATGCGCCGCATCTGTGTCTGAATGTTGGATTCTGCCTATTTTATTTGCACAAATACGGAAGTTTACCATTTTTATTCATTTTTCACCTACAACTCTGACTTTCATCTCATTTTCTCTCAAGGATTTCATCTCTAAACACTAAATCAACCGATTAAAACCATCTTTGAGCATCTAATCCATCTATCAACATGAGAAAGGTAAGATTAATCTTCATTTCTTCATGGTTCTTGTGTTCTTCATTCTCAAATTCGGATTTAGCTTGTTCTAAGTGTGGGGATGTTTAACTCTTCATGTTTTGGTCATTATATGCTTGTATTGTTGTTACTAATTCTTATTCATGCTCGAATTTCACGCTTAATTGCTCAAAAATTTACTTTAGAAATTAGGGTTCTTCATGAATTTGGGGATTTCGAAAGAATGCCCATTACTTGTTTAAATTGGGATGTTTTAGAGTTCAATTACTAGTATACATTGGCAAATCCGCATGAACCTTAGTTGAATTACACGATTACACAAATTATTGAATTGTAGGGTTCTTAAATTGGGGATTTTAACTTTTGTTGACTAAGTGAGTGTTCTAAGTGGAATTAAAGCAATTCATTGATTATGCTAAACTCATATACGCCTTAACTTAGAGTTTATTCGAATTCAAAAATTTTGTTTGTGAAAGTTAAGGATTGTATGCTTAGGCTTTTTGATGAAATTGTATACTTGATTCGACTTTAGTGTCTAAATGTATGATAACCATTGATTGCATATTGTTTGACATGCTTATTGATGAATGCTAATGGTTTCATATACTTGTTTTGGTGAAACTAATTATGCTAGATATGATTGAACTTATGAAGTGATAAAGATTATGAGTCATATTAGTACATGTTTGTTTGACATGAGAGTTTGTGTAATGCGTACGATATAACGTGTTCTACATGGTTTTGACTAGTGCAATATGAAAGATGTTTTGAATAACTTTAACGCTAATCAACTTGGTTTGTTGTTTTGTTTGTTTGGTTTCGTTGTGTTTTTGTAGACTAGAGCATCATCATCAAACCCAAAATCAAAGAAGCAAAAAGCCCCGGCAATTATAGATGAGGAAACAAGTGAGGAAGAAAATGCCGTTGAAGAAGAAGAAATGGATATTGACAACCGGCAATTAAATGTCCGTGGATTAACCACTCCGGATCCATGGATCAATGCAGTTTTGAGGCATCCAGAATATCATGAACGGATGAAGGCACTTCTACACAAAAACGTATATCCAGGGAAATATATCGATTGGACACCATTAGAAGAAGCCGGCGAATATCAAAATTTTCGCAACCTTTTCCGAGTAACATATCAAGGCCATCGAATATATGCATGGGAAAACCTGTTCAGAATGCAAGAAAGAGTGTACCCACTTTTAGTCAAAGAATTCGTTGGTTCACTTAGGGTTGATTACACATCACCAACATCCAGTACCTTTATGAGATTTCGTCTTGGAGGACAAGATCGAACATTAACACTGCTACAATTTGTAAAGGCGTTGGATATCTATGAAGGGTTGCCACACCAATTGATGCAAAATTACGTTAATCAATGTATATACTATGTTTCTTCTTTTAATCATTCAGAAGCATGGGTGGACATGAGCAATAGCGCATACAATGCAAGCAAGCAGACTTGTAGCAAGCTACGTACTTACCAGCATCGATGCGTCCAAAGATTCATTTCAAGTACCATAAACTGTCGAAAAGACAGTAGTGAAAAAGTTACCAACTTGGATATCTGGTACATTCACGCGATAATGGATCACACCCATGTTCATATTCCACGAATGATTCTCACTTTCCTTCTCGAAGAAAGGAAAAAGATTACACCAATCATGGGTGGCCATTTTGTAACCAGGATTGTCCAACATTTTCGTATCAATACAAGTGGGTTAGAGGAGAAACATATGATTGCCTTTGATAGAGTAAGTTATACAAGGGCAAACATTTTGATGAGGGGGTCGAACGGCCTTCTAACTAGGTATGTGGATCCTGAGAACAGGCAACCAGAACAACCACAACCGCAGCCAGATCCACAGTCGAATGTTGGAAGTAGTTCGGGTCCGGGAAATGATTGGGAGGCTTACATGGCGCGACAATTTTCAGATTTGAGACTCCATAATGATCGAAACACCCAAAAGGTAATTGATCACTACGATACAGGTAACAGGGAGATGCAACATTACATTGATGTAGGGAATGATCGAACGTGGTACACTCAAGCGGGGCAGCAAAATCAGTTTAACTGGATACATGAACAGACTATGTCATACGCTGCAGATCCCGCTAACTATACCTCCTCTCCTTGGCCTGCATACGAACCATGGGTTCGAATGGGTGATCCATATCCTGCGCCTTATCCTCCTCCTCCTAACCCACCTACTGAAGACACTGCTGTCGTCCCTGCTCAAGCAACTTATCAGGGGTACAACCCCTCAATATTTCAGGACGACGACGCGGGAAACCAAAATGAAGGCGGAGCTGGCCCAAGTAACTCTTTTTGGGGATTCTTCTGAAGTTGACATGATTATTGATGAAGTGTGTGAACGGTTTGATTGATGTTGGTTTGTTTCAAAAAAACAATTTATCTTTATGTTTGGTGTGTAATAATTTGATGGTATTTTGGATGATTGTAATTTGAATAATTTAGATAATTATAAGTGGGGTTTTTAGTACATGGAGTACACCCCCATTTATTTGTGTGAATCGTATGTTTGCTTTATTTGAATTGATACAGGTAAGCATTGTGCTATATGCTGCATTTTTTACAAAGACTGGCAGTAAGTTCAGCACATACTTGATTGGTGATTGTTTTGTGGTTGCAAGAAGCGGATGATGTTCTTATGCTGGCATTCAGTTCAGCGCCATCATCCCGTGAACTTTGGTTTTAGACCTTGAAAGTAATAAACTCTCTTACACTCTTTAACCCTCTTGAATTTAAATTTTTCTGATTTCATGTAACGAGGGCGATACATGAACTAAAGTGTGGGGAGAAAGTTATAAATTCTTTCGGGTTTTTGATTTTGGTTAAAAAGGCTTAAAATGGTGAAAATTTTTAAACTTTTATCTTCATAAATTCAAATTTTGTTTAAAATTTGTAGATTTTAAAACTAGGTGTATACACCGAAATTATTATCACAAAACAAATTAAGAAACAACCAAATGATTGAGTTTATTTTGTTAAAAATCATAAAACTAGTAGTCATATAAAAGATATAATCATCATGCTATACCACATTCTGAATGAAAAAGAATCATCAAGTAATTTGTTGTTCTAACAATCTAATCCAATGCTCATCTATGTAATGATTGTGAAGGAAGTCAAGTCTTCCAATATGACACACTTGCTAACTTATGTTAGAAGATATAGTCCAGAACAGCTGTAGGTTGACGAAAAATCTTGAAAAGTCATCTCTATCATCGGCTGGAAATCCACCTCACCTCAGCATCAAACAGGGTTTTTGGTGGTCAGACTTATCCTAACCATGAGGTGGATCTATCTCGTACAATGGGGGGGCACATTGCAAATTAGCTTTTAAGACTAATGAATCTAATCCCCAAATGGATTATCTCCGGAAAGATCAACCGCATCTATGTTGACTTCGGCCAACATACATATGCCATAACAAATTGAGGTGTGCAAACTCATGGTTCACCGATGATATTTGGACATGATATAGTTTCTTCTAAAACTTATGCTATTTTATGAACTATATTGTGTAAAACCATTTTTAGGACATCCGGTTTCAAGTTCCATGATACTTCAATCATGGGGGTGAGTAGCTTGCTAAACGCCGACTGAGGCTTCGGTTTTCAGTTACCCTCAACCGGACTTTGAGGTTAAAACCGGAAAACTTGTTAATGTAAAAACTAACATGTCTAATTTTCAAAATATAAAAGGTTTTTTGCAAAGGTCCCCCTTAA
This sequence comes from Rutidosis leptorrhynchoides, assembly GCF_046630445.1. NCBI lineage: Eukaryota > Viridiplantae > Streptophyta > Magnoliopsida > Asterales > Asteraceae > Rutidosis > Rutidosis leptorrhynchoides. Next base: position 48,225,640 of record NC_092342.1, read on the forward strand.
GGATCCAAATTTTTAAGAAATGTGGACTTTAAAACCCACCTTTCGACTTTGGTGTGATTTCATTTCGTGTGTGTACTAAAAGTGTGTGCATTACATTGTGAAATAAATAAAAGTGTGTGTACTCCTAAGGGTTGTGTATACTCAAAACGCGTGAGTTTGATTCGTGTGTGAAATAAAAAGTGTGAGTGTGTATCTTGTGTACTATATCGCGTGACTGTGATTCCCATTTTTGTGTTCTCAATTAAATAAGTGTGTTTACTGTAGTAAATTTCGATTTCTTGTAAGTCTTGCTTGAGGACAAGCAAGGTTTAAGTGTGGGGATTTTGATAACGCCAAAATCATACATGTTTATTGCCGTTATTTCGATCTAAAGTTGTTCCATTTGTATGTAATTGTTGTACGTATGTATTGTAATTCGTGTATATTTGTAAAAGTCCATTGTAAATGAATAAATGAAGACCAACAGCGAAATCAGAGTTAAAACGAAGATTGAACGCGTAAAACAGCCCGAAACCACTGAAACAGGTCCAAATGCGGCGCATCTCTCCTAGATGCGGCGCATCTCTGCACCAAATAACTCCCGACAGTTTCAGATGTGGAGCATAAAGACTTCTGGACCAAAACAGCCTCAGATGAGGCGCATCTGAGATGGATGCGGCGCATTCAAGCCAGATGCGGCGCATCTGTTCCAGATGCGGTGCATCTGCTCCCCTGCCGACAGTTCTGAGTGCAGAATTGAGCTGGAATCTACTGAACGTAAAGAGATGCGGCGCATCCCAAAGAGATGCGGCGCATCCCAAAGAGATGCGGCGCATCTGGTCAATTTCTGGCCATTTTACCTAACTTTTGAGCCTATTTAATGGAGCCTTTGATTACATACTTGATACACCTTCACTACTATGATTTCCCTCAGTTCTAATACGATTTTCAAGGTTCAAGGAAGGCTACAAGTCAATCTCCACTCTTTCAACATCAAGATTAAGCTAGGATCATTCATCACTATTGGTATTATTGTTCTAAATCTTTTAAACATGAATTCAACTTGTATTTACTGTTCCATTAGTTCTATTATGATTATGTTAGGCTAAAAGCCTTGTGTGTTTGCTTCAATGTAAGATTTATGGCTTGGGATTGTTCTATACTTTAATGTTATGCTAGTTATACATATGTTTGATTGATTAAATTATCTAGTTCAACCGTAAGAACCATTGTTATGCTTGTTTAGTTCATTACTTCAATTATATAGATTGCAAACCTATTAATGTGAGTTAACTAGGAAAACAATCTATACTTCAATACACCTAGTAATCTAGATGATTAGATACATAAACTTAAGTGATTTTGTTATGTGTTTAATTCGGTAATTGAATAAGTTCCAAAGCAACATAGTTATGAAATTACCTCAAGTGATTTTTGTAATTTAGGTTTCACGTGAGTTTAACCGAGTTGGATCTAGTTAGTTAATCAATCTAAATCACCATGTTCTTTCAAAAGATCCATTGTTGTAATCATCCTTGTATTCTAGTTCAATTATGTAAGTTATGACTTGGTTTATGTGAGTTTATCAAAGAACATAGCTTATACTTCAACACCTAGTGATCTAGCCACCTATATGTGAGTATGGGATGTTAATTGAACGATATTTAGGATATACAATCATGTAGTTTACTTAGAGTGATCTTAGTAAACTAGGTTTTATGTGAATTCAACCACGAAAGAATCTTGTTGATTAAACATAGCTCTTAAGTTTATAGAAATTGTTAAATTGATATAAACTGCTCTTTTGTAACTATCACATAACGGTTTTAATTATAAAAGAACAATCTCTGTCATTTATCAAGCATAGAAGTAAACACCGCATTCTCATTCTTGTTATTCATTATATTTATTTACTGTTTCGTTAAATGAAAATACAAGTTCAAACACAAACCCCCCTTTTAGAAAAATTTATCATGGTAAAATCTTAAAAACAAACTTCTCCCTGTGGATCGAACTGGTCAGTTTACTTGCTAGTTACTGCATGATCGGGTTTTAGTTGCCTGTATTATGTGTTAATTATTAAGCATATTGTCTTCATTTTAAAGGTTACGTTTTGACACATCAACTTTTTGGCGCCGCTGCCGGAGAGCGGTTTTGTTAAAAGATTTTAATAAACTTTGAATTATTCGATCCTTTTGTAGGAATTCAATTCCTAGAAAAGTTACTTTTTATTGTAAGCTTGTGTTTTTGCAATTGATTTGTTTGTAGGATAGGTATTAATGCATGAATCTACGTTCTTCCAACTCTAATTTAATTCCTTCATATCCTGAACCTGAAAGAGAACTTCACGAACGCTTAAGAGCTCAATAAGTAGAATCTCTTGCTCAGGGTTTAGAATCACTTTCATTAGATTCTAACTCTGAACCAATTGATCAACCAATCATCGAGCCAGTCATTAAAGAAGAGGAAGAGATGACTGCTACAAATCAAACGATGATTGCTTTAATGAAGGCAACAAGGATAGGACAAGGCCACGCAATTATTCAACCCACGATGACTGATGGTTTTGAAATAAAGGGTCAATTTCTCCACATGGTGACTAATACATGCCAATTCGGTGGAGCCCCAAATGAGGATGCTAACGAGCATCTTCGTAAGTTTGTAAGCATTTGCAAGCTTTTCAAAATCAAAGATGTCTTCGATAAAGTTGCATGTTTAAAAATCTTTCCATGGTCCCTAAAGGATGATGCAAGAGATTGGCTAGACTCATTACCGGAAGGTTATATTAAAGATTGGAATGACATGATGGACAAGTTTTTGTCAGAATTCTTCCCTGCTTCAAAAGCAGCAAAATTTCAAAGTGATATAAATCACTTCAAGCAAAAGTCTAACGAGACTCTTTATGAAGCTTGGACCCGATTCAATAAAATGCTTAGGGTATGTCCTCAACACGGGTTGAATACATTCCAAAAGGTCCAAATATTCTACAAAGGAGTCAATGTGGCTACCCGAAAGGATATAGATGTTGCAGCAGGAGGATCAATCATGAAAAAAACGCCCGAAGACGCTCACACAATAATTGCCGATATAGCAGCCCATTCTCACAATTGGCATCAAGAGATGGAGTTCTCTAGATCATCAACGGTTGCTAATGCCGAAAGCAACGATGAAATCGCTGCATTAAAAGTTCAATTGGCAAATCAAGCAAGGTAAATTGAGAAGGTAACCAAAGAAATGCACGCTATCAGGGTAGGGTGTGAATTGTGCCAAGGTTATTGTGAAATGGAATTCATTAAGTTGAAACGGAGATTGTAGTTAACAATGGTTAAGTTGTTAAGGAAGGATGTACATCATTGCATATTAGTAATATGAACTAACCGAGTAGTACCTACCAGTTAAGATTCACACGTATTAGCTTAGCACGAAAAGATTTATTTTGATTTCAAAATTCATATATATTAAATATACATAAAATTTCTTCAGGGGAAATGAGTTAATACTTCATCGGTTATTGTTGCTGGTATTTCTTGTTAACTACGATGCGTATGACGTTGATGTTCAAGGTACATATTGTGATGTTGAGGCTTGCAGTGCGGATGTAGTTGGTGGTGGTAATGGTACTGTTGGTGTTGTTGTCGGTGGTACTGTTAATGTCGATAATTCTGCTGGTGCTTGTAACCTTTGCACCATATTCTCCGAAGCCACTACCCGAGCGCGAAGCTCGTTGACTTCTTCTACTACACCGGGATGATTGGCGGTTCGGACGAGCGGATGAATAAGATCCAGAATTTGAGAGAGTATATGATCATGACGAGATATTCTGGAGATGAGAGAGAAAATGGTATTATGAACAGGTTCGCCGGTAAGTGCTTCAAGTTCTTCGCCAAGAGGGCAATGTGGTGGATGGAAGGGATCACCTTCTTCTTGTCTCCAATAATTAAGTAGGCTACGAACCCATCCCCAATTCCTCCAGAATAGATGATGGCTAATTGGTTGATCCATTCCGGTTACACTGTCTTCCGAATTAAGGTGAATATCCATATCGGAATAGCTGTCAGAGTTTAAGGAATTTGAACTAGATACGGGATCCATCTTGTGTAATTAGGGAGATGATTTTTGATATGAATTAGATTATAGAATTTAGTTTGGTATTCTTCAATACATAATTTACATATGTATATATAATACCAAATTTCATAAATCACGGAGAAATTTTCGGAAGATGTCAGGAAAAGTTTACAGTAACAGATACGCCAAGATATGAATTTTTTGTCTATACACTATTTATGCAATAAATGCAGGAAAACGTGTCTAGACTTAAGAATGATAAGCAGGTAATTTTCGACAAAAAAATGATAAGAAAAACTTTTGACATGCAGCTACGGTCGAAGTCCAGACTTACGAATGCATCCTAACAATTATCAGTTAGACACACTAATGCAAGACCTGGTTCACTAGGACCAACGCTCTGATACCAACTATGACGATCACTCCAAATCCATATGGACGAACACGTCATTCATCGATTTCATTGCGAGGTATTTGACCTCTATATGATACGTTTTGTAAACATTGCATTTTTTTGAAAATGCACACCATAAATGAATATTTAAATCAAAGGTTTTCGACATCTGATGATTTCTGCATATAGAAAATCACCGTAAATAATAGTTTACAATAATACTTCCATTGACAATGCAGTCAAAATAAGATACATGGTGATGATTTGGTGAATGCAACGTTTCCTTGATAAATATGTCATGTAAGACTCCATGCACATAGCTTGTCTAACATATAAGCAAACAGCGGAAGACTTCTAGGAACCTGAGAATAAACATGCTAACAAGTGTCAACACAAAGGTTGGTGAGTTCATAGCTTTAGTGTTTCGCATAATTTGTATATAAAAGTGGATCACAAGATTTCAGTTGTTTCATCCAGAAACGTTTATCAAATATTCTACAAGATTGAGCACCCTGGTAACTAAGCTTTAACGTTATAATAATTACCCCTGTTTTAACATACATGCAACCAACATGTACGATACACTCAAATAGCATACGTCTGTTTTATAGTTCAGGCTAGGGTTTCTATACCTGGAACAGACGGGGATGTCAAGCCCTATGGATCCACATACTACTAATCGCGCCCACCAGTTCTTATAACTGGCAGTTACTAGTTACCAAAGCTAAGGGATTTTCTGTTCAAACTCAGTGTAGAATTTAGTATGTACTTGTATCCATTACGTTTAAAATAAAGTGCATGTATTCTCAGCCCAAAAATGTATTGCAAAAGCAATTAAAAGGGGATCAATGAAACTCACCTTAGCAGCATATAAAGTCGTTCACCAAAATGTGATCGAAACTCGGATTACCAAATAACCGTAGATCTCAACCTAGAGAATATATGTCGGTCAATAAATGTCTATCAAGCTAGGTCAGGTCATAGTGTATCACAATCCTAATGCTCGATATCGACATACAAAAGTTATCCAAAGTCGTTTCAAAAAGTCAATTTTGACAGTTGTTTAACAAAACGAGACGTACCTTATATAAGGATTCATTTACTCGGTTGGTAATATTCAAAAAATCCAATTTATCAATCTCGTAAACAAGTTGTTTAAATCTTAATTGTAGATTCAAAAGCAATTTCAATTAACGTCAATCATAATTCAGTTGATCATATCTTTTAATCCATTCAATGAAATTATTCGATATCTAAATGAAAAGTTATTGATTTTTCGCCAGCTTTCCAAAAACATGTATATCATATACCATTTACCAGTAATATATGTATTTAATTTGTAATTCATTATAAACTGTTTAACGACGAAATTTAGCATACATGCATGCATAAATATATATACTAGAGCACTAGACATGGATGCACAATTAATATATAAAAGATAGGATATGAATGCTCACGTATCAATATTGTGATTCAATATTGCAGGAAAGTACGTAGACGTAACGGAGATGATAAACACTAGGTTTGACTTGCGAATATTACCCATGAACATTACCCATAACCTCCATGGAAATAGCCCATAATTTCCTTAGCTCTATCCCGCTCGAAAACCCATTTTTGAAAGTGACACGCTCATAACCTCGTCGTAGTATTTTATGTATAATACTAATTATTAATAATACTAATAATAATAAGATTAATAATAATATTAATCTTAATAATAATAATAATAATAATAATAATAATAATAATAATAATAATAATAATAATAATAATAATAATAATAATAATAACAATAATAATATAACAGAGGGAGTAATTGTGCAACAAATGAACAAAAATCGTCAAAATTTATAGATGTTTTCTTGGGATCAGTGACGGAGCTTGAACGTCAAAAATGAGGGGGCCATAATAATTTAAAAAAAAATCGTATACAGTATGCTAGCGAGGTTGGTGGGGCCAATACTTAAATTTAACATGTCTAGTCCCTAAAACTATAGAATTTGCTATTAAGGACATATTGTTTTGGGGGGACCATGGCACCCCCTGCCCTACAGAAGCTCCGTCGCTGCTTGGGATCTGTCACCATTCGATCGCATGCTCCCATGACCAATTCCCATGCGATCGCATGGATTGGTTTTACAGCTCACAATGTTTTATCGTGTACCTCGTCGACATATTTATTAATTATATTTATAATATATTTAATTTATATAATTAATTATATATTATATTAAATTCACGTGCATAGTTGACTTGTAATTTTCGTTCCGATAAGTCGTACGTCGTCACTCGACTTATGTCCCGGTTCCGGTTTTTCGAACGTCCTTTCGTACACTGAGAAAACTAGTACTTTTCGTTACGCGACGTGTACCTTTATCAAAAATTAAACTTAATCATTGATAAACTATGTCACTCGAAGTGTAGCTTTAATCAATTAAGTGTTTTGGTTATTTGCTTCTATAAATCATCGTCTCGTAGTATATACATATACATATATACATTTTCATTTTGAAATAGTGTTTAACTGTAGCAAAGTTACTGTAGCAAAGTTTTTTTACTGTAGCAAATAGTGATTTTCGAAAACACTGTAGCTTTTCTGGTACTGTAGCAATTCGAAAATACTGTAGCAATTTAGTGTTTTACAGGTTTATCTTAAACGTTCTAGTTAACTTATCTAATTATATCAATCAGATAATCAAACCAATAAGTTTAATGCACAGTATTATATACACAACACTTTGTTACGTTTTCAAGTTATAGTATATATATGTGTCTATTTACATATAATTGTTCGCGAATCGTTGAGAACAATCGAAGGGTAATTGAGTAGTTCAAGAATTTTGAGATTCAACTTTACAGACTTTGTTTATCGTGTCTAAAACATTAAATCATTTAAAGATAAAGTTTAAATTTGGTCAGAAATTTCCGGGTCATCACAGTATAGCAGATTTGTTTTAAAGCAACATCAAAATATTTGGAGCAAGCATACAAACAAACATAATCATTCAAACAGCATATGTTTATGACATCAAAAATAGCAAAGTTTATTACAAGCATTGTTCAGAAAGTTTTTACACAATTCATGAAAACTCTACACCAAGTACATCCTGGGCAGACGACTCTTCTCTGCTACACACCTCATCAAAAACATCAATCTTAAGGTTTATCAATTTGTCCTTAGCTTCTTCAACTTTCTCCAGGGTTCCAGGAAGCATAAGATAGCAATTGCAGGAGGAAGAGTCTGGTTTGGGGCAAGGCGTTTAGTTAACTTGTCCGCAACATCAGAAATGGAATGGGTGCGAATAGCATCAACATAGTCATTATACGGATCCCCAACAAGCTTGGATCCAAGAACTTTCGCTATCACACCCGGTAGTCCCTTCTTCAGTTCGGCAAAGTTACCCTCACCGGCCTCCGCCCTCTGGAGAAGCTCAGCAGACTTTTCCCTCTCAGCATTCAGCTGCTTCTCCAGCTCGCTAACCTTCACCTTCACCTGCTCCTCCTCAACTTTCTTCCTTTCAGCCTCCACCAATTTATCCTTCTCCTCTTGCATGGCAGCAGCAGCATCTTGAGCATTTTTCAACTCAGTTTCTTTAGACTTTACCATTTTCTAAGCGTCATCCAAGGCACGTTCAGCATCAATAGCTCTCTTGCGAGTATTTGCACCTTCAGCCATCTCAGTACGGGCTATGGCAAGCACAGACTCCTGATGCTTCTGCAGTTGCAGAGAAGACTCTAGGTGATTGATCAACAATACAGTAGTTGCAGCAGTTGATTCCCTAAGTTGATCAGAGCGGAGAGCGTTGAAATGTGGTTTTAGCTCAGGGATAGCATAACCCTGCAAAATAAAAATGTCATGATCAATATTAACAATTCATGTAAATAGAATGCAAGCACATAATTGCAAGATATTTTATCATTAATACCTGAAGAAGAGTTGAAAAATCTTTCCCCTTAGTAGCAGGGTTATCAATGAACGCCTGCAGTGCGCTCACATAAGCAGGAATGGATGGCTCTTGAACATTTGATGATGTGACAGGAGGGATAGTGGTGCTGGGGGGTGGAGAATGATAGGAGGCGTCGTCTTCCGGCCTCTGCTCATGGAATTCAGCTTCATCAAATAAAGTAAAGTTCAGTTCAGGAGTTTTCAGAACTTTATCTCCTTGGCTTTCAAGGTTCTCCCCCGCCCTCTGCTCACCACCTTCAGCAGCCTTTCCTTGCCTATCATCAGAATCTGCTAAAATCACTAACATAAACAAATTAGCATTACGAACAAATATAACAGTTATAAGCAAAGATATATGTCGTATCAAGAAAGGGCAAAGTGGTGTAACACCCCGTTTTTCCCCGTATATGATTTATAGGTGAATTGGGTATGTACGACTAGTTTACGGATGGTTCAAGGCGTACTCGCATGTTGAAGTTAGTACGCGAGAAAAATGAATCAGGGAAAGCAAAGTGTCGCGGCGCGACAAATGGAGCCGCGGCGCGGCGTTTTGAAAGAATCCAGATCAGAAGTTAGTTATAAAATGATCCCAGACTTAGTCAAATGTCGCGGCGCGACATTTAAGGCCGCGGCGCGGCATACTGCACGAACTGGCACCAGATTCTTGTAATTTTAAATGAAGTTCAAGGGCATTTTGGTCTTTTCACATTTGAGCCAGATTTGAGGCTTTAACCTCATCCACTCATTTCATTTTTCTAATTTCATTTTCCTTTTCTTTCCATTTTTCTCTCAAAACTCAAACACCCAATTGAATTCAAAGGGATTTTTGGAAAGGAAGAAGCGGGATTTGATCTTTGGCGTAGTTGACTAGGTTGTTCTCCTCGTTCTTAGCTACACGGTGATACTAGTGGTAAGCTCTAACTCCGAATTTCATTTTCGTGTTCATCATTCAAATTTGGGGCTTTTGATTGTATGATTCATAGGTGAAACCCATTTAGTTGTTAATTGGAGATTAACACCAATATTCGGGTTTATAAGTGTTAAAGGCGGGTTTTGGGTTGGTTAATGATTTAACCATGTTTAAGACTTGAGGATGGTGTATAATCACTAGTATTAGCGATTATTGATGTTTTGGAGACCTTTAGGGTTCTTGTGGTTGACTAACTTTGACTAGAGTCAAAATTAGGGTTTGTTGAGGATTATAACCCGAATGTCGATTCGTTGAGGTTTATAAACTTAAAATGGATTAAGTTGAAGTATGAAACTGAGTTAAACATGTTTTGGTGTCAAAACTTGTAAATGGTGAGATTTTGACCTTATGGGTCAAAATTAGGGTTTATGGGCGATTTAGAGAACGATAAGTGTTTAACACTTGGGTTTGGGTTAAATTGGCATGTTAGGACCATTTTCACCCGAGTTAGTAATTATTGGATAGTTTGGGCGCGGTTTGTACTTGGAAGTGCATTTGGGTCGAATTTGCACTAAGTGTCAAATTGGGTTGGTTTGTAAATCCAATCTAAGTGTGTTGTTGAATTTGAGATAATGGAATAGGTACTTTCCATTGGTGTGTTGCGGATTATTCGGTTGCATTCATCAAGGCGACAAGGTGAGTGTTAATATCCTATGTGCATATGTATGTGTAGGATGGGTGCGGGTCGGGTGAAGTGGTTCTCGGTTATAGAGCTCACTTCACATATAGGTGGATTTGATGGACTTGTGTATAGGTCCAATTGGCACGGTTGTGCGTTTTGGTTGACCTCCTTTTGGCGAGGTGTACACTTGTGTGTACGTTATCACATGTATTGTGATGTAGATTTGGATAACCCCGATGTGGTGGATTTTATAATCCCGTGACCGTGGGTTTGTTATTGAAGAAGTGAATCGCGTGTAGTTCGGATTCACGATGACTCGTGTAGTTCGGTCATCTTATTGAGGTAGTAATCTCGTGTGGTTTCGGATTGCTAAGGCTCGTGTAGTTCGGCCAACCTCGATGATGTGAAGATAGTAATCTCGTGTGGGTTCGGATTACTAAGGCTCGTGTAGTTCGGCCAATCTTCATTGTGGCGTTTGGTATTCAGTAATGGGTTAAGGGGTTAACCTTATTCGTTTTATATATTGTTATATATGTATATTAATGTAATGTTGTGTTGTAGCTAACCCTCCGGGTGTAGCTTATTGGCGTTATTCACACCGTCGTGGTGAACTTACACTTTGTTGATATCTTTAGCTTGTTGCTTAGAGATCGTACGGTATGCTTAGTGTAGTTGCCTTATACATGGATGCTTCGGTATGCGGTATTTGATATTTTGTGGCGTGTCCATTTTATGCATATATATGTATGTAGTATATTATCATTCACTAAGCGTTAGCTTACCCTCTCGTTGTTTACATTTTTATAGGTTGCATGCTTGGCGGCTCGGGTAAGCTTGGGAACTAGAGATCTTGGCTAGGTTGCTTAGGAGATCTTGCTTTTGTACTCGATTAGGATTTGGGTAGCGTAGTCCCAAATCACCATGCTCGGTTTTGTTGGAAACTAAACTAGTCGGGTCGTGCATGTCCGTTTGGACAATTAATCAATGTATTAAATGTTTTAAGGTTTATTAAACTTATTATTGTATTAAAGATGTTTATGGAAACACAATTAGGACCTAAGGTGTTATTTAACGCGTATTAAAAGGAAAAAATTTTATGGGCCGGTTTTAATACGGGTTGGGTTGTTACAAGTGGTATCAGAGCATGGTCTAAGGGATTTAGGCGACTTGAGATAGGTGCCTAGACTTAGACTTTTGTGTGTGCTTATTTGTTGCGGGACTTGTAGGTGAACGGGTCGGAACGGGTTATAGTTAGTGCCTTGTTTGTAGGTGGACTAACTAGGATTTTTGGCTTGTGTTGTGATGCTATTCCCTTGCGTGTGTTTATATCGCGTGGAATCGTCATTGTGTTGGTTATATCATCGAGCGAGGCGGTCGTTGTACTAACGAGTTGAGACGACGTGTGTGCGTAATAAGGACTTGCAAACCTTATTACGGGTGCAAATCGTGTCTAACAAGTGATGTACGACGAGTGTTGAGCAAGATAGGGCGGTGTTATGCGTGTTGTTTTATACGTTCGTGGACTAATCGTTTTGCATTCTTTAGAATGACGACGCGAAACGAGATCGAGACGAATGACGAGGAGTTTAACTCTAGAGTTGCGGCGCCGTTGCGGAGCAAATGAGTGCGTTTCGAGAAGAAATGGATAGGAAGTATTCTGAATTTCGGGGTAGTAGTGAAATGGAGCGTTGTCTTAAAAGCTTCATGAGGACTAAACCCCCGATGTATGACGGGAAACCGGATCCTTTGATAAGCACAACTTGGATCTCGGATGTGGAAGGGTGTTTTCGTACTATTGAATGCCCTCCTGAGAAGAGGACGAGACTCGCTAGTAGTTTGTTGCGGGGTAGGGCAAAGGATTGGTTGGATGGTAAGATTGATCTTGTCGGTGGTGAACCGTTTATGGCGTTATCGTGGGACGGGTACAAGAAGGAATTCTTCGAGGAGTTCCGGACTTCAGCCGATTTGTCGGAAATGCGTAATGAGTTGCGAAATTTGCAACAGGGTTCTATGGATTTGAATACTCTCAAGACGACCTTTATGGCGAAGGCTCGTTTTTGACCGGAGTATTTGGGGAATGATAATTTGTTGATGCAAGATTTCTATCGAACCTTGAATGATGACTTGAAGAATAAGATTAGTCGGGGTCACGCGAAATCGTTTGCGGAATTATTCGCCGTGGCTAGAGGTTTCGAGTCGTATACGCGATCAAAGATTGGTGAACCTTCAAGTGAGAGAAGGGTTGTTTCGTATGGTGTTCCGAGTAAGAGGACTAAGGGTCCGAGTGTGAGCAAGGGTGGTACGCGGACGGGTATACCGGATTCTAGTGCATCTAGATGTTACAATTGTGGCATGAGGGCTCACAAGTCTTGGGAATTTTTGGTACCAAAGGGTGATGGTATGGTGTGTTTCAATTGCCAAGAAGAAGGACATCGTAAGTCGTAATGTCCCAAGTTAGCGGGGACGGATGCGGCAAGGAGACGTTAAGGTACGTTTCGTTTTAATAAATATGTCCTTGATTATTTATTAAGTGCCGTTGAATTTGAGTTTGTAAAATGCCTTATGTTGTGCATATTGTTGTTATGGGTGACGTTCCTAATGGAAGTACCCTATGGTGATGTTTTGATTAATGGGCGAAGGGCGTAAGACTTGGTGCAACCAAGCATTCCTTAGTATTTGGGAAATGTTCCTACCAAGCCATGAAAATGGGTTTTGGTGTTCGATTGTTAAGCGCGCGTTCGCTATAGTGTGGAAGTTGATGAACCATGAGGTTCGTCGGGTGGTTGGAAACCTTGAGATAGAGTGTTTTGAATCTCGATGTATGTTGGTAATGGAGTTTATATGACGCGACATTAGGTGCCTCTTCTATACCTACTAGCGTGGTGTTCGACTCCGATTGTGTTGTGGTTACATTGTACTTAGGGTACCGGAGTGAAACCCTTAGGTACATGAGTGACTATGTGGAAATTGACAAACTAAAGCAATTGGATGATTGCGAGGGTGTGGTTTGTGTAATCGTGGTACACTTTTTGTTCGAAGTGTTTAAGGATTGATTGAAATCCTTCGTGTGTTCAAGGCTGGAGCAAGATATGGTGATGGGTCGTGTGAGCCCAATCGTTTGTAAAGTCTACCTTTGGTAGCATTGTACGGTTGTACGAGTTGTGGATATGGGACGTAGTTCCAAGTGGGGGAGTTACACTCCCGCACGAGGAAGTTTTAGTGTGAGATTTCGGATGATGCTTTTGGTAGATCCGGAAAATGTTGTCGAGACCTGGTTTTGGTTGATTTGTGGTAGATTACAATTTCGGATAAATTGTACTTATGGTTTGGATTTGAATTATCACCGAGGTGGTAATGTGGTAAATCTCGTTGAGAGATAAAGGACGTGTTTGGCGAGCAAGGTGAAATCCCTAGGTTAAGGGATGTGCGTATCGGATTCTCTTCTAGAGAATTATTGTTTTGTACCTATGTTTGATATAGGTGGTTCTTGCTCGAGTGTGTGAATGGTTAGTGGTATCTGTTTGGATTCACTATGGCGTAGCAGAGCGCGATGTTACGCTACTCGTCGTTCGAGGCCAAAAGGGCGTTGATTGATGAAGCATGACTTTCGGAGTCCGCTGACTTCATCATGGTATTGGTGATTGATGAAGCATGACCTTTAGGGTCCGCTGACTTCATCATGGGAGTATGCGATTGGTGGAGCATGACCTTCGGGGTCCGCTGACTTCATCATGAGCGAGGTGTTATATCGGTGAAGCATAACCGTTGACGGGGTCCGCTGACTTCATCCGGTGTTGAGATTGGTGAAGCATGATCTTCGGGTCCGCTGACTTCATCATGGTAGTGGATCGCGTGTGGTTTCGGATTCACGATGACGCGTGTGGTTTCGGTCATCTTATTGTGGAAGTGAGTCGCGTGTAGTTCGGATTCACAAATGACTCGTGTGGTTTCGGTCATTGTATTGAGGAGTGAGTCTCGTGTAGTTCGGATTCACAAATGACTCGTGTAGTTCGGTCATTCCTCCGTGATAGTGACTCTCGTGTAGTTCGGATTCACTAAGGCGCGTGTAGTTCGGCCAATCCCGATTGTTGTTGAGGCGAAGGTAATGAGTCGCGTGTGGTTTCGGATTCACTAAGGCGCGTGTAGTTTTCGGCCAGCCTTCAGGTTGTGTGATCTGTCGGTTGTTTTATACACCGATGGTGGGGTCGTAAGGACCGTGATATGATCTATTGGTTGTTTGATACACCAATGGTGGGGTCGTAAGGACCATGTTGGGGGAACTATCGGTTGTTTTATACGCCGATGGTGGGGTCGTGAGGACCATGTTGTATGATTAGTGATGCGATAGCCGTGCTTCGCTCATATGTTGCTACGGGTGTGACGATAGTCGATTTTGTACACCTTGGGATTAACGTTACCATAGTCGTTTTGGGCGTTATCGGTCTTAACCGTTTGTTATGATGTTACGGTAGTTGCGTATTGGTCGTATTGCGCACTACAAGGGATGTATAGTGATGGGTGTTATCCGTAAGGATTCGTTTGGTTCGGTCTTCATCGCTTCGGGTTGTTGACCTTAGGTTGAGACTTGGTTGTTTTTATCGTCGTACTCGGTAAGGGTATGCTAAGGAATTGGTATCTCGATACGAGATTGGTTGAGTTTTCCCGATGTGAGGGATTGAGTTAGTGCTAGTGCTCGGAATTATGGAATTTGATAAATCACGGGTGACGATTTAGATGTTAAGGGTAACTCTTTGAGAAGAATTGTCTAAGGGATCGTTGTAGACTTCGGTTGTCGCGTGTATTGTACGTCTCGGGATGCGATCATGTGTGTAATTTGTCATTGGATTAACCATTGGGTTAGCGAGTTTGTGGTAGAAGTCGGTTTGAAATGCATGTTCGACGACCATTGAGTGTGGGTCCGTTTGGGTTCGTGACTAGGATCACGAGGACGTGATCGAGTCTAAGTGGGGGAGAGTTGTAACACCCCGTTTTTCCCCGTATATGATTTATAGGTGAATTGGGTATGTACGACTAGTTTACGGATGGTTCAAGGCGTACTCGCATGTTGAAGTTAGTACGGGAGAAAAATGAATCAGGGAAAGCAGAGTGTCGCGGCGCGACAAATGGAGCAGCGGCGCGGCATTTCGAAAGAATCCAGATCAGAAGTTAATTATAAAATGATCCCAGACTTAGTCAAATGTCGCGGCGCGACATTTAAGGCCGCGACGCGGCATACTGTACGAAATGGCACCAGATTCTTGTAATTTTAAATGAAGTTCAAAGGCATTTTGGTCTTTTCACATTTGAGCCAGATTTGAGGCTTTAACCTCATCCACTCATTTCATTTTCCTTTTCTTTCCATTTTTCTCTCAAAACTCAAACACCCAATTGAATTCAAAGGGATTTTTGGAAAGGAAGAAGCGGGATTTGATCTTTGGCGTAGTTGACTAGGTTGTTCTCCTCGTTCTTAGCTACACGGTGATACTAGTGGTAAGCTCTAACTCCGAATTTCATTTTCGTGTTCATCATTCAAATTTGGGGCTTTTGATTGTATGATTCATAGGTGAAACCCATTTAGTTGTTAATTGGAGATTAACACCAATATTCGGGTTTATAAGTGTTAAAGGCGAGTTTTGGGTTGGTTAATGATTTAACCATGTTTAAGACTTGAGGATGGTGTATAATCACTAGTATTAGCGATTATTGATGTTTTGGAGACCTTTAGGGTTCTTGTGGTTGACTAACTTTGACTAGAGTCAAAATTAGGGTTTGTTGAGGATTATAACCCGAATGTCGATTCGTTGAGGTTTATAAACTTAAAATGGATTAAGTTGAAGTATGAAACCGAGTTAAACATGTTTTAGTGTCAAAACTTGTAAATGGTGAGATTTTGACCTTATGGGTCAAAATTAGGGTTTATGGGCGATTTTGAGAACGATAAGTGTTTAACACTTGGGTTTGGGTTAAATTGGCATGTTAGGGCCATTTTCACCCGTGTTAGTAATTATTGGATAGTTTGGGCGCGGTTTGTACTAGGAAGTGCATTTGGGTCGAATTTGCACTAAGTGTCAAATTGGGTTGGTATGTAAATCCAATCTAAGTGTGTTGTTGAATTTGTGATAATGGAATAGGTACTTTCCATTGGCGTGTTGCGGATTATTCGATTGCATTCATCAAGGCGACAAGGTGAGTGTTAATATCCTATGTGCATATGTATGTGTAGGATGGGTGCGGGTCGGGTGAAGTGGTTCTCGGTTATAGAGCTCACTTCACATATAGGTGGATTTGATGGACTTGTGTATAGGTCCAATTGGCAAGGTTGTGCGTTTTGGTTGACCTCCTTTTGGCGAGGTGTACACTTGTGTGTACGTTATCACATGTATTGTGATGTGGATTTGGATAACCCCGATGTGGTGGATTTTATAATCCCGTGGCCGTGGGTTTGTTATTGAAGAAGTGAATCGCGTGTAGTTCGGATTCACGATGACTCGTGCAGTTCGGTCATCTTATTGAGGTAGTAATCTCGTGTGGTTTCGGATTGCTAAGGCTCGTGTAGTTCGGCCAACCTCGATGATGTGAAGATAGTAATCTCGTGTGGATTCGGATTACTAAGGCTCTTGTAGTTCGGCCAATCTTCATTGTGGCGTTTGGTATTCGGTAATGGGTTAAGGGGTTAACCTTATTCGTTTTATATATTGTTATATATGTATATTAATGTAATGTTGTGTTGTAGCTAACCCTCCGGGTGTAGCTTATTGGCGTTGTTCACATCGTCGTGGTGAACTTACAATTTGTTGATATCTTTAGCTTGTTGCTTAGAGATCGTACGGTATGCTTAGTGTAGTTGCCTTATACATGGATGCTTCGGTATGCGGTATTTGATATTTTGTGGCGTTTCCATTTTATGCATATATATGTATGTAGTATATTATCATTCACTAAGCGTTAGCTTACCCTCTCGTTGTTTACATTTTTATAGGTTGCATGCTTGGCGGCTCAGGTAAGCTTGGGAACTAGAGATCTTGGCTAGGTTGCTTAGGAGATCTTGCTTTTGTACTCGATTAGGATTTGGGTAGCGTAGTCCCAAATCACCATGCTCGGTTTTGTTGGAAACTAAACTAGTCGGGTCGTGCATGTCTGTTTGGACAATTAATCAATGTATTAAATGTTTTAAGGTTTATTAAACTTATAATTGTATTAAAGATGTTTATGGAAACACAATTGGGACCTAAGGTGTTATTTAACGCGTATTAAAAGGAAAAAATTTTATGGGCCGGTTTTAATACGGGTTGGGTTGTTACAAGTGGGCATACTTCTTCTACGTTTCAGCTTTGGGCTTTCCTCAGTGCTTTTTGCCCTCTTAGAGCTTATGCTCTTCTTGCGTGTCTTTTTGATTGGAGGAGGAGTGGGGAGCGTCTCACCAGTAATGTCAACCGAGCCTGTTGTTTGCTGCTCAGTGGTGGTGTCCTCCGTTGTCCGTTCAGACTCGGACTCACTATCAGAACTGCAATTACTGCTTTCTTCCCCCTTTTCAGCAGCAGCAGCAGCAGCCTTAGTCTCAGCTGCAACCCTCTCTGCCTCTAGCTCGGCAGGCGTCTTATCACGAGCAGTGATAACCACATCATCCTCAAGGTCGAGGGATAACAGAGCAGAACGAACAAGCATTTCGGTATTTGCTGCAAAAATTAAACAAAGACAAAAATAGCAATATAAGCAACAATAACATAAAGTAGGCAGACATTTATGTATATTAGGATGATCATATCACATCCTACCCTTGTTTTTCTGACGGAGTACTGGCACAGAAGTAGTTGGCCATTCCTGGCTTACTCTGCACAACACAAGAATCCCCTCATACTTTTCATATGATCTGGGAGGAAGGTAGAGATCTTTCAGACGATCCACTATTCGTCTCTCTGCGTTGGTTATCTTAACACCCTTTCCCACACCAGGATCTAAAGGCTTCCATTTCCGGACAACGGAATACTCTTCCGGAATTACTATCTCGTCAACAAAGAAAAATGGACTCTTCCAGTCTTTCAAGTTTGACACTTTATTCGTACCAACAAAATGTGCATTTCGTTTATTGTCAATAGTAAGCCAACACTGACTAATCGTACGAATTCTAAACAGAGAGATAAAAACTTTAATGCGAGGCTTAATATTGACAGCATTGCAGTACATTTCAAACAGGATAATTTTTTGAAGGCCGTGGGGATGCATTTGGCTAAGGCAGGCTTTATAATATCTAAGGATGCGGAGGAGAAATTTAGTAAGAGGAACACGGAGATTGCCGTGAGTAAGTCGTAAAGCATATAAAGAAATTTTTCCGGCAGGAGGATCGTTGGCAGTTTGCCTGTTGGTAGGAAAAATAGGGTTGTATTGATTAAGATGACGAAAAGCAATCTTCAAGCCGTTCAAATGGCTCGCCGATAATGATGATGCCATTGTGCTAAACTCAGGCAGATCAGTGGTTTCTGAAGAAGAAGCCTCAACGTGTTCTTGACCAGTACTCGGTGCAGAAGCCATGATAATAAAATAAAAAGATATCAATAAGAAGGAAATAGCAGTAAGATGAAGTGTAACTGACCTTGGAAGACGATAAACCTTAAAGAGTTGAAAGTTGAAGAAAGCGATGAAGATTTGGGTAGAAATGTGCTTTTTGAATCTTGGCAAAGGTAAAAAAGTGAAGGTAAAAGGGTTATGACGGTTTATATAGGAGTTCATCAATGCAATTTTTATGGATACGATTGCGACACGTGTACGGGCAAATTTAAACGTGGGGTATGAAGTAACACTTTTTCCAGCTGGAGGCGCGTGGAGAATCTCAACCATTTAAAATTAATCATCACAGCGTCAGTAAATTTCGTCTGCAAATAATGCCTGTAACGTTTTTCTCGATGCAAATGGAAAATGTGAAGACTTGTGTGGCACAATATTCGAAATTTATTTCGAATATTGTTTGGCATGCGTTGGTAGAAGTTTAACAACTTAATCCTTTTTCAAATGCTTAAGTCATTAAACTGGGGGGACTTAATGGTGTATCCTATCGTATACACGCATAAAGGCACAATATTCTCATGAAAATAGCATCAGGAACACTGAGAACAATGGTTTTGTGAAACTGTCCGTCAAGCGTTCTCCGCTGTGCAGGCTGCTTCCGTCATGCATAAGCCCTGAAGGCCGCCTAGCGCTTAAGCCCTGACCGGAGAACGTCACATCCAGCGCATATTTCGGATCACGAATAACAGAATGTATCATCAGCTGATACGTGTCCCCGAACAATCCGGTGGATCTGACACTATAAATAGACCCCTTGGGTCGTCATTTTACACATTCAGACATTCTGATAACTTGTGAGCAGAGACTTCACCTTTCTCTCTCACATAGTACTTTCTCTCACTAGAAGTCATCCGGCTAACAGCTAAACGCTAAACGAACAACAGATTGATTAAGCCACCCCACAGATTTCCAGATCTGTGTACCGGGTCTGCAGGGGTTATTTCCCGAGGGTAAACATCAATCGGCAACACTCCCACATCCTTAGCTAGATTACTTCTAGTATTGTGCTAACACACTAAGCCTTACCTCATAAGGAAATAGGTATTAACAGCTAACGATCATGTCGTTGAAGCGCAACTCGAGTCGAACTAAAAGGTATAACCCGTCAAAGATTTAAATGTTATTTTACATCTCCGCGTTTCGCTATGGAATTGTCGACTTTTAAAAATTTAACGCAAAATCAACGTGTATGAAAAGCACCTCAAATATTTATCGTTTTTTAAAAAGCGTCCGTTTTGCCTATAGTTAGTGACATTGTGTTCCTAAAATTATTTCGAGTTTAACGATGTTGTAGGAAAAATTTAACTCGTTGCGAGCGAGAAGATATGACTCGTTGAATATTAAGGTGGAGTTTAGTTAAGATTTTTTATGAAAATAGTTAGTTGACATTTTACCCCTCTTTGGGGGTCGGTTTTATTTTTTGAATAAAATTGGGGGGTTATTTGGCAAAGTGGAAGGTAAAAAAAAGACGAAATGACCAAAATATCCCTGACACTATTGACGAATAGTGCTTACAGGGTTTTATCTATTAATTATATTGATAAATTACATTTTACATATACTTTGTACACTAACAAAAGTGTCGGCCAAACATAAATTAATTAGTCTACGCGCTCTCACGTAATAGGTGCTTCACTACCACTTACGTCCAAACACGTGTACATGAGGAGAGTAAGATCGTGGCAGAAATTCATTGGCCGTGGGCCCATGAAGAATACTACATTTGATAACATTTGTGCCAAACGTGTACGGTTGTTCTATCTATATTGATATAAACGAGGCTAAAAAAACACTTCAGTTAACAGTCGGTTAATGAACGTTTAAAAAAAGTTAACGATCGAGTAACTAAACGTTAAAAAGCAAAAGAATGAAAAAGAATGGAAAAAAGGAAGTGGAAAAAAGTTACTCGTATAAAAAGATAGCTTTGCTACGGGGTGTTGACGATAAGACCATTTGTAGTGGTAACGGGGTGATGGGGTGTTTTTGTGGGGTATAGTGCTGATTTGGCAAAGGTGATGGCGTGATGGAGTTTGTAGTGGTGGACGTGATGGTTGTGTGATAAGTTAAATTGGTCCCACTTTTTAATTTATTTTTCATTTTAGTTTGATTTATTTTTTTTTTATTTTGTTTATTTTTTATAAAAATATTACATACAATAAAAGCTGACTTTTATTTTGTTAGTTATTATATACTCCGTATTTACATTTACATATACATATATATTTATGTTGTAGTATCTTTTATTTTTTCAAGTTTAAGTTTAAACTGTAAAATCATACAAAGTCTAGGGATCGAAATGTAAATTTGTTTCTTTTATTTCTTCTTCATCTTCCCAGATCTCTATCTTCACAGATCTATATCTTCATCTTCTTAAATATTTTCTTCATCTCACAATACACTTTAAAATCAAAATATACCCAAATATTAAAATCAGAATAGAAAGTATAAATACATATGGAAGCTTTTGATTGGGCAAGACTCCCTCACGCCACTGAAGCAGCCATCGCGCCGGCTCAATCTTGCTCCGATCACGCCGCGTTACGGCGCCACCATAGCGTGATGGTGGCGATTCCGAGGCCACCACGCTGCACTACGAATGGTCTAAGTTGATTTAACATTAAACGGTTAACGGTTAGTTAATTAAGTGTTTAAATCAAATGAATAAAAAGAAGTGGGGAAAGTTGTAAAAATAATAATGGGAAGAAAAAAAAAACTCAATTACCAAAATAACACCAAAGTTGGGGTCTTTACATGTTTACCACCATGAATAGTACCCATGCTCATGGGGTTTAGTGTATAGTTATAGTTATAATATATATATATATATATATATATATATATATATATATATATATATATATATATATATATATATATATGGGTGGTGATATTTCTACTCATTTGAAAAATGCTCATGGGGTTTAGTGTATAGTTATAATTATAATATAATATATATGGGTGGTGATATTTCTACTCATTTGAAAATTCACTTAAAAAGTCTAATATACCCTTAAGTAATGTGTTACACAAATCCTAAGTTGAAATTTATATAAGAATAAATCTGGAAGATAGTGTTAAATGAAAGTGAATCTATCAAATTTGAACTTATACATATCAAATTTGCACTTATACTGTAAATATAAATATAACTCGCATGGAATAAGCACTACTAGTAGCCATGAGAATTTCCGTCATTTTGTGTTTTATTATTAAACTAGTTGTGGAGCCCTCGCTTCGCGCCGGGTGCTCCGTTTTGAATGCGAGTTAAAAAAAAGTCGTGATCTATTTTGTAAAAAAGAATTTTTTTCAACATAACATTGAAGGGTTGTTCCTTTTGTGAAAGTTGCTTCTTTTAGCGTTTGGGTTTTATTTTAAAAAAAAAGTTAGTAAAGTGGGGGTTCGATTTGTATTTTAATAAAAGTTAGTGGGTTAAGTTTGTGAAATTTGAAAAAACTTTAAGTATAAAGTGGGGGTTCGATTTGTATTTTAATAAAAGTTAGGGGGTTAAGTTTGTGAAAATTGAAATGAATATTAGTAAAAAAAATAAAAAATAGTAAGTGGGGGTTCGATTTGTATTTTAATAAAAGTTAGCGGGTTAAGCTTGTGAAATTTAGAGAAAATATACGTATAAAGTGAGGGGTTCGATTTGTATTTTAATGAAAGTTAGGGGATTAAGTTTGCGAAAAGTGAAAAAATGAATAATACTATTCATTTCAACGTTAGCTGTTAAATATAGGTATACAATAAATAAACAAGAGATAGATAGATGCAGTGGCGGAGCCACATGTGTTTGGATGGGGTCATATGACACCATCGACCAAAATATGTGAACTAGTAATTTCTAATTTAATAGGGTAGTAGAAGTTTGGATTCTTGAAAATTGACCACATTCCACTTTAATAAAAAACCACACCTCAGCAGTTCTTATACCGAGTATTTAATATAGTGTACTTTTGCATTTGAGAGTTGGATTCGAAACTGAGTTGGTAAAAAAACACAGCCCAGTTATATATTACTATACACATATATATACAGCCCAATTAGCTATTTTTTTTTTGGGTAAAGAGCCCAATTAGTTTAATAATACTGTTAATACAAATGGTTGCTAACTTGCTAAGCATCTAGACAAATTAAAGTTGTATTCATCATATTACTATGAATTGTTTATGTTACTTATTTGAACTTATGTTATTTATTTGATAATTCTTTGATAATTCTGTATTATATCATATTATCATGAATGAATTGGTTTATATCATATTATCATGATTTTTTTTTACGGATGAAGCAATTATGAATCGTTTTCAACAAATGAAATATCATAAGAGATAATTGAATTGTGATAGAAAGTAAGTTAATTTTTTTACTTTTATTTTTGTAAATTTTAGTTTGCGAATAACTGTATTATATCATATTATCATGAATGAATTGGTTTATATCATATTATCATGATTTTTTTACGGATGAAGCAATTATGAATCGTTTTTAACAAATGAAATATCATAAGAGATAGTTGTGATAGAAAGTAAGTTAATTTTTTTACTTTTATTTTTGTAAATTTTAGTTTACGAATAACATTTTGGACTTAAACATTTCGATGTTATTTTATGACACCAACTAGTTAGAATCCTGGCTTCGCCACTGGATAGATGTGAGCGCTTCACTACTTCACTACGTTGTATTCATCATTGTTAAACTAACTAATAGTTGATACCAACATATAACCATTTAGATTTATCATTCTAAAATTCTTAAAAGATTCACCTTATCATGGGCAATGAAACATGAATTGCAAGTCTTTATCAGTAATTCACTACTGTCCAGAATTTACCTGAACTATTCTAGTGCATTTTCTATTGATCATAACAAATTCAACATATATATTAGACAAAACAACCCACCCATTACCACAGTTAGCATTTCCTTCACAATGATTTTTTTTTTTTTTTTTTAAATAACCAGTTCTTGCTAGATATTACTGATACAATAGCATTGGTTTATCATTCATAACAGTCAAAAATGCTATGAAAATATGCAAATAAACTTTAGATAAAATTACCAGTTGCAGCTTGAAAAGAACTTGAGATAGATTGTGAGTTCGAGTCTCGTTGTCGACAAAAGAATGTGTGTGTTTGCCGTTCTACAATAAAACACACTATACAAAGCATTACATATTAGCCGATACCTGAAGAATGAAATTGCCATCCTTGGGTTAGAAATCCATTGCAGAGAGTTTAAAGATGATTTTTTTCCCTCTATTCGCGATCCATTCATAGCTTTTAGCTTGAATCTTGTTTAGTTGCCATGGAGTCTGATATACGTTTTTATTTTCCGGAACACCCATTAATTTCTATTTTTGCAAATTATGTACTCCAATTTATTTTCAGCATCAAAGTCAATGCCCCAAAGTATAGCTAGTGGAGACTGAACATGGCCGAGTCTCCTTTGAAGATTCCTAAGCATCCAACCATGAACCACTGGGCCACCCCCTAGGGTCGGTAAAAGCACCTTTTTAAAGTCAACATGAAACACGGTGCTATCGGTTCACCAAATGTCATTGCAAGAACAAACTCCATCAACAAATCTATGAAACCGAACTCTATCCCTAACTACGATCTCTCGCGCATACACCCTACTAATAATCTTAGTCACTTCATGGCAATCACTACAAACTCTAAGGTTCTTCACTACTCGAATCACAACAGGAGCCTTTGTCTTCAAAATTCCATAAGCAATGGCTAATCTTTCACTATGCTCACAAAGCGCTTCCTCCTTTACATCATCGCTGACATCATGAAGCACTTCAGAAACATTCGATTTATGACCCAATGAACTAACCCGTTTCAACATATCGCTCAATACTTCCCTTATCTCCTTTAACTCAGGATGAGACCAGTCACCTAATACAAACTCGTGTACAGTTCCATCAACTTCAATAGAGCTACAACCGGGTATCGTTTTAAACCCTTTATCTCTCATTAGTTTTCTCATATGGCTCATTTTAGACCATTCGGAACACGTTGCGTAAAAGCTTGATAACAGGGCGTAATTTTCTGGATTATATGGTTCCAATTCGAGTAGTTTATGACCAGCTAATTCTCCTTTCTCCAAGTTCTTATTTTTCTTGCAAGCAACAAGAAAAGTTCTCCATATTACTGGATCAGGGTCAATTGGCATGTTTTTTATAAAAGTATAAGCCTTTTCAAACAACTTAGCACGACAATATAGATCAACCATGCAACTGTAATGCTCCATTGACGGTTGTCTTCCAGATTCAAGCAAGCTAGCCCAATGTTTCTGCCCCTCGGACACAAGTTGAGCATGGGCACATGCTAATAACACGCCGAGGAATGCTACATCATTAGGTTTCACCTAAAAAGATATTTTCAAATGCCATTATTAAAAGTTATGGAGAATTAGAGGAGAAAAATGCTGATATATTTATATAACCAATCCATTCAGGGTTATGTGTTATCTCTGGCTGGGAAATATAAGAAAACTAGTAAAAAGAAAAACTAGTCAGATTGGTCGAACGGGTCAAAAGCCACATAAAGTATATGTTAGAAGTATTACTTTTAACGCTTAAAAGCTTCAAAGATTAGCACTTTTTTATCGTTATTGTGTTCACAATAGTTTACAGAATTCAAATTATATTCTGGGTACCTGACCCATACCAAAATTATCAAGTTTCACTCATTTTGCCACCTCTAACCAGTGGTGAAACAAAAAAAATTTCACCGGGGGTGAACAATTTTTAAAAGCGTAGCAACTATTTTTGGACAAAATATGGAGGTTTTTGAGCAAAATACGAAGGCTTTCGGGCAAAATCTGGAGGCTTTGGGGGCAAAATATGAAGATTTTTGGGCAAAAAAAAAAAATCCACCGGAGACAAAATAGAAAAAAAATTCCAAATTTTTGGCACTAAAGAATGAAAATCCACTGGGGCAGGAGCCCCCCTTCCCCTACCTATTTCCGCCACTGCCTCTGACTAAAATGCACTACAGAATTTTTCTTGTTAATAGTACCTGGGATTCTTCCATATTGGCAAATGTAGTCAAAGCATCATCTGCATACCCATGTATAGCGAACCCAACGATCATTGAGCTCCAAGCTCTTGAATCTTTAGCAGCCATTTCATCAAAAACCGCTTTAGCTTTTTCAATACATCCACACTTTGCATACATATCAATAATCGCAGTACTAAGTTTCACATCCATCACAATCCTATTCTTC
This sequence comes from Rutidosis leptorrhynchoides, assembly GCF_046630445.1. Classification (NCBI taxonomy): domain Eukaryota; kingdom Viridiplantae; phylum Streptophyta; class Magnoliopsida; order Asterales; family Asteraceae; genus Rutidosis; species Rutidosis leptorrhynchoides. The sequence goes on from NC_092342.1 coordinate 48,251,420, forward strand.
TTAATAAAAGCATGTACCCACATACCAACATTCAACGTCCCCAAACCACCAACCGCAGACACCACACTAACCATAGTTACTTCATCAACAACAACACCCGCCTTTTGCATATCCCCAAACAAACGTAACGCCTCATCAAACAACCCAACTTTCGTATATGTTGGTGCATATTCGTGAATCCCTAGTTCTTATTCGTTGTTGCTTAACTCTGTCTTGTAATGTGTTCTTAATGATTAATCGTTACTTTGCGTTCTTATTAATTACATAATCTTATTATTGCTGAAGTCTCAGTCGGACGACTGTAGATTCAGTCGAACGACTGACTAGCTCAGTCGGACGACTGTAAGACTACAGTCGGCCGACTGTCGACATCTGGTATTATATATACGGGAACTCTGGAACAGATTAGGGTTACGCATTCTCACTACCCTCTCCGATTCCCTTCGTCCCCATTCGTCTCCGACCACTTTTACCACCGAAATAACACCATCAGGCCACGTCTTAACCTAGGGTTCGACCTAGATTCGACTTAGACGCTTATCGCTTGACCCGTTATTCGATTAAGCTTGATTTCGTGTTTCCGCCACGAGATCCTGACATAGACCGACCTCTAGATCCGTAGAAAGTAATCTACAAACTGGTATCAGAGCAAGTTTAAGATGAGTTCTTTGGGGACAATCAAGTTTTTCCTCGGTCTCCAGGTTGCACAAACAGATAAAGGCATTTTCTTACACCAGACGAAATATGTTGCCGATATTCTTACTCGTTTTCAAATGGAGGCTGAGAGACCTGCTAAGACACCTCTTTCGGTTAATCACGGCATCTCACCGGATATGGACGGTGCGAAGGTTGATCAGACTTTGTACCGGGCCATGATTGGGTCCCTTATGTACTTGACGGCGTCTCGACCGGACATAATGTTTGCGGTTTGCCTGTGTGCTCGCTATCAGGCGAACCCGAATGTTCATCACATGTTGGTCGTTAAGAAGATAATGCGCTACTTGAAAGAAACGCCGAGTTTGGGTTTGTGGTATCCGTGTGCGGATGGGTTTGAGTTAACAGCGTACAGTGACTCGGATTATGGTGGATGCAAAAAGGATTTCAAGTCAACTTCTGGGGGTTGTCAGTTTTTAGGAAAGCGGTTGGTCACATGGCAGTGTAAGAAGCAGACTGCGGTAGCTCAATCTACCTGTGAAGCGGAATACATTGCTGCAGCAAGCTGTACATCTCAAGTTATCTGGATCCAACAACAGCTGCGTGACTACGGTTTGCAAATTTCTAATACCCCTATTTTTGTTGATAATACTGCCGCCATAGCGGTCACTAAGAATCCCGTAAACCATTCAAAAACTAAACACATCGGGATTAAATACCACTTTATAAGGGATTGTTATGAAAAACGTTTAATTGATGTAGTTCAAATTGGGACTACTGAACAGAGGGCTGATCTGTTCACAAAAGCTTTTGATAGACCACGTTTTGAATTTTTATTAACTGAAATTGGACTAAAGCTTTTAAAAGACATGGTTCCCGACAAAGAGACTGAAAAATAACTCGAGTCATAGTCTTTTCTGTAACATTACTGCCTTTTATTTTTGTGTGTTTATTTATTTTCTGTTTGTATAGATAAAATCCAAAAAGCCAAAAAGATTTTCGGTTTTAGTATTTTAGGGGGAGAAAATCGCAACATCAGAAAATACAAAAAAAAATGAGAAAAACAAAAATACAAAAAAATAGAAAATGGAAAAAGAGTTATTTAACCTTGTTGGGAGATGAGGAAATTTTACTGATCATGTATGTTTAACGTTCTAAGCGTATGTAATATAGGCTTTTATCAAAGGTGTATTGGTAAGTCTTACTGACCTAATCTTGGAATGAGGTGATCACACGAACAACCAAGTAAATATCTTGACAAGGAAATCGTGGAAAGGTTTACAGCGGTTGATGGTAGTCACTTAACTACCACAGATGCGTATGAAAGAAATAATTGTTGGGGAAATCAACAAAAGGTGAGGGTATCCCCTATTGAGACTTTCTCTGCGAGACAATTAGCGCTGGGTATTAAGTACTTGCAATACAATACTCAGAAAATCAATACAAGGCGATGTATTCTGTTATGCGTGCACACTGTTTCTAGTTACCTTACATGCCAAGATTAGGAGAATCGAAATTAATACTCAAATATGCACTCAAAATAGTAGATACTTAAGTGTACACCGAGGTAAACATATTTCAGATAAACAGACAATCATGGGCTGTTGAAAAGCAATTGAAGACACATTTATTGAAGACATCATGTTCAAGATACACAAAGACAACCGTTGTTTATAAAAAAAAAAAAAAAAAAAAAAAAAAAAAAAAAAAAAAAAAAAAAAAAAAAAAAATATGAAAAAAAATTGAGATGAAAAATGAAAAATGAAAAAAATGAAAAAAATTAGTAGAAAAATTTTGAGACAACTGGTTGGTCTAGAAGACATTTGAAGTCAACAGTTCTGAAGAAGACAAGGATTCAAATCATGATCAATCGTCAAGAACGAGATTGAGATGAATTCTACACACGAAGAATGTTCATGTTTCAGATCATTTCACGATAATACCAAGGTGTATTCTTAAGTTTAGGCAATCAAGGAGATATCTCAAAAATCTCTGAAGTTATAGGTTAGGTCATCATATGCGATTATTATTCCGTTTCCCAAGTAACTTTAATAATAATTAGAATACGGCATAAGGGGTCTCTAGCGACAGTGGTCAACTTCTTGACGCATGTATTCAGGATACTGGTTCTGTGAGATCTAGCCGAGCTAATGGTTTCAAAGTGTTAAGTCAAGGTAGAGACTCATGGTCGACAGGGATATTCCGAAAATTACTGTGAGAACCTTCCTTCACAATTAGATCCAAAGTATGCACTCGTGGTAACGGACAGCGTCGGGATTTTCGTGCTCAATTGACTACCGTAAACATCGTGCGATCTGAAATGAGGACTGACTCTATGATCTAAGCAAACATAGTAATATGTCAAAGTAATTAATATAACGTGATCATCAAAATGTCTGGGGTGACAGTCAGTAATTCTAGTCGTGTGCTAATACCAAGAGCTGAAGATAAAACTTATAGGTACTTAAATCTTATGAAATGAACGTTCATAAACTACAACTTAATGACAGTTCTGATCCCTGAATTATCAAAGTTATCTATCTCACAAAAATGTGTTCCTTAATGTTTGCTAGTTTCATATGTAGATTTGTTTCATTTATGTTTAATTGTTCTTCAGCTATGTTTCATTCAGAAAAATACAAAAAGATTTTCGTTTATTTTGTTTGTTAGCATAGTAAGACTGATAAGAGTCGTTTTTAGTGATGTCTCTTTGTCGAAATGGAACTTAATTATGATTGGAATTCTAATTGGACTAAATATGATGAATTTTAATGTGAAAGATCAGTCCCAGGGGGAGTTTTGAGCAAACGGTTTGGGAAAGTGAAGTTTAAAGAAAAAGTTGTTTTTTTTTTTTTTTTTTTTGAATTTTGAATCGACAGTCGAGCGAATGAAGGGTTCACTCGCACGAGTGATACTTCAGTCGCACGACTGAGAGTGAAAATATGGGATCAGTGACTGCTGTACACTCGTACGAATGAGGTTCTCACTCGTTCGAGTGAGATGTCACTCGGACGAGTGTGGCAAAAATGTGAAGCGACTGACGTACAGTCGTACGACTGTGTCTGTCTGGTATATAAGGAGTTGAACGACAGTCGATTCAAAATACTTGTGAAAATTGGCGAATTTTATCTGGGATTTCGAATTTGAGAAAAGAGCTTTTGCTTTCGTTTTTATTACTCATCTTTGTCTTGTGATTTCAGCGCTCATATTCAGGTACTTTAACTCGTACAGATTCGCAAGTTATGGATGATTTTGTGTTTGAAAACCCAAGTTTAAATTAACACTTTTTGGACCGTTGAATCATCAAATTGGTTTGTGCTTTACGTTAAGCGGCCTATAAAGGCTATTCGCTGTGAATTACAGGTTCTAAAACATCGTATTTGACCAAATCTTCCATCGGACCCAAACAGATCTGATGAACTTCAGTCGGACGAGTGACGTTCGTTACTCGCACGAGTGTGAACTTCACTCGAGCGAATGAATTGTCACCCGGACGGGTGAATCTACACTCGGACGACTGTACTTGCTATTTGACCAGGCCAAGATTCTTGTTTCACCCGTACGACCGAAGTCTTCACTCGAACGAGTGAAGTGACACTCGAACGAGTGTACCTGACATTCGCACGAGTGTAGATGTTTCAGTTTGACTTTTAGGGTTATTTCGTAACGTTTGGCCTGGTTGCGTAGTTCGTCCTGATGTTATGTTTTGTGATTGGTCATGCTCTAAGTCTCTAGTTTCTGTGAATTGTTTGGTTCTGCAGATATGTCTGCTACTACTGAACCTACTGCCTCACGATCGTCTGAGGAGACTCAGGAAGAAATTCCTATTGTTCCGTTGTCAAGGGACTTGCCAGGTTTAAAGGCAAGCAAAGAGCAAAACGTCTGTGCGTACTTAAACGAGACCAGTGACGAATCCAAGGCCTATGGGTTCGTCGACATTATTCTTTTTCTGAAGCGTTCGAGAATCTTCAACGCTATTAGTGTTGAGCGTACTCCATACTACTCACACCAGAGGAAGTTCTGGGAAACTGCTGAGTTAGTGACTGAGGATAACAAGCCAGTGATTTTAGGGCTTGTCGATGGGAAGGTTGTGCGTATTTCTACGCAAATCATTAGGGATGTTATAGGTTTTCCCGATTCTGATGAAATGCCGACAATGCTAAATGTGAAGAAGGTCAGGAAGTGTTTGAAACGATGTGGGTATGCGGATGACATCGTTGTTGGTGCTGTGAAAAGGACGCGGTTCTGTCCTCAGTATCGTTATTTGACTTACGTGATTCTTCGTTGTTTGAGCCCTCTGAAGGGAGGTTACGATGGTTTATCTGCGGTTTTGTGCTCGATGTTTGTTGCGTTAGCGTTAAATCATCCGTACAACTTTTCGAAGACTATTTTCGATAACCTTGTCAGCAATCTCAAGGCTGACACAAGGTCACAGTACCTGATGTACCCTCGATTCCTCCAGATCATAATAGATAGTCAGGTTCCTGACCTGCGTAAAATCAAGGAGGATGTTATTGAGTTGATTCACCTGAACGCGGTTGGTTTAACGCGTTATCAACAAAAGAAGAAGGGGACGGCTGATGTTCCGTTTAAGAGGTTGATTGGTCACTTAGCCGATCCAAATTACGTTTGTCCAGAGGGTGATGCTTGTCGTCACTCAGACAGTGAATCAGATGTAGAGGAAGAGATTGAAGTTGTTGGTGAGCAAGAGGTTGATCAACCGCCTCAAGCTCAGCCAGAAAATCGTCCTGTCGACGGTGGTCAAGGTGAGGAGTTGCCGGACGAAACGGCCGAGGCGTTGAAGCGAAAGATGGAGGAAACTCCACAAGTGTCAACTAAAGCTGTGAGGGTTAAACGTATGAGGTTAATGAAGAAAGTTCTGAAACCTGGCGAGTCTTCGTCAAACATCCAATCTCAATCCCAAACCCAAACAAATCCTACAACAGAAACACCTCCTGTCACTCAAACTCCAACAAATCCAATTCCACAACCTCCACCCACTCAATCAACTCGAACCTTAACCCTAACCAACCCTGATGTAGCCTCGTTAAGTCAGCGATACGCTACGCTGTGTGAAAACTTTGAGCAGTTTCAAAAAGCTGCTGAAGATGAGAAGAAGAAACGTGAAGAAGAGTTCAAGTGGTTAAGGGGAGCCTATGATGCCCAACAGAAGTTGATTGAGGCTCAAAGGAAAGAGATAGATGAGCTGAGAGCGACGTCGGATAGTCACGCTTTAGCCCTACCTCGGGCTGAATCTTTGGCTCAGACGGCTATTAAACGACTCGAAGAACTAGAACAGAATCTGGAGGTGGTTGAGACTATTGAAGAGAGAGGTGGACCTAGCCAGTTTGGGGATTTTAACGAACAGCTCGACTTGGAAGTGGCAAAAGGGTATGACACCGACCACCCTTTACATCCGACTCCGTTACAGGTTATAACTGTCGCGGAGTTCATAGCAATGCAAGATAAACTAAATCATTCTTCTGTTTTTGATGATTTAGAGGAGGGGGAGATTCCTCACGACCTCTCTAGGGAGGACATCGATCGGCTGGTGCGTCTAGAGCAAGAAGCGAATTTATATGCTGACGCAAATGCAGCCTCGTCGTCGTCAAAGGTCCACTTTGATGATGATTCTTTTGAATCGGTTGGAGACAGTGATGATGATTTTGTTGATGAACCTGCTCCTGTTGGTGAAACCGATAATTCTTTTGATGATGTTGTTATAGAGGATGAACCGGTGGAGGATTACCCACGGTATGAGGGAGTTGATGATGATCTCCCTACTTTTGCTGATTTTGAGAAAATGAATGAGGAGATTTTGAACAGAAAGTGTGAAGAGAAAGAACGAACAGAGGTGTTACCGGAAGGGTTTTTGCCGGTAAGGTTTTTGAAAGAAAAGGTAGAGGTTTTGGAAGCGGAATGGAAAATTGCTTTGCGCTGCAGAAATTATTGTGAAAAGCCGAAACTCGAGCCCAATTGGTTGAAGTATGTGATCAAGAGGGACGAGCACATGGGCAAAGGGAAAGTCCTAGCTTGGGCCTGGATTAAAGAGTTGAATTGTTATGCGATCAAGAAAGAAGGTGGAGTGGATTACATGAAAAACCCTTGGGATTTTAAGACTCTGCCTTACTATGAATTCATGCAAGTTGCCAGGCTACGGATGTTATATCAGGAGTTCAGTGGACTCTCCGATATCTTGGCAAAGTGGATAAAAACATCTTTCAAATCAAAGAACTTCGAGGGTTTCCGACCTCAGTTTCCAAAGATTTTTTATCGCACAAACAAGAAAACGGGCCTAAGACGTAAGATTGTGAAATATGATGCGGTGCGCTACATGAGACAAGTACCAGTGAAAAAGATGCCGCAAAACTTTAGCCCACGTTTTCGTTGGTGGTATTATGACGATCGCTCAGAGGAAGCCGTCATTGTGTTGGAAAAGACGAAGGGGGATGACAATGATACAATCCGTGTTCTCGATCCGGTCTGGCTCAGGAATTGTTCCAAAGCTGACATTCATACTTTGCATTTCAGTCGGATGATGTATCGACCCCAGAATCGTGTCCAAGCAGAACAGTTTAGCAAAGTCGCCAAGGTTTGCTATCTGCGAGGCATGAATGCCGATCCTATACAGGGTTGAAGACAAGACAGATACTTTATATTGAACTAGGTCTTAGGGGGAGTTTGTTGGTGCATATTCGTGAATCCCTAGTTCTTATTCGTTGTTGCTTAACTCTGTCTTGTAATGTGTTCTTAATGATTAATCGTTACTTTGCGTTCTTATTAATTACATAATCTTATTATTGCTGAAGTCTCAGTCGGACGACTGTAGATTCAGTCGAACGACTGACTAGCTCAGTCGGACGACTGTAAGACTACAGTCGGCCGACTGTCGACATCTGGTATTATATATACGGGAACTCTGGAACAGATTAGGGTTACGCATTCTCACTACCCTCTCCGATTCCCTTCGTCCCCATTCGTCTCCGACCACTTTTACCACCGAAATAACACCATCAGGCCACGTCTTAACCTAGGGTTCGACCTAGATTCGACTTAGACGCTTATCGCTTGACCCGTTATTCGATTAAGCTTGATTTCGTGTTTCCGCCACGAGATCCTGACATAGACCGACCTCTAGATCCGTAGAAAGTAATCTACAGTATACCCACCAATCATCGTACTCCAAGCAACCATATTTCTCTCAGGCATTTCATCGAACACCTTCCGTGCAAACCCAACCTCCTCACATTTCATATAAAAGTTCACCAACGACGAATGCAAGAACGAACTACGCGTAAAACCGGTACGAACGACACGAGCGTGGACCTGTTGTCCTTCTTTAACTAACGGTAAACTCAAACAACATGATTGTAAAACGAATGCGAGGGTGAAAGTGTTGGGGGTTGGGTGTGTTTTACTGATTAATGTTCTGAAAATGGAAAAGGGTTGTGTAATTGTTGGTTGTGAAACTTGGGGTTTGTGAAAAATGAAACCTTTAATGACGGAATTATATGAAAAAATGGTGGGGTTTGGGGTGTGGGACAGTAGTTTTTTGGCGTATTTGATGTTACCGAATTGGGAGAGAGCGCAAAATGAGATGATTTTTGAAAGGATGAAACGTTGTGTTGGAAATGGTAACGATCGAGTAATGGTGTAGGAGTGGATTTGGTTGAGAATGCGTATGTTTGGACATTTTTGGACCAGTGAAGCAATTCTTTCTTCTTCTTCTTCTTCTTCTTCTTGTTCTTCCAGTTTTTATTTTTGTGGTTGAGGTTTGTAAAGGATTGTTATTGTAACAGAAATTTAAAAGGATGGGTTTAAGTTGTCAAAAAAGTTCAATTTGATTAATTAATTTGATAATTAAATGTATGATATATTGTTTTCGAAGAAAAAACCTATATAGAACGAGTACCCTTGATGAAAGATGAAAGAATCTTTCAAGAACAAAGTTACAAACTTAACCTGGAAACGCCTCACATCTAGATAGGAAAGCTAAACAAAACTAAACCTAATCGAAACAATCAAGCTATCTATAAGCGAGCCGGAACATAAACAAGTCGACGAAACAAACAAAGACTGAATCTGAAGGGAAAAAAAAAAAGAAAAAAGAAAAAAAAAAGTAAACAAGAAAAACGAAAGCTAAACAATCCCACACTGAAAAAGTAGAAGATCAAACACTGAGGTTGTCCGCCAAATTGGACACCTTCTTTCCTCGTTTATCCGGGCTTTAGAAATTTCCCTTCTACTTGCTTGTAATTGAACGACGAATAAGACAAAACATGGGCTTCATTAGAAGAACCCGAACCGTGATCAACTAAAGTGGCCGGAACCGGTTAAGAACAAGCTCGGGCCCCCATCAGAAAGCTTGACCTTCTCCAAGTAACCAAAGACAATATTTTCATCCTCATGGCGAAAAAATGAAGAACCATCAAACACGGACACCTTCTTTCCGTGATTCTTTTTGGTACCAGCAATACATTCGAAAGACACTTTGTAGTCACAAGCAAATCTTCATGCCTTAAGGCAATTCTTCTCGCATTTTTTTACCATAACGGGGCATGCTAATGGTCCATCTTCCAAAGACCGACCCATGGGTAACAGATCTGCCACAACATCGAGCATAAACCCGACACCATCTTTGTTAACTCCTTGTGACTTAACACATTCAACCTCATTGTCATTATGCAGTACCTCCGGAACCGAAACAATAACATCAACAGATTCACAATCAATAACACGAACACCATTAAGACCGACTTCATTTCCAAGCACATGCGGCGCTACTTGTTCTGACTAAGATAAGGCCACTTCTTCAACACGAAAACCACTAGAAACATCTCCAATACGAGCCATTCTACCGGGAGTAAATCCAGCTCCTTTTAATGATGATTGCACCTCTTCCATGTGATGAGCATACGCCACAGAAACATGAGGCTGACCTGCAACATCTTGGCCATTCAACATGTAACAAGCATCAATCTCCCCGAGCAGTGGCGATTCTAGGATGAAATGTCAGTGGGGTCCTAAATTTTTTTTTTTAAGGCTAATTATATTTGAAGGGTACTTTAGTGGTTATTTACCTAGAAAAAGTACAAATTTTAAAAATATATGAGGTCATATACTTAAATTTAGTGGTGTCCTGTACAATTTGAAGTATACATTGTAAAAAAAATTTCTCACTAGTGGGGTCATAGGACCCCATACCCTATAGTGTACACTCGCCACTGTCCCCGAGACACACTTTACGATTAACTTTAGTCACCAAATCCGATTTGAGCACCTCGTGAATTATCCTTGAAAAGACCGAAGGATCACCAATTTCGTTGCCCCGGATCACGGTTTTAGTTCGGCTTGATTCATCTAATTCAACTTCGAAAGGCTTCGTGAATGCGTTTAGCGCATTTGACAACGAACTCTTAGCAAGATTAGGGCGAGATGCACTTTTTGAAGCATATGAGTCAAAGCAATAACAAAATATTTCTAGTTTCATAAGAGAGAAGGTTCACTAATAGACCAGGAGTAATTTTGACAACATTATCTCACCCTACATGTGTGTTACCTTCGCTCCTTATAGCTACAGCTCTACACCGTTGCCAACCACTTTCGTTCCTCTACTGTATCCATTGATAGGATCTTCTCGACTAACGTATTACGCACTAGGGCCAATCTACTACACGCTAATAGTGGTCTTTTGGATTTAATATCTTAACAAAATTCCAAAGTGGTTGGTCGTTCGCTCAAGTTGAAGGAATGTTTCTCTTATAAAATGTGCGTAGGAGAAACCATAGTAGTTTGTATCATATAGGGTGTTCTATCAATATAGACAATATGCAACAAAACCAAGAAACACCAATATGTGATTCTGGTGAATGATGCTACAAAACACAAGTAAAAAACAAACATGACATTATCAATAATTGTGCTTGCGTAGCCATGTACCAAAGAGAGTAATACTTAAAAGTTAAAACAGAAAATAAAACATAAACTTAATGATCTGTAACAAAACATCCTAAAACAAACATAGTCACCAAAATTTATAACAATAACTTAAGCAGGAATATCAGCAACGTCTTCAACATAGGTTATCGCCTTTGTGGTTGGCTTTGCAAGCATGTCGGTGTACTCTTGGAATGGAGATCGTGAAAACCTGGTTTCTCTCCAGAAGTCAGGAGTCAAGAAACCATAAGTCTTTAGCAGACAGTCAAAGGTTGCCTGCAAAACAACAAATAATGGGTGATCATCAATATTTCTTAACCAGTGAAATCACGTGTACATCGCACGTATCAACAAGTCAACAACATAACCCCAAGATAACCATTACATACTAGTAACAAATGCAATGCCAGATAAATAAAGCAGTTGAATAGTTGAGAGAAAAGTCCGCAAATGGTATCTAGAATTTGTTTTTCGAAAAAAGTGGCAGTTAAAAAATATAAAAAACACTCAAAATTGAGAAACACCGTGAGATTAGTGCGAGTTACAATGCCAGTTGGGACACAACAACAACGGATGGGTCACAACAAGCAACAGATGGAATCAAACAGATACCACTTACCAGTGAAGATACATATGAAAAAAGGTAATGAAAATATTTACTCTTTCATAGAGTAATAAAAAATGAGCAGACATGAGCAATACAAGAAAACAACAATTTAATACATAAACATAGCAATGCCAGATCAATTAAATGTAAAAAACACAATAAGCTGAAAAAAATGCACCAAAATAGTGCAACTAACAAGAATGCATAATAGGAACAAAACACTATATCTAAATGCACCTCTGAAATAAATCTACATTTAATCATGAGTCTAGAACTCAGAACGGGTTTCAGTCGTAAAGATACCAACACAACTAAAAAATTTAGGTGATATATCAGAAGCCTAAAACATGGGACAGTTTTTTATTCGAAATTAGCCACATCAGTTACTAAAAAATCCTGATTAACCTAAACACAAAGTTCAACAAACACGGCAAGAATCAACTAACTCTTCAACGAACAAAAAACAAAATAAAGATGTCACGAGCCTAGGCATACAAGGCCTAACCTCTCAAGGCTTTTAACTAAGACATAAATATTTGACCCAATTGATCGAACATGCAGGCTTTGTTAACCCAACTTAACAAAAACAGTAAACACAAAATCCTAACAAATTAAAAAAGCCACCAAGTCTAGAATACAATGTGAATTTCAAAAAATCTATCAAAATCTATCAAACTTCAACAAAGAAACGAACCTGAACAAGCATATTTATTCCAAAGCCAAGTATTATGGTTAAAAAAACATAATTAATCAATTAAACACATTTATATGAAACAATTAACTACGTCATAAAAATAACCAAAAAAAGTTGCATTATTAAAAACAGGGACAAACCTTGACGAAATTTCCAAGAGTTTTAGTAGATCCACGAGAAGAAGTAAACACGTCATCAATCCCAGCAAACTGCAGCACCTTTTTCGGAACTCTAGCAGCAACAATCCCAGCTCCACGTGGCGCCGGAACCAATCTCACCGTAACCGACCCACATTTCCCTGTCACCTTCGTCGGAACAGTATGCACCTTCCCAATCTTATTCCCCCAATACCCTCTCCTAACCGGAATAACCGACAACTTCGCCAAAATTATCGCACCTCGAATCGCAGTAGCAACTTCCTTCGAACACTTGACACCTAATCCTACGTGTCCATTACTATCACCAACCACCACAAACGCCTTAAACCTAGTCCGCTGACCGGCACGTGTCTGTTTCTGCACCGGCATAATCTTCATCACTTCGTCTTTCAACGACGGAAGGATTTGATCGATGATTTGATGCTCTTTGATTGGAAGTGAGTGAAGGTAGATTTCTTCGAGCTTTGTGATCTTTCCGTCCTTTACAAGACGGCCTAGTTTGGTCACCGGAACCCATTTCTCTTCGTCGGCGTCACGGCGAGGGCCACGACGGCGGCCACGGCCACGGTCGCCACCACGACCGCCGCGACTGCCACGGTCGCCGAAACCTCTGCCGAATCCGCCTCGTTCTCCGCCTCTTTCTGCCATGGCTGCTTATTAAGTTATCGTCGGTGTAGAGATTGTGATAGAGATGAAACCCTAGGGTGAGAGAGAGTGAGGCTTATATGTTAAGACGTTAGGGTTTTTAATTGGGCCGAAAATCGTATAGCAAAATGAAATTGGGCTATATGGATCGAGTCTTTGAAGAGAAGTAAAATAGTTACCAAATAGACCTTCACTTATATGTTAAGACGTTAGGGTTTTTAATTGGGCCGAAAATCGTATAGCAAAATGAAATTGGGCTATATGGATCGAGTCTTTGAAGAGAAGTAAAATAGTTACCAAATAGACCTTCTATGATATATATATATATATATATATATATATATATATATATATATATATACTCGATTACTGCTCGATTAATCTTCCATTATTCATTTGTAAAGAGTCCGTTTTGATTTTCCAAAATTCTTTTAATTAATCGGTGAACATCTTAAAATCGAATTTGATAATTTTTTTGGACAGCGATTGGGATCACCCGAGGGGACTAAACCACCAGTTGCGATCATCTCCCGTTTCAACTATGCCCCGTTGCGAATTTGATAATTAAAGTCGGTCAAAATCAAAATTGGTCAACATTCTAACATTAATATAAACTATAACTTTAGAGATTTTGAATAAAGTAAATAATTTTAGACAATTATGTTAAAGTTTATGATTTTCCAAAATTATGTTAAATGTTTATGATTTTCCAAAATTATGTTAAATGTTTATGATTTTCTTCTATATTTACACATGTAATTTTTGAAATTTAATATTAAAATCTATAAAGTACAATCCGACCCCATACCACTCAAGCCAAGACTTAGGTGGTGTTTGACCTTGTTATATGTGACTGAGCGTGTGAGTTGCAAGTTACGCAAGGAAGGTTTTCAAGCGAAGCTTGCGACTTGTGTATGTCTCATCCGGATAAGTTTTCTAGATTAGATTGTTTCAATAGCGTTTTCTCATGTATATCAAAAAATTGAATTTCTCCTCATTTCAAACACTTTCAACCAATACGTTTTCAACAAAACTGTAGAGATTACATTAAGTTTGAGTCTATTAAATACAGCCATTTGCAAGTTGCAAGATTAGTCTGATGAGAGGCTCTTGATCATAACCGATAAAATTTGGGGCGGCGACCTGAAAATTATTGATGACGGTCGATAAATTTTCAGTTCTTAAGTTCGAAAAAAAATCTTGCTAGTTTGTTTGAAAAAATTAGATTAATAACCCTTAATATAATTGATTATATAAATATTTAGCTTATAGTTTAGAACTGTGAGGAATCTATATCTATTCTATACATTATATAAAGCGCGTGATAATAATCCTATGTGTCAATTTCTGATTAATTCTTGCCACATGTCAACTTCTCATTTATTCCTGCCACATGTCAGTCTATCAGTTATTTTCATATATTAATTGAATTATTAGATTTTCTGTTTTAATTTAATTTAATATACAAATACAAATTTCATTACAAAAAATATTATATTATATTATATTATTATATAATATATAATATTATATTAATATTAACAACAATAGATATTATAATTATTTTTATTATTAATATTATATTATTTATTAAAATTATATTATATTATTATATTATAAAATATTATTCTTAACGATCAGTTTTAAAATAACTTTTTAAGGGTTTATGTTTGATGTTTTATCGATTATTTGTCAATTGAAGTTAAAATTATTCTAACGGACGTGCTCATAATCTATGCATTATTATTCAATACCAATATTTTCGATACAAATATTATTATTAATAATTTTTTATTTTTTATAATTGTATAGAGGAATATTCATTTGAGTCCATAAATTAAGTTGAGATTCAAGGGACCAATGAGAGCGCGACATGTGTCGCGAAAATCACATGTGATTGAAAAAAAAAATTAAAAAATTTTTTTTGAAATTTTTTTTTAAAAAAATTTTGAAAGAAATTTTTTTTTACAATCACATGTGATTTACATGCACAATCACATGTGATTGAATTGTACAATCACATGTGATTGACATGCATAATCACATATGATTTTTTAAAAAAAAAATTCGAAAAAAAAAATTTCGAAAAAAAGAATTCGAAAAAATAAAAATCCGAAAAAATAAAATTTCAAAAAAAAATTTTCGAATTTTTTTTTTCCAATCACATGTGATTTTCGCGCCACATGTCGCGTTCTCATTGGTCTCTTTGTTTTCAAGCAAATTTATGAATGCATGTGATATATATTTGATAACTATTAATCCTAACGTTACTATAATAATTTATAATTTATACAAATTTCGACAGCACACGGGATCAATTCATAAAACTAGTAAATTTGTAACTCTTGGTAACCTCACAATTAAGTAGTCAAATCTTTTAGTCTCCTGGTTCGTTCATTCTAGAATCTTGACTTTTTGGTTACGTAAGTCAACGCTAAATACCAATTCATGCTTCCAAATTCTTGTTCCAAATTCATTCTTATCACAGGACAAAAAAAACTACTCCAAAATTTTACATCATTTCATTTGGTTGAAGAATTCGACATAATAATAGTTATGGGGACGCCTGCAATACCTAATCTGGGTGAACAATGCTCCCTTGATGATTGTAACCTCATTGATTTTCTTGCTTTCACCTGCGATTGTTGTCACAAGGTCTCTATTCACTTTCATATTTTTATTTTATTTTAATTTATAATTTATAAATATAAATAAATCTGGCTATGTATTGGCAATTGTGTAGTTAATTTACGGAGTACTTAATTTTGTTAAGTTTTACTTATAAGTAATGATATGAACGCGTGAGTGGATTAGTCCCGTGGGTGATCCCCTGTTAAAAAAAACATCAATGCCCTACTAATTAACACCAAGCACTTGTGTTTTGTGGATTGTTGTTTTGTAACATCTCTATTGCAAATGCACTAGGCTAGACGCTTAACCTTTAATTATTAAGTGATAATTCACAAATTAAAAAGTCTAATGAAGGGAACTTGCGGCATAGCCCAACGGTTCTCCATGTCCTTTGAGTCATGGGATAGGGAGAGGTTTCGATCCTGATGGCATGATTTTCTTTAAACCAATTGAACACCAATAATGGTGGTATCTATTGATCCTATAGGGAGGTTTTACCGGGTTCATTCACGGACCTCTACCCAAAAACACTGCCCAAATAGATGTGTTCCCGGGTACCGTCGATCGGGTTTGGGTTTCCGTCCGAACGCGTGTGTTACGTGCAAATGATGAGGGTCGTTGAAATAATTGATCTACTGATGCCAAAAAATCTCCGTTAAAAAAAAAAGTCTAATGAAGGCAATTAGAACTTCATACCTTTTTCTATCAATGTGGGACGAGTTGTTACTATATAATCTATCAGGAGCCGGTTATATATATTTTTTGTCATCAACACGAAAATCTCAGTCTTTAATATATAAAAATTTTCTTGCAGGTTTTTTGTCTAGAACATCGTGGTTACAAAACACACGAATGCCCAAATGCCAAGAAGAACGATTTGACTGTGGTCGTATGCCCACTCTGCGCTAAAGGGGTTCATTTAATCCCTGAACAAGATCCAAACATCACATGGGAGTCACACGTCAATACAGACTGTGACCCATCAAACTATGAAAAAGTCACTAACAAAAAAAAGTGCCCTGTTCGTGGTTGTAAAGAAACTCTTACATTCTCAAACACAATCAAATGCCGCGATTGCACCATTGATCACTGCCTGAAACACAGGTTTGGACCTGATCACAGTTGCCCTGGCTCTAAAAAGCCCGAACCAGCTTTCCCGTTTTGGCGGGCCCCAGATACAAAAAAGCAAGACCCACCACCAAAACGGTCTACCCGTGTATCAGTGCCATCTTCATCATCATCATCATCATCATCAAAATGGGCGTCTAGTTTTCTCAAGGCAGCTTCATCGGTTAAGGCTTCAGCTTCATCTGGAATAGCGAAAATTAGTAACGACATTGGACAAGCGTTTCAAGTGAAGGATGGAAAGGGTCCTAGCCGTGTTCCGGGTCACGGTTCCAAGGGTCAAGTGGAGGTGTGCCCAATGTGTAACGTAAAGTTTTCTACAGTTGGAGATTTAATAGATCATGTGCAAAAAGTTCATGAGACGAAAACGGTGATGAAGGCTACATTAGATGTTTGCCCAAAATGTAGTAAAGGGTTTAGTGATCCGGTTTCACTTGTGGAGCATGTGGAAAAAGAACATATAGGAATTTTCAAATCGTAGAGTGTCGCATTATTGTGTTATTCGTATCATCCTTGCTTACGCGTCATTATCTTGTGAAGGTAATGTTTAAATGATTGTATTTAGTATTCCTTTTTGAATATAATTTTCGGTTAAGTAAATCAAAACTTTCTGTCTATTGCTAAACTTAATTTCATTGCTGTCTTTGTAATTAAGGCAAGAGTCATTCAAATTAAACTCATTATTTCACTGTGACCACTTGATCGGCTAATGAAGTTGCTCAAATAGCTTTCATTTTTCTCTTTGAACAACGAGTTAGGAGTCACTGATGGGGAAACCACATTGGGAAAACCCCCCTTGAGGATCGAACTCTAAACCTTCGCATCCACCGAATACCCGGATAACCGGGGTACCACCGAGGCAATGTACAAGTGGCAAATAGCTTTTATTTTAAATGATAACTTGTTACTTATTATGATATGTCAAATTTTCGGTAAAATTGCAGCAATTGCGATGAGTGATTCTATATAGTAACATTTATAGTGTGTTTACATGTGTAACATCCACTTAATTTATTTGTTCTCGCAGCTCTCGCCTTTTTGTTAGTTCTCAATTGAACTTAGCCCAAACATTTTTATTTTTATTTATGAAATGTAAGTGAACAAAAAATGACAAAGATAGATTCCCTAGATAAAATTACGATAAACTGGAACATAAGAAAACCGCAAGTTGGTGGTGCATTGGTGGTGACTTAACTTGGGAAGTCAAGGGTTCGACACCCACGTGCTACAAAAATATTTCCTTTGTGGTTACCCGCCCATTTCCTCGAAGGTTACACACGTCTATGCGTTTGAGCCTAACCCGAGCGGGTTTTATCACACGCGATGCCTGTATGGATTTGTCGTGGGGTTTTACCACACTCGATACCCATACGGATTCGTCGTGGGGTTTCCTCCTGAGGTGCGGTAGGACTATATTGGTTCGTCTAGGGAAATAAAATGATCGGGTGGGTGGGTTATGACATCATGTTCGGACCCCGTCAGGGTCTCCTAATCGCCGTTAAAAAACAAACTGGGACATAAGAAACACCAGGTCCAAAGCAGCCATATGATTGTTTAAATGGTCAAGATAAGTAACAAAATTCCATGCAGTCACATTATTGAACAAAATGCTTTTATATACTACATTAATTAATCAATTAATTTATCATTATAATTAGTTAAAATATATACTGTATATAGTATGACGAGTGGCATAAAATGTAGTAGTATAAAAATGAAAAAAGAAGAGGAGAGAGAGAGAGAGAGAGAGAGAGAGAGAGAGAGAGAAATGTGGAATGGTTTGAAATGGAGGTACATAAGAAAAATGTGGAGGAGCAAATTTTAAAAATTGGGTACATTTTTCATATCTTTTAACCTTTTAATGTTTAACCAGCCTTCCTGCCTAGCCTCTCTCTGTATAGGCGTCAACTCGAAGGTACTTTTGATCATCTTGTCGTTATTTTACATACATGAATTCAACAACAATAATTTGAATTGTTGTGTTGAAATGCCTGCGTGAAATTTGATTATTAATTGATTCTGATAAATTGTTTGTTGTCTTAATTTGTTCTTGTTCTGTAGGCTGGTGGGACATTTGAAAAAGTACCTCTCTTTTAATTTGATAGCTTATCTTCCCTTCTTGAATTACGATAAAATATCGTGGTTTAGAAGGGAAGGAAGCTGGAGAATAAACATAAGAAACATTATTTATTGAAGATTTTGGGAAGGAAATTGTTACTTTATTATAGGTATAACATTAATATTATCTTTGTTATAATCTAATCTTTGAAAATGAGCGTTGTTTCCGGGGTGATATCACGGCAAGTTTTGCCAGCATGTGGTAGTTTGTGTTGTTTTTGCCCCGGTTTAAGGACAAGGTCTAGGCAGCCCGTTAAGAGGTACAAGAACCTCATCTCCGATATATTTCCTTCTTCTCCGGTTAGTACCCTACATAATTTTTAAGTTTTATGTCTCTCGTTATTGTTAACAATGTAGTTTCATTTGCTTGACTTATGCAATATGTATTTTTTTTTTCCTTTTTTTTTGGAATATAAAAAGGATGAAGAACCAAATGATCGGAAGATTGGTAAACTATGTGAATATGCTGTGAGAAACCCTTTACGGATACCGAAGGTACATATTTGTTTTTAGTAAAAACATATAAGTTTTCCACTCTTCAGGTTACTCGGGGAGGGCGAGTATATTTATACTCAGATGTAAGCGGTCTAAACTGGATTATTCCGTGACCGTTTCTGACCCTTTCCATGGTCACCCCAAGAATTTATTTTTGATGTAAATTGTATTGTTTAGCATCTTAATACCAATTATGTCATAAATCAACATGTTCATTTTTTATGTCACATGTGAAAGTAATAACCTTTACATTATATTTAATTTTTATTTTATGCCTTCAGATCACAACCACCCTTGAGCAACGCTGTTACAAGGAATTAAGAAATCAGAACTTTCGAGGTGCACGAATCGTAATGTGTATATATAGAAAGCTATTGATTTCATGCAAGGACCAAATGTGAGTTCATTCATGCTATGCTCATCTCTATACCATCAAACAAATACTTATTCTATTTGCATTAAAATGAATCATATGTATATGTATATATTTTCTGTTTTTGTGCGATCCAGGCCCCTTTTTGCTAGTAGTTTACTAACTATAATGCACACTTTGTTGGATGAGACACGACAAGATGAAATGCAAATTATAGGATGCCAAACACTATTTGACTTCGTAAATAGTCAGGTTTGTAGCTTTTGATTGTTTTTTTAATATTCATTGTCTATTTTTTTAGCTTACGCAAATTTAATTTTTCACGATTTATAGAAAGATGGGACTTACATGTTTAACTTGGAAAAGTTTATCCCTAAACTTTGTCAATTAGCTCAAGAAGTTGGGGACGATGAGAGAGTGGCGCCAATTCGTTCGGCTGCGTTGCAAGCCCTATCTTCCATGGTATTAGATTAAGACCGTGATTTATTTCATTTTTATATATATATATATATATATATATATATATATATATATATATATATATATATATATATATCTTTAATTGATGTGTTTTATTAATAGGTTTGGTTCATGGGGAGATATTCATATATGTCACCGGAGTTTGACAATGTAAGAAATACCATAGTTCTTGCACCAAATTTTGTGCATAAAAAGTATTAAAACCATGTTAATAATTGCCTTACATTTGCGTTATGTAGATTGTCTCTGTTGTTTTGGAAAATTATGGAGCTTCTATTAAGGACTCTTACGAACCCAACCAAAACCGGTGGGTACAAGACGTGCTTAAAGACGAGCGAAATATCTCTCCGAACACTTTAACGAAGGTTCCATCTTGGAGATCGATTGTTAACGAAAAGGGTGAAGTAACCGTTACACCGTAAGTCCCTGTTTTGAAAACTTCGGTGTTAACTTTATATGGTATTTGCAGTAGAGAAGGTCAAGGTTGCAAAAATCGCTACTCGGGGAGTACTCGGTCAGTCGGGACTCTTTTGGGAGTACTCGGGGGAGTTCTCGGATGTCGACTAAGTTTGACTTTGACCAATTTTGCCCGATTTTTGACCAATTTTGACTATTTTCCGAGTAATCTCGAGTTATGTCTGAGTTTTGATCGCTACTCGTAGAGTACTCTGTCGGGACTTTTTAGGGAGTACTCGGATGTTAACTACGTTTGTCTTTGAGCAATTTTGACAGATTTTTGACCAATTTTGACTATTTACTGAGTAATCTGGAATCTTGGCCAAGTTTGACCAATTTTGACTAAGTTTGACCGACACAGAAGTTAGTCTAACAAATATCTTAACTGTTTATGCAGAGAAGATGCTAAAAGTCCTGGCTTTTGGTCCCGTGTGTGCCTTCATAGCATGGCTAAGTTAGCCAAAGAAGCTACAACCATGCGACGAATTCTCGAATCTTTGTTTCGCTGTTTCGATAACGAGAATTTATGGCCATCTTCACGTGGGGTGGCATTCCCGGTGCTAAAGGATATGCAGACGATAATCGATGAATCGGGAGAAATTACGCATTTTCTGCTTTACGTGTTAGTCAAGCATCTTGATCACAAAAATGTCCTTAAAAAACCTAACATGAAACTTGACATTTTAGAGGTTACGACTGTACTTGCACGAGAAACAAAGATAAAACCGTCTGTTGCTTTAGTCGGTGCTGTAAACGATATTCTTCGACATTTGAGAAAAACTTTTCACCATTCGCTAACCGATGCAATCCTTGGAGTTGAAGTTATCAATTGGAACAAAAAGTATCAAGAAACTGTTGAAGGATGCCTTGTGGAGTTGTCCTCAAAGGTATTCATTCATTCTTATCAGATTTAAAGACATTGTTACAGGTTGCAAAATGGGCAATTTGAACGGGTCAAAAAGGGTAATTTTCTATACAGATTTGAATGTGGTAGGGCTGTATTAACCTGAAAGTTTTTGGTAAAACTTTTTACATATATATAACTCAACGCGCCAGATATGATTAGTAAAATTTCTTTTATTTCTATATAGTTTTTTATTTAAAATGATTTAGGAGGTTATATGCATAAAAATAAAAAAGAAAACACACTTTAGGTGATTTTCACCTTTCCGACTACTTTGACTTGTTTCCTTTTAGTTTTGATTTTCTAAATTTTACCGTTGTGCCGCATTAGAGATGAAAAGACTTAACCTGAATCGACCCATTATTATTAAGTAAATGGGTAGCAATTGCCACTTATTGTTGGCAGTTCATCAGTTGCTTATATAAGTAAAATACTTGTCTTTCTTGATGAATCAGGTTGGTGATGCTAGCCCGATTTTCGATATCATGGCTGCCACGTTAGAGAACATCTCGAGTGTTAAAGTTATCGCACAAACAACAGTTGCTGCTGTTTACCGCACCGCTCAAGTTATAGCCTCTTTGCCCCATATGGCATATAACAATAAGGCAAGAAAATACATTTATGATATTAATCATCGTTATATATTTTGTTTTTTGTTTTCTTTTTATGTCTTATTCTTAAATTTTTTTATGTTAGGCGTTTCCCGAAGCGCTATTTCATCAGTTGCTTCCCGCTATGGTTCACCAAGACCATGAAACTCGAATTGTAGCTCACCGTATATTCTCGGTGGTTCTCGTACCATCTTCTGTTTGTCCTCAACCAAGTTCGGATATTTCCATTGACCCGAAAAACGTTCCAAGGTCACTGTCGAGAAACGTTTCCGCATTTTCATCATCAGCCGCCCTCTTACAAAAGATGAAAAAAAACAAGTCTAACTTTGGTAAAGAAAAAGTCAACAATGAAGGGGAAAAGAAAACAGTGATAAACAGAATCAAGTCAACTTATAGCCGAACATATAGCATCAAAATTCCAGTGTCACAGGCTGGAACGAATGAAAATGTAGGTTCTTTATTGTGTCTTTTTTTTTCTTTCTATTTTTTCCAACTTTTATTCATACCATTTTAATATATTTTATCGTTTAAATATCAGGAGACTGTTACACTTCGGCTCAGTAGTCGCCAAATATCTCTTCTTCTATCCTCAATTTGGGCACAATCGATCTCACCTGATAATACACCTGAAAGTTATGTAGCAATTGCTCATACGTACAGTCTGGTGCTATTATTCTCTAGAGGAAAGGTAATATTACTCGAATCTTGATACATGATACATAGGAAAATGTTACGGGTAGGTTTATCGGTAATGGTTAATATATTTTCAGCTAAAACAGAAACATGTCAAATGGGTCGAAAGTTTACAAAATGCATTGGAGCTCTTATACGTCGTACCACTTATTCGAAAAGCAAATATCTTCTGAAATAATATAGTTTAGGAATCATATTTCACAAACTAGTGATCTTCAAGATATAATGATCAAAAGGGAAAAAGCTTTTGGGTGTACTCGACCCATTTTTACCAGTTACCCGACCCATACTTTTGGTAACTTATATTTTTTCTGTAATATTGTGCAGAACTCCAGCCGTGAGGCTCTAATCCGAGGTTTCCAGCTGGCATTTTCTTTGCTAAGTATATCTCTTGCCGAAGGAGGTATGCACACATACTACATTATTATGTACATATGGTTCGTATACTATGCTAATACTAGTAATTATTAGTAAAATCTGTTTGAAAAATGGTATTTTAGGATCACTTCCACCATCACGTCGTAGATCTCTTTATACGTTAGCTACATCTATGATAATTATTTCTGGGAAAGCATTCGGTATTGTCCCTCTTGTTCCACTTGCTAAGGCTGCACTTGCTAACAAAATGGTACACCATCTTTTTGCCAAGTTCTAATTAAATATTTTTAAGTTTAATGTAAAGAAAACATAAGTATGATCACTAATTATCTGTAATTTGTGCCAGGTTGATCCATACTTGTGTTTGGTTGACGATTGTAAGTTGGCTGTTGCATCCGGTGCGGATCAGATTAATAATGGTTACGGTTCTAAAGAGGACAATATGGCTGCCCTAAAATCTTTTTCGGAAATAAAACTCACGCAAGACAAGTCAGCAGAATCACTAGCTGCTGCGGTTACAAAACACATGGAAACCGTCATAGGGGTAAATATGTCATACCATTGTCTTGTAGTTTCAATTTTTTTAGACCTGATTTAAAAGTGATATATTTAATTTTTTTTTTCTTTTCCAGTCTGAAATAACCAGCATAGAGGAGGAGTTGCTGAACAGATTTGTGCCCGATGACGTGTGCCCAATGGGCTATGGGTCAGTGAGTACATTACTAAATACGGGTCACACGAAAGATGAGGTAAAACGTAAAACATCTCTTTTTATAGTTAAATTTTTGTTTAATATTTTTTACATATAATATGTCGATTTTCTTTAGGTTGCTACACTCTTTTCCCTCGATGATGATCGCTCTAGATCAAATCCAGATATGGCAATTGAAATGTCTGACTTGTTAAGTGTTGATCAGTTATTAGAATCAGTAAGTCAAACTTCTTGATCTAATTTAAACTGGGATTTTACTTGGTGTTTATATTAAATTATTTAATAATCATCATGTGTAGGTTATGGAATCGGCACAACAAGTCGGTAGAATGTCGGTATGCAATGCACCTAATATGTCCTTTCTAGAAATGACCAATCATTTTGAGCAGAGACAACAGAGGCAGGTGAACGGAGTCCAATCGGTATGTTTCTTTTTCAAATGTTTAACTTTGTGCAAACTTGGATATTGCATACATAAATATATACTAACATGTATTGGTTTGATATGCATATATTATACTTTCTACGTCAAAAAGGTTAAATAAAGACTTATTAACTACTGTTTTTTAAACTATATATTTTGTTATTTCAACGACCCTAATCATTTGCACGTATCACACACGTTCGGGCGGAAACCCGAACCCGATCGACGGTACCTGGGAACACATTCATTCGGGCAGTGTTCCTGGGTAGAGGTCCGTGAACGAATCCGGTAAAACCTCCCTATAGGGTCAATATATACCACCATTATTGGTGTTAAATAGTTTTAAAGAAAATCATGTCATCCCTAAGGATCGAACCCATGACTTCTCCCTATCCCATGACACAAAGTACATGGGGGAACCGTTTGGCTATGCCCGCAAGTTTATTTTTTTTAACTATATATATATATATATATATATATATATATATATATATATATATATATATATATATATATATATATATATATATGGTCATAATCAAGAGGGAAGCACTTTTTTGGGGGGAAGTAATTTTTTTTCTTTTTTTTCGAATTTTTTTTCAGGCATTAAGTTTAGGTGAAAATATGAACATTTAAAAAAGACACTTTGTGATGAATGTTATTATTTTGGCGGTAAAACGCTCGAAGAAAAAAATGAAAACATTCAATGCATTGAATGTTTTGATTCTGAGTTTATTTGCATCGTTTTGTTTTCATCTTGTGTGAAGTGTTTTTTTCGAAATTTAGCCCGATTTAGAGTTTAGGTTTAACGTTTTGGGTTTAGTCCCTAAACCCGAAACCTAACCCTAAACTCAAAACCATTCGTGTTAAAATATTCAATCTAAACCCTAATTTCTAAACCCCAAACCATAATTTCTAAACCCAAAACTCTAATTTCTAAACCCTAATTTTGAACCCCCTAATTTCTAAACCCTAATTTCTAAACCCTAATTTCTAAACTCTAATTTCTAAACCCTAATTTCTAACCCCTTAAAAAAACTCATAATCAAAACATTCAATGCATTGAATGTTTTCTTTTTTTTCTTCGAGCGTTTTACCGCCAAAATAATAACATTCATCACAAAGTGTCTTTTTTAAATGTTCATATTTTCATGTGATCATGATGCCTGAAAAAATAAAATTTCGAAAAAACGAAAAAAAATTTACTTCCCCCCAAAAAAGTGCTTCCCTCTTGATTAAATATCTCTCTCTCTCTCTCTCTCTCTCTCTATATATATATATATATATTGTTTTATATATACATGTATATATGTATGTGTGTGTGAATGCATAAAGAAAAAGTTCAATATTTTAAAGGGTTTTTCTTACGACAGTCCTGGCTGTCTTTTAAGGTACTTAAAATTATTGTAAATTTCAATAACTGTCACTTTAAATTCTAACATATAACGACTATGTACAACACTTTTGTTCACCTTAACGACAACCAATGGGTTGTCATTAATAAAATTATAATTTAAGTTGTACTTGAAGAATTTTTAATTTTAAGTTTTTAAGTTGGCATCTCCTTTTCTTCCTTTACCAGGGTCAATCTTTTATGGAACAAAGTACAACTCCTGATGCAAGTAAACGTGTTTCCGATGTTTCTTCATCATTTAGGTTACCAGCAGCTAATCCATACGATAACTTCTTAAGACCAGCTCGAACTTAATATATAATAAGGGTGACATGATGTACTTTTGGGTTTAGATATTATAGGTTTGAGCAGTGTGAGTTCTTCTTTTCGACTGTTTTAATGTACATGTTGTTTTTGGCTTTCTTTCATGAAGCTTAGTGTAAACCGTGAAGACTGTAACCAATAAAAACAAGTCGGGTCTTATCCTTATTGTAGTTTGCTAGACAAACCCAAATATAGGTTTCAAGTTAAGACCAGTACCCTGGTCAGATATTGGGTCAATATGGTTTGGGTTGAACAAGTCACGTTGGGTAATGTAACGACCCGTCAAAATCGCTATTGACGCGGCACGTTAATCATTGATTCCACAGTGAGGTTTTGACCTCTATATGATACGTTTTGATAAAATATTGCATTCATTAAAATAAGTGACTTTCTAAACATAGAAAGTTATAAACATGTGGGCAAGTGCTTAGGTATAAGCAAAACCCCGAAATACATAAGTCTTTAATTTACAGGTTGACATCACAGTCCAATTATTTATTACACAACGCAGTTTTATTTTGAATGCAATAAACTTTGTACAAAGCATGAGAGACTCCATGCAGGCAACAAGCACATCACAGCGGAAGCATTCTAAGGACCTGAGAATAAAACATGCTAAAAAGTCAACACGAATGTTGGTGAGTTATAGGTTTAATTGCTCGAGTCATAAACATGTATAAAGATAGACCACAAGATTTCATCAAAAGTTTATCAATAGATTCTACGTAACAGAGCACCCTGGTAACTAAACTTAACGCTATAGTGATAATTACCCCATTCGTTTTAATACACGCAAACCAACGTGTCTTAAACTCAAATAACATACGTCTGTTAAAAGGCTAGCGCTCTAGCTCGGACGGGGATGTCAAGCCCTATGGATCCATATACAATTATTCGCGCCCACCAGTCCATATCCTATGTACTGGCAGCTACTAGTTACCAAAGCTAAGGGATTTTCGGTTTAACTCAGTGTAGAATTTTGTATGTACTTGTGTCTTATTGCGTTTAAAATAAATTGCATGTATTCTCAGCCCAAAAATATTTAAAGTATTTAAAAAGGGAGACTATAACTCACAGTTCAATATTGAGACTCAATATTGTTGGCAAATTGCGTAGACGTAATGATGGTAGACGACTGTATGGTTGGCCTTGGATTCAAGAACAATACCCCGAACAATACCCAATATTTCCTTAGCTTAAAGCGGTTTGAAACCTGTGACGATCGCTCCAAATCCATATGGACGAACACGTCATTCATTGATTTCATTGCGAGGTATTTGACCTCTATGTGATACATTTTGTAACATTGTATTCGTTTGAAAAGGTATTTCATAAATGAATATATAAATTCCAGGTTTTTAACATCTGATGATTTCTACGTATAGACAATCACCATTTAATGGTTTACAATAATACATCTGTTGACAATACAGTCAAAATAAGATACATGGTAATGGTTTGGTGAATGCAAGTTTCTTGTATATAGCATGTATGACTCCAAGCACATATCTTGTATCACGTATAAGCAAACAGCGGAAGACTTCTAGAATCCTGAGAATAAACATGCTTCAAGTGTCAACACAAAGGTGGGTGAGTTCATAGTTTTAATATTACACATAATCCGTATATCAATGTGGATTACAAAAGTTCAGTTGTTTTATTTAAAACGTTATCAATAGGTTTTACATAAAAGGTGGATCACAAGATTTCAGTTGTTTCATCCGAAACGTTTATCAATCGGTTCTACAAAATTGAGCACCCTGGTAACTAAACTTTAATGCTTATATTATTTGTACCCTTTGTATAATCATCTTAATAATACACGCAAACCAACGTGTACGCTTCTCAAATAGCATACGTCCGTTAAAAGGCTAGCGCTCTAGCTCGGACGGGGATATCAAGCCCTATGGATCTATATAATACTACTCGCGCCCACCAGTTCTTATAACCGGCAGTTACTAGTTACCAAAGCTAAGGGATTTTCGGTTCAAACTCGGTGTAGAATTTAGTATGTACTTGTATCCATTGCGTTTAAAATAAAGTGCATGTATTCTCAGCCCAAAAATATAGATTGCAAAAGCAATTAAAAAGGAAGCATATGAAACTCATACATATAAATATTGTATATCGGTTAATAAAACATTTGCATGTATTCTCAGCCCAAAAATGTAGAGAGTAAAAGGGATCTTATGAAACTCACAGTTAAATATTGATATACAATATTGTAGGAAAGCACGTAGACGCATCGGAGATGATAAACACGAGGTTTGATTCACAAAAAAATACCCCCGAACATTACCCATAACCTCCTTGGCAATAACCCATAATTTCCTTAGCTCTAGCTTGCTCGAAAACTCATTTTGAAAATTACTTGGACAGCACTCCGTCGTAATATTTTTTGTACATTATTATTTTTGTATCGCAAAAATAATAACACTAATAATAATAAAAAATAATAAGATTAATAATAATCTTATTAATAATAATAATAATAATAATAATAATAATAAATAATAAATAATATTACGGAGTATATATATATATTTGTGTATGTATGTGATTTAAATCGAGCGAAAACACTGAAATTTATAGATGTGGCCTGAAATCTGGAGTCATGCGACTCGCATGGAAATGGCCTTCTGGCCATGCGACTCGCATGAGGACCAGGGACAGCTCACATTGTTTTGGCTCCTAGCTTGTCGACATAATATAAAATAAATATAAATATATAAATAATTAATATAATTATTTATATATTATATTTTATTCTTGTGCATAGTAGACTAGATATTTTTGGTCCGTTGCGTCGGGCGTTTCTTCTTGACTCGGGTCCCGGTTCCGGATTTTCAGACGTCCTTGCGTACTATTTTATATCGTGTACTTTGCGTTCCGCAACTTGTACTCTTGTCATTTTTTAGACGTTCTTCATCAATAATTTGAACCTTTTTAATTGTATCTTGTACATTTGAGCATTTTGGACCTTTCCGTTTTCAATTCTTCGTTTTCGCCTTTTGTCTTCGCACTTATTAAATATAAACGAATATTACTTGAATATGGAACAATTACAACTAAAATCCTGTCTTTCTTGGGGGATAATGCTATGAAATATATGTTCCTTTTTAGCCTTATCAATAGCCTTAAATTATCCCTTAATTATATCACTCAAAGTGTATCTTAAACTTTCGAGTGTTTTGGTCATTTACTTCTATAAATCATCGTCTCGCTATTTATTAAAATACATTTTTATAATAGCGTTTTACTGTAGCAAAGTTACTGTAGCAAAGTCAAATTTTACTGTAGCAATTCACTGTAGCAAATAGTGATTTTCGAAAACACTGTAGCATTTTGAGTAATGTGGCAATTTGAAAACACTGTAACAAATTAGTGTTTAACTGGTTCATCTTAAACGCTTTAGTTAACTTATCTAAATATCAATTGAATCAATAAACGAATGTTACTATCGTTTATTATATATATGTATATATCTTTTTAATATACATAAATCAGTTTTTAAATACACATTGGAAGTTATTTATAAATAAATTTTAATAATAAATATTTCAACTTATCATATACATTCAAATAGATATTTAAACCAATAAGTTTAATGTACGATATCAAACAATTAATACATTGTTACCTTTTCATGTTATAGTATATATGTATCTATTTACATATAATTGTTCTCGAATCGTCGAAAATAACCGAAGGGTATTTAAATATATAAAAGTAGTTCAAAAATTTTGAGATTCAGTTTTACAGACTTTGCTTATCGTGTCGAAAATGTTAATCATACAAAGATTAAGTTTAAATTTGGTCAGAAATTTCCGGGTCATCACAGTACCTACCCGTTAAAGAAATTTCGTCCCGAAATTTGAGTGAGGTCGTCATGGCTAACAATAAAAATGTTTTAATGACGAATATGAGTTGATAATAGAGTTTTATCTATGTTTGAATAATATGGATAAAATAATCCAGTTACTCGAAGCGTATGAGAGAAGTTATCGTAATCAAGTGAAATGGAGAATAGAGATGCGTCTTATCTCTTGATGTAGTAACGATTGATTTCCGAATTTTAAGGAATAGAAAATCTTCATAATTTAAATAAGATTTGATTTTTCGGAATTTGCGGAAATTAGGATTTTCTTTGATTAAATGCGTAATCTGACTCTATTACTGCGTCCGATATTTTGCTATAAATTGACCTCTTCCGTTTCATTTATTTTCAACACTCCTATAATTTTCTTTATTATTTCATACATCCCAATAGATTGTGAAAATGCTTAATCCAGTTCTGATTCTTGATATTTTCCTGGCTATCGTATCCTTCATTCTTCTTTTTCATCTGCCACCAGAGGAAGTTATTTTCTTCTACTATTACCTTGGGGTTATAGTGTTTTTCATTCTCCCGTGTCTTTATATTGCTATACGCATTGATATACACGGTTTGTAATTTCGGGGTTGTTTTCGGGCTTTATATTTTCCATTATATTTCGGAGCTTCATGCTTTCGTTTTCTTTTCCCGACTTTAAGTCAAGCGAATAATGGTCCAAAATTCGTAGGTATGGATTTTGAAATGAACATAATTAATATTCTAAGAAAGAAACGGTAATGGCACAATCTGACTTGTCAAATTACCAGAATACCTCGAAAAAGACCTTAATCATCAAGAAAAATATTTTCTTGATATGTTTAGAGGTTAAATAGAATGAAAGAGTTATGTAACATGGTTCATGATGAGGGTATGATCTGTGAACCTTTATCACGTTCCATTAGAAACTCAGCATGACTTATGTAACAACCCAAACCAAACCACGACAATTCCCGTTAAATTTTACAACAAAAAAAAATTTTCTGGTGCAGTTCAATTGCGCGGCGCGCCAGGTGGGTGCGCGGCGCGCCAAACCACCTGGACAGCCCGCTGTCCCCGGAAGTCAATTTAACGAAAATGTTCGACTAGTTCCCGATTACTAGCATCACTAAACCCATTTCATCACCTAAAAGGGTATTACAACAAATTAACTCAAAACCCTAACTTGAATATCAAATCAAATAAATGAAATTCGGAGTTTGAGCTTACCAATACTATCACCGCGTAGCCGAGAACGAAAGGAACAACTTTAAAACCCGAGACTTTGAACGATTCGAGCTTCTTCTTCACCAAAACCTCTAATCTCTCTCTAGATATTTGGAAGGGATGAATGGACATGAAAATGATCCAAAACTGATCCAAAGTAGCTAATATGGCACACAAATCCGGCCTCCAAGTGAATTTACCCTTATACCCTTCATTTAAATAAATAAAAACAAAGGGAGTTCTGTCAGCGCGGTTGCGCGGCGCGCGGCCGCCTTGCGCGGCGCGCAGAATGCCAGCAACACCTTCTTCGCCTTTATTTATGTGTATACATGTTTTAACCAAACCCATTCTCGAATATCTTTAATAACAAGTATACAAATTAAATATTCGGGTCTTACAACTCTTCCCCACTTAGACTCGATCACGTCCTCGTGATCCTCATCACTTAACCAAAAGGACCTCACTCAACGGTACTCATCATAAGTCTCAATCCGACTTTCCTAGGCAATTCTTCCCAACGAATCGCCTTCAACAACTAAATCGTCACCCTCGATTTATCCAAATCACCATCCGAGCACTAAAACCATGCTCATTCCCTAACATCGGGAAAACTCAACCAATCTCATACCGAGATACCAATCCCTTAGCGTACCATTACCGAGTACAGCGCTAAAAGCGACCAAGTCTCAACTTGAAGTCAACAATCCGAACGTTGAAGATCGAACCACATGAATCCTTACGGATTACACTTACCACTAAACACCCTTTGTAGCGTGCAATATAACAAATATGCCACTATCCTAACATCATAAGCAACGGCTAAAACCAAAAGCGCCCAAAACGACTATGGCAACGCTAAACCTAAGGTGTACAAAATCGACTATTGTCACACCCGTAACAACATGTGAGCGAAACACGGCTATCACATCACTAATCACACAACATGGTCCTCACGATCCCACCATCGGCGTATAAACAACCGATAGTTCACTCAACACCGGATGAAGTCAGCGGACCCTGTCAACGGTCATGCTTCATCGATATATCACTACTCTCATGATGAAGTCAGCGGACCCCGAAGGTCATGCTCCACCAATATAACAATACCTAACGGATACCACTAACCATCCACACTATCGAGCAAGAACCACCTATATCAAACATAGGCACAAAACAATTTTTCTCTAGAAGAGAATCCGACACGCACATCCCTTAACCGAGGGATTTCACCTTGCTCGCCAAACACGCCCATTATCTCTCAACGAGATTTACCACGTTACCACCTCGGTGATAATTTAAATCCAAACCATAAGTACAACTTAACCGTAATTGTATTCTACCACAAATCGACCAAGACTAGGTCCCAACACAAGTTTTGGACCTACCAAAAACGTCATCCGAAATCTCACCCTAAGGTCTCCTCGTGCGGGAGTGTAACTTCCCTACTTGGAACTACGTTCCATAACCACGTCATGTACAACCGTACAATGCTACCAAAGGTAGACTTTACCAACAATTGGGTTCACACGACCCATTACCATACCCTGCTTCAAACCTTGAGCATACTAAGGATCTTAACCTATCCTTAAACACTTTGAACGAAAAGTGTACCACAGATTACACGAACTATACACTCGCAATTATCAAATTGCTTTAGTTTGTCGAATTTCAACCTAGTCACTCATGTACTTAAGGGTTTCTCCCGGTACCCTACGTACAATGTAACTACAACACAATCGGAGTCGACATCACGCTAGTAGGTATAAAAGAGGCACCTAATGTCGCGTCATAAAGACTCCATTACCAACATACGTCAAGATTTTAAACACTCGATCTCAAAGGTTCCAATCACCCGACGAACCCCATGGTTCATCACTTCAACACAGAAGCGAACACGCGCTTAACAATCGAACACCAAATCCATTTCCGTGGCTTGGTAGTAACATTTCCCAAATACTAAGGAATGCTTGGTTGCACCAAGTCTTACGCCATTCGTCCCAAAAATCAAACATCGTCACAGGGTACTTCCATTAGGAACGTCACCCTTAACAATAACATGCACAACACAATGCATCTAACAAATCCGAACCTAAACGCCACATAAATAAATATTCAAAAGACATATTTATTAAAACGAAACGTACCTCAACGTCTCCTTGCGGCATTCGCCGCCGCCAACTCGGGACAATCCGGCTTGCGATGTCCCTCTTTATGACAATAGTAGCACATTCCGTCATCACTTCTCGGCATTGTGCATTCCCACAACTTGTGACCCCTAACGCCACAATTGAAACACCTAGGCGCACGAGAATCCACCGCGCCCTTTACCACATTACTCGTACTCGCACTCGGACCCTTAGTCCTCTTACTCGGAGCACCATAAGAAATAACCCTTCTCTCACTTGAAGGCTCACCCTTCTTCGATCGTGTATGCGACTCAAAACCCCTAGCCGAGTCGAATAATTCCGAAAACGATTTCGCTTGACCATTAATAATTTTACTTTTCAAGTCATCATTCAAAGTCCGATAGAAATCCCCCATTAACAAACGATCATTCCCCAAATATTCCGGACAAAAACGAGCCTTCGCCATAAAGGTCGTCTTGAGAGTACTTAATTACATAGATCCTTGTCGCAAATTTCGCAACTCATTACGCAATTCCCACAAGTCGGCCGAAATCCGGAACTCCTCAAAGAATTCCTCCTTAAATTCGTCCCACGTTAAGGCCATAAACGGTTCGCCACAACTCTAGCGTTAAACTCCGCGTCATTCGCCTCGATCTCGTTTCGCGTCGTCAATCTCAAAATGCAAAACGATTAGTCCTCGAACGTATAAAATCGCACGCACAGCACCGCCCCATCTTGCTAAACACTCGTCGTACATCACTCGATAGACACGATTTGCACCCGTAATAAGGTTTGCAAGTCCTTATTACGCACACACGCCGCATCGACTCGTTAGTACAACGACCGCCTCGCTCGATGATATAAACAAACACAACCAAAATTCTACGCGGTACAAACACACGCGAGAATTACTATCACAACACAAGAGCATATTAATAATATCCGCATTACTAATATAAACGTTAGTCAACCTATAAACAAGGCACTAACTAAACCCATTCCGACCCGTAATCCTACAAGTCCCGCAACAAATTAAGCACACACAAAAGTCTAAGTCTAGGCACCTATCTCAAGTCACCTAAATCCCTTAGACCATGCTCTGATACCACTTGTAACAACCCAAACCAAACCACGACAATTCCCGTTAAATTTTACAACAAAAAAAAATTTTCTGGTGCAGTTCAATTGCGCGGCGCGCCAGGTGGGTGCGCGGCGCGCCAAACCACCTGGACAGCCCGCTGTCCCCGGAAGTCAATTTAACGAAAATGTTCGACTAGTTCCCGATTACTAGCATCACTAAACCCATTTCATCACCTAAAAGGGTATTACAACAAATTAACTCAAAACCCTAACTTGAATATCAAATCAAATAAATGAAATTCGGAGTTTGAGCTTACCAATACTATCACCGCGTAGCCGAGAACGAAAGGAACAACTTTAAAACCCGAGACTTTGAACGATTCGAGCTTCTTCTTCACCAAAACCTCTAATCTCTCTCTAGATATTTGGAAGGGATGAATGGACATGAAAATGATCCAAAACTGATCCAAAGTAGCTAATATGGCACACAAATCCGGCCTCCAAGTGAATTTACCCTTATACCCTTCATTTAAATAAATAAAAACAAAGGGAGTTCTGTCAGCGCGGTTGCGCGGCGCGCGGCCGCCTTGCGCGGCGCGCAGAATGCCAGCAACACCTTCTTCGCCTTTATTTATGTGTATACATGTTTTAACCAAACCCATTCTCGAATATCTTTAATAACAAGTATACAAATTAAATATTCGGGTCTTACAACTTACTGTAATATAATCACGTTGATCAAGTGTCATTATATTATACTAATTCATGCTTCAGTTCCCAACACTACTTCAAAACATTCAAATTTTAAACTTGAAGGTTTCAGAATTTAGAAACTAAAATAGTTTCTTTTATGATGTAATACAGATAGCGCGAAGAGATGAATGATTTCAGATAAGAATGCTTATGAAAATATCTTCAGAAATATCGAGGATATTTAAAAGATACGATGATATCTTAGAATTTCTAATATCGAAGAATGATGAAGAAGATTTGTTCGTAACGGATTTTGAGTTAGTAGCAAGGTATTCGTTAATGACTTCAGCAGATACTGAATCATTTGTATTCTTTGAAGGCAGGTTTAGTCTTTGTGATTTATCCACAGCCCTCCTTCATACTTTGCTCAATCCGTTTTCCAGTTTCAAACCTTCTTTTTTTTTTCTCAGCTTTACCATCATATTATTCTTTATCATCAAACTTTTGACTGTTAAGGTCGTTTACAGTTTTTGCTGCTTCATCAGCATTGTTTTAATTTCAGAGAACTAGTTTCATAGTTTGGGGTGTTTTTCAAAAACTTCACATTCGAAGTATGTAATTCGAGGAGGTAGACGTTATATGTACACATATAACTGTTGGCGTAGACGTGCTGCAAGATTTCAAAATACTGATTGCAAATTCCCGATAGTTGGAATGGCAACTATTGTTACAAGATGTGGATGAGTACATGATAGGGTTTCAATGTATATATAGTGATTTCCGGAGAGTTTCAAATAGAAGAGTGACGGAGTCGCTGGTACATTTACTGCTAATATGGTGGAACATAAAAGGTTCCCCAGTAACAAAAACGTATATGCCAAAGTTATAAGTCTGAAAGGTCGTCGTTGACTAGTTGAATGGGTGATAATACTGGATACTTTTAAAAAGGAATTGCAAGGTTATTTTCAGTAATGATAATGCCGAAGGATTTATCACAGATACGTGTTAAAGTTTTACTTAGGTTTCGAGAGCTTTCCAGATATATGATTATAATTACAAATCTTTCTTCTCGTAGATATCGTGTAGTTGGTTTGTCTTCTCTTTTGTTCATTAGTTGAAGTGTTTCCAAGAATTTCGATGGGTTTGCTAGTTCGTCGACATCAAATAGTGTTTTACTGTAGCAAATAGTGTTTACTGTAGCAAATAGTGTTTTACTGTAGCAAATAGTGTTTCACTGTAGCAAATAGTGTTTCACTGTAGCACTGTCATTTTTACTGTAGCAATTAATGTTTTACTGTAGGAAAGTCGTTTTTGCTTGTACATCTTATAATATATATATATATATATACATACATATATGTATATTTACATAATATTAAATCATAAAGAGAATTGGTTTAAATTAGTCGAAATTTTTCGGGTCATCACAGGTAAGGATGGCAAACTATTTTTTCCGACTTTTTATCAAGATTTTTACAAATAATTAATGCATTACAGTAATAATCTATCTAACTAGTTTTTATGCAATTATGCATTTAGAATACACTTTGGGAGGCTTTTCGACCCGTTTGACTATTTTCTTTGTACCTAACTTTTTAACTAATTAGAATTAGAAACATTTGACCTCTGTAATTGACTCACTGTAACTAAATTAGTCAAAATATCAACCTTATAGATTCTTGTAATATGGCTATTTGGACAATCTCTGACCTCAAATTAAAAATGTTCGATACAATCATATGGTTAGAGTGCCAAAAAGATTGGCCTACAAAAGCGACCATAGTCTTAAGCGTTGTATGGTAACAAGCAATAAATAATGTGATTCTTGTTCTTCCTGTAGTCGCCTGAAAGTTGCAATCAAACCGAAATTATAGATCATTACAAGATTTAATTACCTTCATTACTCAGAAAAACACACACTAACAACACCACAATTTCATTCCAACTTGAAAGTTCCTTCACTGATATGATATGTACCAACTTCGACAAGATTTCGCAATGCTAGAGACATATTCTTAATTTCTTATAAACAAAAATTTACATTAGGATGCACTGTATAAGAAGCTTTAGTAGGCTTACTAAAAGCCTAAGATAAATTACATCACTGATGGTCTTAGAGTTTTGTAGTTTGATGTCTTTATTATGATAGGTCTTATGTTTGTTTTGTTTTGTTTCATAATAGCATCAAAATTAATGCCACTGATGGAGTTATAACTTTACATTTGGTATCAAGTTATTTTATTAAGTTTTATTATTTTTTTAAAGGCAATGTCCCAAAATATAGTTAACGGGGGTTTGAACTTTGGCCTCCTTTGAAAATTCACATGCATCTATGCACTAGTTTACCTTTTGAGGTTTTGGGTATCAAATTATGAATGAATGACCATATGTTTGAATATTTATGTTTTCTGTTTGGATCACAACCAAATGGGGTTCTCAATGATACAAGTGCAACAAATTTCGAGAAATCTCAAATTTAGCATGCTCGGTATCTAGGGATGGTAATTGATAAGATGATGTCATATCCACATTCATGTTCATTTAATTCTTTTCCACCCATATTCATATTTATTTAGTTTCAGTTCATCCGTTTAAATCCATATTCGTTGGATTAAGCGGTTTAGTGGATATTCATTGAATATTAAATAAAATGTTAACGACGATTTTAACAGTTAAGTATAGATTATAACAAATGTAGATTTATAATCTTTATGTTTTTGGGTTATAACACGTCTTGTTTGTAATTTGTCGTCTACTCTGACTCAATTGAGCCAATTGTGTTACAATATAAAGAAATATATGTTTAAACTAATCTAAAATGTGTAACATTCAATATTATTAGTAACAATTTAATAATTGTAACTTTAATGTGATAGTTAGTGAGTGTGCACCTCACATGTACGTAATCTATGCAAACCATAATGGTATAATTTATGCCATTATTAGTTTATAACCCGCGAATTCGCGGGACTTAAACATGAGTTGATATTAAATCGGATACATTCTAAAAAATGAATGAATATACAGACGAACTAAAAGTAGAACAAACTTATGTAATACTATAACTATAGAGTCGAAGGCAGCATGTTACTGTCAAGGATCATAGCACATTGTCTTGGTACAGAAGCCTTCGTTGGTGAATCTCCATCTCCAACTATCAGTCTGCCGTGTGTTGGTTTACACATTAGGTGTTATATCAGCAGTGGGGTCCTCCTATTTGTGCTGGACCCTGCTCGACAGCTAACGAACCCAATTCCAGTTATGCTCCCAACATGTTCCTGTACATTTGATTCGATCACTTAAGCAAGTAATCAAGTATACGTTTAATCAAGTAAAAAGAAGAATCTTGGAATTAGTAAAATCTCTATTAAGAATTAAGAATGTTGTTTAAAAGACCCTTAAAACAGCACCAAAATGTATCTTCTGCCTTCTGGTTTTATGAATCTCATCCTTGAGCATCTTGCATATTTGTGGCAATCTCTTCTTGTCTTAGTAGTTGTGTTTGAGCTTCTTGCTTCTTCTTAAAACACAAATACTGATTAGAATCTTAAGATGTTGGATGAATCAATTTAGCAAAGGTTTGACTTTTGCAATATGATTAACATCGTAATACTTTCTTAAGCCAAACATGAAACATCATTAACAAAACCAAAATGGTACGAAAGATATATTTGATTTATGAGACAATTTGTTAATCTAAGACGATGAACTCACTCGTGATTCCAAAAAAAATCATCTTTTTTAGATAATTTTCCTTCTACTTATGAGTACTGACATCAGAGATGGATAAAATACTTGCAAGATTGCACCAAAGTTGCTTAAGATTCAGAAAGAATCTGGGCATACTTAAAACAACTAATTGTATGTTTTAATCCTTTATCCAACCCACCCACTTGATCCATAACTCCTTTAGCAGTTGTTCATAGTAATGCAAAATGCATATAAATCCAACTAATCAAATTTGTATATGACTGGTTTAGCAAAAGATCCATATTACATAAATATTGTCATACATGGTATAAAAGTATTAATGGGTAAACTTGATCTGGGCAGACCCATTTTTACCCATTACAAAAATTTATATCCCAACCGACCCTCTTAGTTTACAACCTCTGCAGTATTTTCTAAATTAAAGCTTATGATGAAACAATATCATACTGATGAACCCTATTTTCTAGCATAAAACAAACGCAGAAAGCTTAAATTCTATTGAGAATACAAATTTAATAAGTATTTATTCAAACCAAATTTTTTTGCATGCAGCAAACACATAAAGATGCAACTTTTTTAATGAGATTGAAGCAATAATTCAAACCACAAATATAATAATTCAAACCACAAATATCCTAATAAACATACTAATATAGAGAAATATATAATAAGGATAGGAAGCAAACAAACCTCATTAATGTGATAACAATTAAAATCTTTTGTGAAATATTTATCAGTTTCTAGCCCGGTCTCCAACATTTCAACATCGATTGGCCCAATCATTCCAATTAGCCGTGAAGGCAGAACCACAAGTTCATCGTCTTACTTGTTGAGAACATGATGCAGCCTCGATAGCTGCAGCAGAAAGGCTGCTCAAGTGAGACGAGGATGCACCAATAGCTTGTTGAAGTATGCTTTTTGCATATGCTACTCGTATAATTTGGACTTTTTCTCCAATGTTTTCCCATTAGTTGCTTGTAGTGCTCTTTGTCCCATATGCTACTCTTGTGAAGGCTGTTTTGTTGATTCACTATTATGTGCATACATTCCCTTATTGATATGTTATATTCCTGAATCAACACATGTGCATTAGTCAACAAACATCTTACAAACGTGCAATTGACTTCTGAAAACAACTCATTATAAACATTTGTAAATATTACCATGATCCAACAAAGAGCATGTTGAAAGTCCAAGGTTCATAAACTCAATATTAACATTTAATCAGCATACAATACACAGTTAGAAAAAGAAAACTATGCGTTGAGAGCCCCCAAGCGTTGGAAGACCATAATGAACCACATACTCTGAGTCAACAATATAAGTATATTGTGTTCGATTTCCCTGCAAAGAATAGCCAATAATTAATCTTAATCTTTCATACAGTATAGTTCTCAACATCAATGAAGTAGTGTTGAATAAAACATTCGTATCCATAGACTTATACATGTAAACATATTAGAAAATGTGTCGTATCTTTCTGTTTCAAATTTGACGCAACATACTTACATACATTCCACAACACCTGTATCTTTTACTTAAGATGTGAAATGCAAGACTGCCATCATCTTCAAGGTAGCTCCAACAATGAAGAATTTATGAACGTATTTGCAATTTATGACAAAAAGAATACATACAGTCAAATTCTGAGTATCATTCAAATTGTGAATGAATATAAAACAGTTATAACATACAGTACATTCATCACAAGCATACATAAATCTATTAACTTTTTAGCTTTAAGGTATCTCCAAAAATGAAGAATTTAAGAAACTATGAGTTTACATATGACGAATTAATTCAAATAACCAAATAAAAACCCTAATTAAA
Organism: Rutidosis leptorrhynchoides; assembly: GCF_046630445.1. Lineage (NCBI taxonomy): Eukaryota > Viridiplantae > Streptophyta > Magnoliopsida > Asterales > Asteraceae > Rutidosis > Rutidosis leptorrhynchoides. Next base: position 48,291,748 of record NC_092342.1, read on the forward strand.
AAAAAAATAACTTACATTGACTCCCCTAAATTCAAGAAGGCTATGAATACGCCAAACAAAAAAAACCTTGAAATTAGGGCAAAATATCACAGGTATGGATATCAGGATTATGATCATCAGAATTGTGAATCGCTTATTGGAACATATAGCAGCTGTTTGTATTTGATTGAATCGCTAATTAGATTATTTAAAAAATTTCATAAAATCGCAGCTATGTATATCAAAATTAGGGCAAACAAAACCTTAAAGTCTTCATGAGCGTGTAATTTACAGAAGCATGAACATAAGGATTTTGAAGGCTGCAACGATTAGGGGTGGATTGAATCGCTGAACTTTTTCAAGAAATATTTAGATTCAGTTGTATGAAAGAAAGAAGCGTCAAGGGCATAGTTGTAATTGCCTTTTTTGCGTGACGTTTTTGATCAGGGATGTACGTACCATTTTTTTTTTCTCAAGGGCTTAGATTAAAAGGTTGATTTGGGATTCAAGGATTTTTTAAAAAAGAGTTATGTAATTAAAGTTTTGTAATTGTAATAATAGATAAAAAAGAGAAAAGAGAAGAGATTTTATAAGCTACTTAAATAGCATTTTTTTTTTCCCGAGCATATCTTTTATAAGCTCTAGAACTATTGTCTACAAAAACAAAACTACCAAGGGTTAAAACTATGAATATGTCATTTACTTTTATTTTTGCTCTGATGTAGACTATATACTCAAAAAATTTGCTATGAACTTGTTGTTTATGTGCCATTCAACTCATACAAAGTCTTGACAAAATAAATAAAGTACTGTACTTATTAAAAACGGTACCATCGTTATTTATTTTTGTTAAAATAAGTCATGGACATTTTTGTCTTTTTATTTTTCTACTTTTTTCATTTAATTTATCTTTTTCACCTTCAATTTACGATCTTCATCTTCAATTTACGATCTTGAAAATGATTTACTTAACGAACTTTTTAACGTCCGTTAGTCTCAGGGATCGCACATGCAAAATGAGCATACCACATGGACTGTTTGTGTAGTTTTTTCATCTAAAAAATGACATATACAAGGTAGTTAGTTTTACTGTCTAATAGATAACTAGTCACATTTTATTTACATTAACAAACATTTTTAAAGTTTATGGCCTACAATAATGTTTTCTAAATTTTATAGTCTATATTTGAACAAAATCTATTTGTAGCTTTAGCCCAACTACTTAAACTTCCATAAATTAAATTAGTGTGTCAAACATACTTGGCTACTCTTTTTCTTTGATATCGAACTTTATACGGAATACTAAACAACAAGAACAACAATAATAAAACTCAATCTCAAATAAGTGGAGTATGGGGAGCTAAGATGTAGACAATGTTTCTCATATTCTAGTTTTAGAATAAGTACAAGTCATTTCTCCACCTAGAGAGAAACACTCGAAGAGTAGATAAAGTCCTCTCTTTCAATGTTCTAAGATTGCTTCCGAATGAAACTCTGGTCAATAAGTGGGTTAAAAAAAGTGTGAGAAGCCATAAAAATAGTAAAATTAAATTTTCATGAATTTTAAAGAAGTTTAATTTAAGCTTTAAGCACAGGCCAAAGACGTCAATAAATGAATCGAATAGCAAATATGAAAACGCATATGTCTGAATACTGAAACTCAGTGTTGCAAAAGTTGGCCGACGCGTCGTTTTTTAGGCATAGTCGATGCGTCATTGCTAAAAAGTCTGTCAAAGTCAGTCAAAGTCGGTCAATTTTTTATTTATTTTTTTGTAATATTGTTAATAATTGTTGATTGTTTATGTTTATTGTAAATATAGTTTATATTTTAAGATTCGATCTATATATTATTATATATAAATATATTTAATATATATTTAATAAAACTATTTTAAAACGTCAACGTTAGTTACCGTTACGTTCGATGCGTCATTTTTTAGACATTACCGATGCTTTCCCGACTCATGTCTTTTACAACCTACCGTGACGTTCGATGCGTCATTTTTTAGACATTACCGATGTTTTCTCGACTCGTGTCTTTTACGAGTGAAACTTAAACCCGGGTATTAATATTAATAAATTGATAATAATTGAGATAGAGATAGGGTATCAATTGCAATCCAAAATCAAAGTTTTGCTTTTCTCCCTTTCGTGACCCCAAAACAACCATCCACCACAGCCATCAGCTATGGCGGTCGGAAAACAAAGTGTTGAAGAATCAATGGAAATAATCAAACCACGAACAGACGCCAGACTATACAAAATAATAATCCTTCCTAATTCTCTTCGAGTTCTTCTAATCAGTGATCCTGATACCGATAAGGTTTTATTTAATCGTAACAAGTTCTAAATTTTTAGGGCTTTTTTCTATTTCTATCTTGATGATACAGTAATATTTAATATTAATTAATATTATATTATTTTGTATTTTTATTTGTTAGTGTGCAGCATCAATGGCTGTTGGGGTTGGTTCATATAGTGATCCTGAAGGTCTTGAAGGCCTTGCTCATTTTCTTGGTATGACTTATTGTTTTTCTACTTAATAATATTTAATTGGGTTCATGTATAAATTAGACGTTGATGATGGTGTATATATATTACCTTAGTGTAGTGAATATGTGATGAATGTTATCACTTTCAGATTATTGGGTTCGGGTCCTTTTTGATGAATATTTTGGTTTTTAGCCGAATTGGATTTGTAAAAGTAGTAACTACTCCGTATTTGTTTTGATATTTAGGTGTTGTTTGTTTTTCTTCGCACCCGCATACTTTTTTATTGCAAATTGTTTGTTTTCTGAAGACACAAGATAAAATGATGTCTAGTTAGAAATATGCTTCTAAGTGCTGCTATAGACATAATCCAAGTATTTTGCAGACATTAAAACAAACAGTCTTTAGTATTCAAGCATACGGACCTTTAGGCCACATATTCTTTACATACATGGTTCGCAGATCTACAGATAGAAACATCTAAAAAACAAACATCACCTGATTGTCTATAATCTTTGTAAAATCATCTATATCTATCTATATACTCGTGATTAGAGTCTCAGAATTAATCAAGAGTTATGATTCTTGGGTTCGTTTGATGATAATTGAAAGCTCAAGTCATTCCTTTTAATATATACTTGCAGAACACATGCTGTTTTATGCAAGTGAGAAGTATCCTTTGGAGGATAGTTATTCTACATACATCTCCGAGGTACTTAATATTGTACCTTTTGGTACTTAAGTTATTTTATTTGAAAATTTACATTTACTCAAGTATATATATGTATATATTTACAAACTTAAAGCATGGAGGCCGTACCAACGCCTATACAACGTCAGAGCAAACCAACTATTACTTCGATGTTAATGCCGACTGTTTTGACGAGGCTTTAGATAGGTACATTTCATTTTTGACAACTAAGTCATCAACTTAAATTGTAGTAATCTACTATCTCGTGTATAAATATGCCCTTTTTGTTAAGATTTGCACAGTTCTTTATTAAGCCGCTGATGTCATCCGATGCTACTACACGGGAAATAAAAGCTGTCGACTCTGGTCAGCATCAATTTAATAGTTTTTCGTTCAACTACTCTATATATTTGATTGATAATGTTGTGGTCATACATTTATTTTACTCTTTTTATACAGAAAATCAGAAGAACTTACTCTCTGATGCATGGAGAATGAATCAGGTAATATCGATCACAAATATCAATCAATGCTACATTATACAATCCTGGATATATAATTAAATAATTACTATATGTAATATGTAATAATAATGGGTTTTCTAACTTCATTGTTGTATGTATAGCCTTCATCGAAGCGTCTTTTTTCTATTATTTGTATCTTAAAATTTTTTCCCCGTAGTATTGCTATAAATGCCTATCTTATTGTTTTTTTTTTTTTTGTTTGTCACATTCTTCATTTTATACCTTCCACATTTAAGTAACATCATCCAATCTTATTGTTGTGGTACAAGTTCTGACTTTTTGTTTTTTTTCTTAAACGTACTTATCAGTTGCAAAAACATCTCAGCGCAGAAGGTCATCCTTACCACAAGTTCAGTACAGGTTAGCATTTCATGTTCCTTATCCAATTGCATAACAGTTGTATGCAGTACTAGTTATAGTGCGTTGGTTTCAGTATTCAAAATGTTAATGCTGCACATAAAACTATATAACATCTTATGGTACAACTTTATTCCGAATGTGGTTGCTAAAATGTTATATCCTCTATCAAATATGTACAGATAAAGGTTGTACCTTTTCTTGAATCAAAGAAATTTGTTGTGTGTGTCACAAATTTAGCTTCACAAATTGCTAAGTAACACTCGGTTTTTTTTTTGTTTTTTTTTTGTTTTTCACTTAATAGGGAACTGGGATACACTTGAGGTGAAGCCAAAATCAAGAGGAGTCGATACGAGGGATGAACTTCTGAAGTTTTACAAAGAAAATTACTCAGCTAACCTTATGAACCTAGTTGTCTATACAAAAGGTATGTGTGTTACGTTTTAACTGCCTTGTTGTATTGATTCAGTAGCTCATGCTATTAATCGTTGCATTTGATTTTTATTATTTTAGATAGCTTGGATAAAATTGAAAGTAGTGTATTGAATAAATTTGAAGAAATAAGAAATATTGATCGTAGTGAACCTATTTTCCCTGGTCAACCCTGCACCTCTGAGCATCTTCAGGTAATTACACAAGTGATATTTGGCTTTCTTTGCTTGTTAATCTACTTTTATGGCCATTATCCACCCAAAGATCTAGGATAATAGTTACGAAATTAAATTATATATTAATTGATATATTTGTTTCAATAATAAGTATACGCATAAATTTTTATGTACTAAGTTCTTTATTATTACATTTTGTTCGACAGTTTTAGTTATAATAATAGCATGAAAGGCTAAAATTTTGGGCTGTGCTATTGATGTATTGCAAATAATCCAATAGGATAAAGAAACGTTATATTTTTTACAAGAGAAACATGCAAAGTGATTTCCAAAATAAAGAATGCTTACTGCATTTACTCGAACACTTTCCTAGATTTATTTTCTTAAAAAAAAGCCAAAAAAATTCCTTGCATCTTAAAGTTCCACATCAGCATAGTTGATCGTTACATTGTGCCAAATCAACCTAACGACATCAGCTTAATCCACTTTTTAAAGACTGGTTTGTTGTTAAAAGAAGAGGCAATTGTGAAGATGTATTATGTTGCTAATTTGTTATCTTCTTTGATTTGTTTATCAGATTATTGTGAAAACTGTTCCTGTAAAACGTGGCAACAAGCTGAGAATTGCATGGCCGATTACACCTGGCATTCATCATTACATGGAAGGACCAAGCAAGTATCTTGGTCACTTAATTGGTCATGAAGGAGAAGGATCCCTCTTCTATATCTTGAAGAAGTTGGGTAAGTGTTTAGCATTATCGTAACCTTTTCGACACCCCTTTTAATTTTTTCCTTGCGTATATATATTTTCATTTTACTATACTTAATTGATTACTTACATGAAATTGGTTGCAGGCTGGGCAACAAGTTTATCTGCTGGTGAATCAGAAGGGACTAAGGAATTTTCATTCTTTAAAGTGGTTATTGATCTAAGTGATGCTGGTCATGGTCAGTGTTTCTAGGTTTAGGTGTATCGATGTTCATTTCTTCTTCGTTTAGCCATAAAAATGACATTGTTTGCAAATTATGTTTCATGAAACGCGTGGCTGTTTTTTCAACCTGAAAACATCAGCAAATGTTGAACATATCATTGGGCTTCTTTTCAAATACATTTCACTCTTGCAACAATCTGGTGTTTGCAAGTGGATCTTTGATGAGGTACACATGCAGACTAATGTTAATTTTCGTGAATTGTATGGTTTTTGCATACAGCTAAAGATCAGATCATTATCATTGCTACAGGCTGTCATATACTGTTACATTCTTCTTTGATTATTAACTGACTTTGTGATATATTGATTCATGTCTTTGCTCATTTATATAACGATGTATTATTGTTTTTTTTCTTGAAAGGGATGTATTATTGTTTTGGGTCATCATATTATGTTGTATGCTTCTTTATTTTTTGACGTATAATATATTTTATATGATTTGTAAAGCTTTCAGCAATCAGCGAGATGACTTTCCATTATCAGGATAAGAATCCTCCAATTGATTATGTAGTGATGATTTCATCGAATATGCAGGTATTTGCATTATCGTAGTTTCAAACTTTTTCCTATGAATCTTTAAATTTGAATTGTGATAGTAGCTCTTCAAATTGTTCGCGATTGGTTAGGTTTAGCCATTTCTAATAACATACAAAATAAAATAAAAAAATTTGTATGGTGTCAGAGCCATATTTCACCACTCACTTCAAACGTCATGCATTTTCTATGAGACTGCATACGAAGACTATAGCTGTTACTTTTGTAGTTGATGAAAAATCTTGCTGTTGGTAGTTAGTACAACAATATGATCGCAATTACTTCTTGAGTTGATGTTCTTTTCCTTCATTTTTATTATAAAAAAATATGTTATTCTTCTTTTACTACTTATTTGAATAAACATTTCGAACAAATTGACAGTTGTATCCTCCAAAAGATTGGCTAGTTGGGTCATCTTTACCTTCAAACTACTCCCCAGACGTTATTCGATCTACGCTAAATGAGCTCACTCCAAATAACGTCAGGTAACTAATACTGCCTTCCAAAAATAAAGTAGTGTAACTTATCGTTGAATACTATCATAGAATATACAAGCAACAATAACGTGATAGCTCTGTATTTTTTTCAGTTATCTCATTTAACTCGTAGCAAATTTAAATTGATAATGAAAACACTCGTCCTTACGATATTCATTTTTTTTCTTTCTATCCAGGATTTTTTGGGAATCGACAAATTTTGAGGGGCACACTAACCTTACGGAACCATGGTATGGAACTGCATTTTCTGTTGAGAAAATCACTAGTTCCATCATTCAGGTTTGGACCTATTCATATTTATATACGGGCATTTGATAATTCCACCATCATTTTTGATAAATCCACCGAACCTGTGCATTGGCAAGTTGTACCCTACAACTTATTAATGCACACATATAGTGGATTTATCAAAAATGGTGGTGGAAATATTACAAACCATTATATTATTGTTTGACATTTTTCATACTGACTATTGAATACTCTAATTTTATATGGGTAAATTATAGGAGTGGATGAACAGAGCCCCTGAAGAAAATTTACATTTGCCCAGTCCTAATTTATTTATACCTACTGATTTATCAATTAAGAATGTTCAGGAGAAGGTATGATTAGTGTTATAATAAGTCGAATTTTATCATCGAACATTAAAGCTCATGGTTTCATAAATAAATAAACAGGCTACTGTTCCGATTATGTTGAGGAAATCAGAATATTCAAGGTTGTGGTACAAACCCGACACAACATTTTTTATTCCCAAAGCTTTCGTTAAGTTTGATTTTTACTGTCCATTTGGTGGAAACTCCCCTGAAGCAAACGTTCTTACTGACATTTCAACACGCTTATTGATGGATTACTTGAATGAATATGGTTAGTCATAAAAAGCTTCCTTAAATCAGGACTATTGGTTTTTAAATTTTTGAAATTGTGTGTTTGAGACACGTACTATATGTATATACATGTGTTACTGAATGTTAGTATATTACAATCTAAATATATCTTATCTTACATTTCAGCTTATGATGCTCAAGTTGCTGGACTTTATTATGCCATTTCTCATACTGAAAATGGGTTTCAGGTAACTACGTTCTTAGATTCCGTTGGTATGAGCTGAGATGAGATATAACAATTAATATAAAGATATTGCATATTTGCAATATTGACCAACATATATTTTCGTTATTTTGACTCGTTTAATACAATTGCATTGATAAACGTTCAGGTTATTTTAACTGGATATAATCACAAGTTGAAGATTTTACTTGAGACAGTAATCGAGAAAATTGCGACTTTTGAAGTAAAAACAGACAGGTTCTATGTGATCAAGGTAAAAATGACTTGCATAACGATATATTTTTTTATTGTAAAATAGTGACTTACGGGTCAAGTTATGAGACGTAAATTAATAGTTGAGTTTAACAAGTATGAGTTTTTTTTTTTTTTTTTTTTTTTTCCCCCCTGAATTTTTGAAGGAATTGGTCAAAAAGGAATATGAAAATATCAAGTTTCAACAACCATATCAGCAAGCTATGTATTATTGTTCGTTACTTGTAGAAGATCAGTCCTGGTCTTGGAATGATAAGTTCAATGTTCTTACTGCTCTTGAACCTGAACATCTGTCCAAATATTATCCTCAAATTCTGTCAAGGCTCTTCATAGAGGGATATGCAGCAGGTAATTTTTCTTGTACAAGTTACGTGTTGTTTCTTTTGTTTTATTTTTCTTAGACAAGCATGTTAAAAGTCACTAACGGGGTCCGAACGCGATGTCGGAGACCACCCACCCGTTAATATCCACAACACCTGAAGAGGAACCCGTCTTTTTCGGGGGAGGTAAAACCTTTGGTGAGACTCGAACCCTGGACATACGATTCTTTTTCGAGTACCCCATGCCACTCAGCCAAAGGCTCGGTGGTTGTTTCTTTTGTTTTATACATAACTTTAACATTTTGTTTATTTGTTCACGATCAGGGAATATTGAACCAAATGAAGCTGAATTATTGATTCAGCAGGTTGAGAATGTACTTTTTGATGCTGCCAAGCCTTTGGCTCAAGCTCTATTTCCGTCTCAGCATCTCGCAAATAGGATCGTCAATCTTGAAAAGGGAACTAAATATCACTTTACAAAAGAGGGATTAAATCCAAGTGACGAAAATTCGGCTCTTCTTCATTACATTCAGGTTAGATTCAAGGAACTATTTATACTTTAGATATAATTTTCACTTAATCCCTTAACTAGACTAAAGGGCATTAATTAATGCCTATATATCAACTTACTTTTTGGTTGGCATATGATCGATCATGCACAAATGCTCGTAAGTTGCTATATAAACATAAAAATTTTAATCTAGCGATCACAATACATTATATGAACTTTTTTTTTTTTGACAAAATTATATGAGGCGTCCCTGTGGTTTACCCCAGATTTCATGCGGGGGCCATAAAATTATTTTTTTTGACGTGTGGGATCCTCGTACTTTACACTCGTTTCGCGAGGGGTCCCTGTGAGTAACGTGTGGGGTCCTCATACTTTACACTCGTTAAGTTGTATCCGTAAACCACAGGGACCCCTCGCGAAACAAGTGTAAAGTACGAGGATCCCACATGTCAGGAAAAAAAAACTTAGGGACGCCTCATGTAATTTTGTCTTCTCTTTTTATTTTGTTATTTATTTATTTATTTTTTTGTAAATGAACTAATATTCATTTATGTATGTAAATTTTAATTTATATATACAGGTGCATCAGGATGATTATAAGCTGAATATTAAACTTCAACTTGTTGCCCTTATTGCTAAGCAACCAGCATTTCACCAACTTAGATCAGTTGAGCAACTTGGTTACATCACCGTGCTTATGCAGAGGTATTCAAAACGCTCAAACAACCTAAAAATTAGTACCTTTTATATTTTATACTTCAACTCAATTCCAGTTAGTTGATTTAATGAGTAACAATAATGTTTTTTACGAATTGAATAATGTAGGAACGATTCTGGTATCCGAGGAGTACAGTTTATCATACAATCTACAGTAAAGGTGGGGTCAACTTTGTTTTATTGCATGTTTAAAATGTATGATGTATGACTTAAAAATAATGCGATTTCATGAATTTTTTATAGGGACCTAAACATATCGAATCAAGGGTTCAAGCATTTCTCAAGATGTTTGAGAGTAAACTGTATGAGATGCCAGATGACGAGTTCAAGGTTTGAAATTTCATGTTTTTCTTTAATAAATTCCCAAAATTTGGTTGATTATAGATGTGATAATTATTTGTTCATTGGCTAATGAATGGCTCGATCCCAAAACGGTCAAATACGTCTTTTAGCCTAAAATGATGCGTCAATTAAAGTCTTTTTCAATGCTTACAATTTCCAATAACGCTTTATTTTAAACATTTAGATTGTGTTATCGTGTATGATATAGCTTTTTTAAATCATACTTAATCAATCAATGCAATATTTATATATATAAAAAAATTGTTGCATGCGAAAGAAGTGATTGCAGATGAACCCAACCTGACCCATTTCGACCCATATTAAACGATTACTTGTTTGAACACAATCCTGTTTTGACGCTGGCCCAACTTGCTGATTTTTGTACTTCTAGTGTAGTACCTGCTTAGTTTTATCGTGGCCATGAAAATGTAAATATCCTTTTTTTTTTTTCTATACCGCATTACCTATTAATTTTTACCTTGTCATATAATATTAGTTTTAACTTGATGCTCCAAAGAGTCGCATTTATTTAAATCTGTTATTATTAGCCTGCAATCTGTTTTATCTTCACTTGTTTATAACCCATGCAAATTCTATCGTTTAGCCAAGCATGTTAGCTTTGCTTTACGTCTAGCATATGCTGTTCCTTATATAAAACATTAATCGAGTCCATTACTGGATCATTTAAAATCCCAACGCAAAAAGGATGAATGCAGTTTCTTATATACAAATTTGTTGTTATCATATGGCGCAGAGCAATGTTAATGCACTGATTGAGATGAAACTTGAGAAGCACAAAAACTTGAGGGAAGAATCTCGATACTTTTGGCGAGAAATTGAGGACGGGACCCTCAAATTTGATCGCAAAGATCATGAGGTATAAAATTATACTGACTAATTTTATTACAGTGTGTTATGCTTCATGTTACATTTTTTGCTAATATCAGAAGTTTTTCAATTCATAAAACTTATCCGTCATGTTTCATTCGGCACTAAGGGCTTGTTTATTCCCCACTTAATGATCTGTTTCTGTACAAACTCTTAATTCAGTAAGTAAAATTGCCGTTTTGTCACTTAATTAGTATGTTTCTAGGATACATGGAATCAAACACCCCTTTCCAAACATATGAACACATTACTTAATATAAAATAAGTGAACGGCCCCTAAATTCTATGTGAAAAAGACCATATTAACTGGTTGTGATGAAACAGGTTGCTGAATTGAGGCAGTTGACAAAAGCAGAACTAATCCAGTTTTATGATGAGCATATAAAAGCGGGGGCCCAACAAAAGAAGGCGTTAAGCGTGCAAGTATATTCAACCGCACATTCTACAGAGGAGACACCAGATAACACTGAAAGCAATGTTGTTGATATTGATGACGTTTTCAGCTTTAGAAGATCGAGACCTCTGTACGGTTCGTTTAAAGGAGGAATCGGTCATGTGAAGCTGTGAATTAATTCTCCACAAGTGTACCCATTGAAAATGTACTAGTTTAAGGATCGAGTTTGCCTCTCTCAGTGATATGTTTCTTGTTTGCTATTTGCGTTCTTATAACTAAGTACTATAATTTTTGTAACAATTGTATTTGACATTTGACAATGAATATAAAAAAAAGAATGAAAAGAAATTAGCAATTGGTTGATTTTAAATGAGACAATAACAATGATTTGATTCTCTTTTCGAAGATATAAGATGGAGGGTATGAAATTAATAATTCGATTGGTTCCCTAATCGTTATACACTTTATCAATTAAGTATTTTGACTCTACAAGCCTGCCTTCGGGCTTCATGAAGTCTTTGTTGTGGTAAGACAAGAACATTGATTTGATTCTAGGTTTGAAGTTTCAAATATGGATATTAGAGAATGTGTGTTAATGTATGTTTCGGGTGAAATCAACAACAGTTTTCTAGAGGTATAAACTGTTAAATTTGGTTGCAACACTAATGGGGGGCAACCCTTCGTTTTGTGAGGAAAATTGTTAATCAAAACGGCGTGACTTTTGTCGAGAAAATCCGTTGGAGGGATTTCTTGAGTATATTTTATACGAGTAGTACCTAAGATTTTGGGCCCCTTGAATCCCGCAAGGGGGTGCAGCCCCCTTGACCCCCTGTTATTTTTCGCGTTAGTATCTAGTAAACTCTCACAGGCGTGTATTCCACACTCTTCAAACCCGTTGTTGAGTATCGCCAGATAACTCTTACTTTCAAATAAGTCTCATTAATCTAAAATAATTGTCAGACACTAAATTATCTAAAATAATGATGATGGTAAGACTCAGGTTGGTGCATCATCGAGTTTTAATTAACATCAATCAAATTAACTGAATGTCGCTGCATCAAGTACAATTCATCAACGTAAAGTGCACTTTCGTTGAGTGGAACAAGTTAAGTGGCCAGATGATGATATTGATGTAATAATCCCTATTGCCTCGGTCATGGAAGCTACGAACATGTATAGTAACACCATCTACGATTATTTCATTGGTAAAAGATTGGCTTTTCGATTGTCCAGAATTATGTTTTGAATGTTTGGAGGAAATATGAAACCGAGAAAGTCATGATGGACTTCAAAGTGTTCTATTTTTTAATTTTTTTTTTTAAATCCTCTACGGCGGAGTTACGGGTGTGTTAGAAAATGGTCCTTGGATGATTTGTACAATCCCAGTTATTGTTAATAAATGGTCTCCGAATGTGTCTCTTACCAAGGAGAATCTGATGAAGGTGCCAGTGTGGGTTAAATTGCATGATTTCCTCTAGCACGGTTTACTGAGGACCAAATGTACGGTTTACTGAGGACCGAGTGTGATAGTTTCCAAGGTTGGTAGGCTATGATGTTGGATTCATATACGAGTACCATGTGTCTAGAAGTTTGGGGACGTCCTAATTATGCTAGAAAGATGATTGAAGTGGCAACATATACGGATCTTAAGGAGTTATTGAACGTGGCAACTCATAATCTTAATGGTGACTCTAGGGATGATGTGGTTGTTGAATATGAATAGAAACCTCCACGATGTTCGTGTTGTATGGTTTTTGGGCATAATGACTTTGAATGCCCAAAGAATATACATGTGACAGAGGAGGTTGTCATTATTGATAATGATGGGTTTTAACAGGTGAATGTGAAGGGTGGAAAAGGGAAGGATGCATGTAACGCTAAAAATAATACCATGAAAAAGGGTATTTCAGTGGGGAAACAAAAATCTACTTGGGTGTATCGGTCAAAGCCACATCTTGCTAGCACTAGTGGTGGAAATAACAAGGAGAAACGTGATCCGAATAAAGGGAAGCATGTGGAGACTATGTCGGTGTCTAACAATCAGTTGAAGGTTCAAAATTCGTTTGAAGTGCTCAACAACCTTGATTATAATCTTATAGATGAGCTGGGCGATGTCGAATCTGAAGAAAACGATACTACTAAGTTTATGGCTGAGAAGAATGTTTCCAAGACATCGATCCCGTTTGGAATGAGATCGGGTTGGTTATAAGTGTCTTTATGTTTCATGTTTTAAGTTAGGGGTGTCGTTGGTGTTTGGTTTTGCTAGGCCTGTTAGTGTTTGTAGGTTCTAGATTGGTCTTTGGCAGTTTGCGAGGCTGCATGGTGTGCTTGTAGAGTTGTAGTCGGTGTCCTTATTTGTATTCTTATTTTATTATTTTTTAATAAAATAATATCGGGTAAAACCTTTTACCAAAAAAACAAACATCATTAATTTGTTATTTTAATTAGACTTTTTTTTTTAATTTATTATTTTTATTAGACCTTTTACATGAATGTCTATACAATACAGTGTCACTAATGGCATTTACGTTTATGCATATTTGTATTTATATATTTTCATTAAACGGGTCAGTTCCTTTAACATAATCGAACTAAATAGATAATATATAATTCGGTCCTTAGTCTGACATAGCGGGACCTCAACTAAGGGTACTGCTCCTTGGACCCAGTAAGGAGCGCAACTGCGCAGCCTCTAACAATATCTAGTAAACTTTTAGGGGGGGGGGGGAGGGGGGGGGGGGGGGGGGGGGGGCACTCTTTTTTTTAATGGCCAAAATTTGTATATTAATCAAATGCTCCTTAGCAAGACGCTAAATGAGAAATTACAAAGCAAAAGTAAACCACATGTTCCAGTTTGAAACAACATGCCTCTGTTTTTAAGTCAACGAAAGGAAAATAATCTAATTACATCAAAAAGACTATTTCTACTAAATAGCTTATCGTTGAACACAATGCCGTTTCGAAATCTCCAAATAACCTAAAGTAAAGTAATGACAACCGCAACAATTTTTTTTATACGGATGAATTCTGGTAGCTCTCGATCCAACTAAACGCCTCGTCCCACGAAAAAATATGGGCATATTACAAGCAAGCCACACACGCACTTTGTGCCAAAGATCTGTTGCCACCGGACACTCCAAAAACAGATGAGTGCGTAGTTCAATTCCGTTAGGGGGTGTGCTCTCTACAATTTCCTAATTCGTTATGGTGTATTACTATATAACTCTTGTTTTAGCTAAATCTTAATTACCTAGAATGATTGTTAAATGACACGAAAATCACCAATAAAATTTCACATAGGTCTCTAATTACTATTAGAGCACTTCTTTTTAAAATTTTGTACTTTAATTATCTAGAATGTTTTTTTTTTTTTTTTTGATAAGCGAGGAAACCCTCATATGAACGAGCATATTGACTCCACCATAGAAGGTGAAACCTCGGGTAATCAAGCCCCCCGAGCGCGAGACCTGGTACCGGGTGAATTGCGCATTATGCGCACCTTCTAGTCACACTCCCCTTTTGAACAATTTGGCATAGCCAGGAATTGAACCCGGGTGGTGTGCTTCATTGGGCAACTCGGTGGCCACTCAGGCAAGCCTGAATGGTTATCTAGAATGATTGTTAAATAACACTAAAATCACTAATAAAGTTTCTAGGTCTCTAATTTGTATTGGAGCACCTCTTTTTAAATTTTTGTACCTGTAGTTTTAATTAGGTAGTGTAGGACCATTTTAAATAAATTAGGTTTAGTACAATCGTTTCATGCTATATATCAATGTTAATATTAGGTTAGACTATTCATTATTTAAAATGTGTCATTCTCTGTTTCTATTTTAGATAAATAAAAGTCTAAATATGTTGGTTAAATAACATTATAATTGTATAATTTTTTTATATTTTTCTTAAAAAAACTTAAACTTTCAAAAACGAGAAACTTTTATTTATTAAATAAACGAACCCGAAAAACTTGCAACAACCCGACGTACAACTATCGCAAATAGAAATTACCCAATAAAAAGATAAATTTTTGGCTGAAGGTATCTTCTTTTAAGTAGGTTTATACACATAGTACATACGTTGCATGAATGAGTTTAAAGAACCGATATAACCGGCCTTGGCAAGGCCGGTATATGTTACTTCGGATAACTCTGGCTTTGAAAAGGCCGACGTATGCTTACGTGGATTTCTTTTTTTTTTTTTTGGTCAAAAAGTCATTCAGTATAAAGAAAGTTGTATTAAAAGGGCCATTGATTTGACGGCATCGAGATCCCCTCAAATCATGGGTTCAAGTTCTTGTGAGAATGATATGTATATATTCATGTAAAAAATAGATGACATGTTGACAAACTAATAGGACTTTAGAAAATGTGTTGATTACAAACAAAAGATTATGAGAAAACTGAAATTGTCTCAAATGATTATCATAACTTGTATTCAAGAATGTTAAACTTACCACTTTGAACATGACAAGTCACTATCAAGGCAATATATCCAAGATAAATGAACACTTAATGCATATAGTACTTGTATACGATGTTGAGTATCTTTTGCAGGTATTAAATGAAGTAAAGAGTCCAAAAATTTGAGTTCAAAACTTATTCAAATGGCTATACAACGGATAAGTGTTTTGGACTGTACCGCGTGCGGTTGATCCACGGTCGATCGTGGGCTGAGCCGCATCAATGGCTACTTTGTTTCTCTCCATATAAATATCAAGACTTGGAAAACTTTGAAGACTTGACCCTCTTGCATGCTTCAACTCAAATTCATCAGAGAATCACAAGATCATAATTCATATACATGTATTTGTGATTAGCAAGAGAAGTTCTATAATCTCAAAGATTGTAGAATGGGGTTGTAAACTTACTATCAAATTACTATCTTTGTAAGTTTACTTAGTGTTGTATTAATCCTTTGAATTGTCTTAGGATTGTCATCACTAGAAAGGGTGAGTCTTGTACTTTGTAATTAAAAGCATAAGCTAGATTAGTTATCTTCTTCCTTAAAGGGAACTAGGAAGTTGATTAATTCTATTGGGGATTAATACTTGTCCAACGTAAAGATAAGTTGATCTAAGTTAGAGGTAATCTTTTGATGGGATAGAAGAATTAGGTTGTTGTCTACAAAGGAGTACAAGGCATGTAAATTGAATCTCCACCGGATTTGGAGAAAGAGGCTTAGTGAAGCAAAACTCCCGATTAGTGTATCGGGGAGTGGATTAAGGTGGATTAGTTAACATCCACCCGAACCATTATAAATCCTTATGTTTATGTTCTTTATTTTACATTCCGCATTACTACAAACATAAACACTACACACATTAGGTTTGAGTTGATTAAGTTGATCAAGGATATTTCAAATCTTGTTGATCATCGAAAAAGTTTTAAAAATCGTATTAAGTAACTATTCACTCCTCTCTAGTTACTTACAGGGTACTCTAAGGATGATGTGGTTATTGAATATGAATGAAAACGTCCGCGATGTTCGTGCTGCATGGTTTTTAGGCATAATGACTCTGAATGCCCAAAGAATATACGTGTGACAAAGGAGGTTGTCATTATTGATAATGATGGGTTTCAACAGGTGAAGGTGAAGGGTGGAAAAGGGAAGGATGCATATAACACTAAAAATAATATAATGAAAAAGGGTATTTTGGTGGGGAAACAAAAATCTACTTGGGTGTATCGGTCAAAGACACATCTTGCTAGCTCTAGTGGTGGAAATAACAAGGAGAAACATGATCCGAATAAAGGGAAGCATGTGGAGACTATGTCGGTGTCTAACAATCAGTTGAAGGTTCAAAATTCGTTTGAAGTGCTCAACAACCTTGATTATAATCTTATAGATGAGCTGGGCGATGTAGAATCTGAAGAAAATGAGACTGCTAAGTTTATGGCTGAGAAGAATGTTTCCAAGACATCAACCCCGTTTGGAATGAGATCGGGTTGGTTATAAGTGTCTTTATGTTTCTAAGTTAGAGGTGTCGTTTGTGTTTGATTTTGCTAGGCCTGTTGTGTTTGTAGGTTCTAGCTTGGTCTTTGGCTGTTTGTGAGGTTGGAGGGTGTGCTTGTAGAGTTGTAGTCAGTGTCCTTATTTGTTTTCTTATTTTATTATTTTTTAATAAAATATTATCGGGTAAAACCCTTTACCAAACCAACAAACGTTATTAATTTGTTATTTTAATTAGACTTTTTTTATTCAATTTATTATTTTTATTAGACCTTTTACATGAATGTCTATACAGTGTCACTAATTGCATTTACGATTATGCATATTTGTATTTATATATTTTCATTAAGCGGGTCAATTCCTTTAACATAATCAAACCAAATTGATAATATATAATTCGGTCCTTAGTCTAACATAGCGGGACCTCAACTAAGTGTACTGCTTCTTGGTCCTAGTAAGGGGCACAACTGCGCAGCCTCTGACAATATCTAGTAAACTTTTAGGGGGTGCACTATTTTTTTCTAATGGCCAAAATTTGTATATTAATCAAATGCTCCTTAGCAAGACGCTAAAGGAGAAATCACAAAGGAAAAGTAAACCACGTGTTCCAGTTCGAAACAACACGGCCTCTGTTTTTAAGCCAAAGAAAGGAAAATAATCTAATTATATCAAAACGACTATTTATACTAAATAGCTTATCGTTGAACACAATGCCGTTCCGAAATGCCGTTTTGAAATCTCCAAATAACCCAAGGTAAAGTAATGACAACCGCAACAATTTTTTTGATACCGGATGAATTCTGGTAGCTCTCGATCCAACTAAACGCCTCGTCCCACAAAAAAAATATGAGCATATTGCAAGTAAGCCACACACGCACTTTGTGCCAAAGATCCGTTGCCACCGGACTCTCGAAAAATAGATTAGTGCGTACTTCAATCCCGTTAGGGGGTGCGCCCTCTACACTTTCCTAATTCGTTATTGTGTATTACTATATAACTCTTGTTTTTAGCTAAATCTTAATTACCTAGAATGAGTGTTTAATGACACCAAAATTACCCATAAAATTTCACATAGGTCTCTAATTTCTATTAGAGCACTTCTTTTTAAATTTTTATACTTTAATTATCTAGAATGATTGTTATATAATACTAAAATCAGTTCACATAGGTCTCTAATTTCTATTGGAGCACCTCTTTTTAAATTTTTGTACCTGTAGTTTTAATTAGGTGGTGTAGGACCATTTTAAATATTAGGGTAGACTATTCATTATTTTTAATGTGTCATTCTCTGTTTCTATTTTAGATGAATAAAAGTCTAATTACGTAATTACGTTTCTAACTACGATGTGTAAGGACGACAAAACAAGGTGTTGGCGGTGGAGGAAAGGTGAGGATTGAAATTCATCGGTCAAGTGCCGTTGGGCACTGTTTTGAGGTTGTCATCGATAGTCTAGGGGTGTTCATAATATCCGAATCCGAATCCGCAATCCGAAATATCCGAAAATTCGATCCTGTTTTGAGGTTGTCATCGATAGTCTAGGGGTGTTCATAATATCCGAATCCGAATCCGCAATCCGAAATATCCGAAAATTCGATCCGAATTGATTGCTTCGTTCATGATGCTTATTTTTAGTATATTATATATAGCATCTCTCAATTTTGTAACTGGATTCAAGTTGGGGTAATCAAAGACCACATAAACACATACAAAATAATGATATAATTGGATCCAAGTTGTGTGATACTCAAAGACAACAGAGAGATGTAAAAAAGTTCGGATATTCGGATAATCCGAAATCCGAATCCGAAATTTCAAATATCCGAATTTTGGATATCCGAAATTTCGAATTCGAATTTCAGATGGCCAAAATCACTATCCGAATATCCGAATTTTCGGATATCCGGTTTTGAACACCCCTAATGATGTATCGAATCGATACATCATTCCTACTCCCATATGTTAGTTAAAGACAAAATTACGTTGTTGGTCCCGGTGATTTGCTTCAAATTACATGCCTAAATTTTTTCTTTTTATTTTCTTTGCCATGGTTGGTCACTTCACTTTGCAAAAGTTATGCAATTGATCACTAAACTGACTATTGTTAAAAAAAAAGTCCGTTAATTTCAATCAGGTGTCATCCATATGAGATATTTTTATCTTTTAACTAACAAATTATTTCAATCCTAATAAATGGATACATGTTATCAGTTTCAAACGAAAAAAACTCATAAATCAAGACAAATTTACATGATTGAAATGGATACATGTTATCGTTCACAGATCTGGGTAAATTTCCGATTATATAAGATTTAGTGTTGACGTAGTTTTAGTTTTGTGGTTTAGTATGGAAATAACTGAGAAAAATAGAACTCAAATATATATATTTTTTAATTTAATAAATAGATACCCAAATCAACTAGCTCTGATTGTTGGATTACTTTTTTTTTATTTATTTTATAATTGAATAGTTCACCACCAAACTGTTAACAGCGGTAATTGATACGTACTACGTAATTGTTATTATTGATGCTTACGCCGCATATCATTACATTTACATTTATATGTACTAATAGTAGGCTAGACAATAAGCCTAATGAACTAGCTAGGTAATCTAGATGAGCTCTTATAAAACATGGGCCTAATAGTCCAAGTGCATAATACGTCTAACATTCCCCCGCAGTTGGAGAGGTAGCAGAGCGAACGCTCAAACTGTATCTAAACTCATTAAAAAGTGCAGTAGGAGTCATTTAGTGAAGATATCCGCAAAATGATACTGAGAAGAGACATGAAGAACCCGTACATGACCTTTTAGAACAAGGTCACGAACAAAATGTGTGTCGACCTCAATGTGTTTGGTTCGCTGATGTTGCACCGGGTTCCCAGACATGTAAATAGCACTGACGTTGTCACAATAGACAAGAGTAGCAGATGAAAGCGGGCAATGGAGCTCACGAAGAAGATTACAAATCAAGCATGTATCAGCAACGGCGTTTGCAACGCCGCGGTATTAGGCTTCAGTGCTCGAGCGTGACATTGTCTGTTGGCGTTTAGATGAACAACATAACAAATTATTACCCAAAAATACATAGTACCCAGATGTATAGCGGCGATTAGTGGGACAACTTGCCTAGTCATCGTCGGAATAAGCGACCAAGGAAGTGGTACTAGAAGCAAATAGCTGAAGACCAAGGTCCAGAGTGCCCTGAACATAGCAAAGGATCCGCCTGAGAGCAGCCATGTGAGGCTCTCGAGGATCATGTATAAATAAACAAATATGCTAAACAGCATACGAGATGTCAGGTCTGGTGAATGTCATGTACTAGAGAGCACCTATGAGGCTGCGATATAATGAGGGATCCGTAACAGGAGGACCGGCCATCATCAGTTTGGTGCTAGTGTTAATCGGAGTGTGGCTAGAGTTACAAACAACAATGTCAGCACACTCAATAATCCCAGTGGCGTACTTTTTCTGAGATAGGAACATCCTAGAAGAGGTGCGAGCGACAAACATACCCAGAAAGTAGTTCAACGGACCAAGATCCGTCATCGAGAACTCCCGATAAAATAAATCGATAACACGCTGAAGAAAAATAGTGGACGAAGCTACCAATATAATGTCATCCACATATGGAAGTAAATAAGCCGTGTCTGCGCCCCGTTTGCAAATAAACAGTTAGGTGTTGCAACAAATGTGCTGGAAACCAACAGGCTGAGCATACACGGCTAACCGCTGAAACTAAGCCCGAGGAGCATGCTTTAACCCATACAGCGATATCTGTAGCAGGCAAACATGATTCGGTGAGCAGGGTCACGAAAGCCAGGAGACTGATGCATGTAAACAGTCTCTGAAAGATAGCCATGAAGAAACGCATTCTTGACATCTAGCTAGTGAATAGGCTAGTGTCGAGAAGCGGCAAGATTGAAGACCGTCTGAATAGTAGCCGGCTTGACAACTGGACTGAAAGTCTCATCACACTCAACACCAACTTGCTGGCTATGACCGTTAGCAAAGAGACGAGCCTATACCTACTTAGAATACCATCTGCAGTAAACTTGTGCTTAAACAACCACATGGAGCGAACTATGTTCATGTCTAAGGGGTGAGGCACAAGAGTCCAAGTACCATTCTTAATCAAAGCATTATATTCTTCACTCATAGCGTTTTTCTAATTAGTATAAGTAGGGATGACAATGGATGTTCGATCCATCAGATATCCACCCGATCCGATCCATATAGATGGATATGGATGATCTAAACGGATGATAAATGGATATGGATATGGATATGGATTATGTGAAAAATTAGTGAATCGGGTATGAATGACAATTTATCATCCATGGATATATCCATTTACCACCCGAAATATATATATATATATATATATATATATATATATATATATATATATATATATATATATATATATATATATATATATATATATATACATACAAATATATATACATATTTACTTAAATATATGTACATATATTTATATATTCTTATATGTGTAAACCATAAACTATTAAAATGTTATTAAAAATATGGATTGTGAAGATACAACTATGTGAAATGTATTAAATTCATATATTCTTACATATATTACACATCTTTGTTAAAAACATTTTGATGATTTCATTTCATAATAGGAATATTTTTAGAAAAGCTTAACATCCAACGGATACCCGATAACCCTCTTAATCCAATGGATATGGATATGGATGGATGAATTATATAAAAATGGATATGGATTTTAAAAATTAAATGGATATGGATATAGGCTAACCTGATCCATATCCGATCCATTGCCATCCCTAAGTATAAGTGAAGGCGGCAGAGTATGACTTTGGTTTCGGAGATTAGGTTGAAACGTGGAGGTTGAGACGTTGAACGGGTTTTGTGGTTCCAAGGTGATGGCAAGTGACCATAGGGTGAGTGGGAATAGTGGTAGTGGAATTATTGGGTGGAGGATGAGTTATGTCCGAGAGAGTACATGAAAAGAGGTTAGGAGGCAGATCAAGAAACTCATGAGATGGAGGTGAGGAAGTGTTGATAGATCCGAATGCAAAGGCTATCTCATCTAAGGTGACATGGCGGAAGATGATTATTTTATGAGTGGCAAGATCTAGACAATGATATCCTCGGCTGATGGGTAGCCGAGGAAGTTACACAGAGTGGATCGGGGAGCGAGTTTGTGGGTGTTGTTTAGCTGGGGGTAGCAGAGACAGTCGAAGACAGGGAGAGAGAAGTAGCTGGGTTTGTATTTATGGAGTCTGATGTGAGGAATGTCGTGATTGATTGTGGAAGAGGGAAGAAGGTTGAGAAGATAGGTGGCCATGTGAAGAGCCTCAACTAAGAAGGTAGGAGGAAAGTGAGCTTGTAAAAGGAGAGTGCGTATGAGATTATTAATAGTACGAATCATGCGTTCGGTTTTCCCATTTTGTTGGGAAGTTTGTGGACAGAAAAACGTATTTGGATGCCGTTATTTTGAAATATTTGTTTCATTTGATTGTTATCAAATTCTCCACCTAGTCGCATTGAAAGGCTTTAATTTCTGAATTGAATTGAGTTTTAATATATGTACAAAATTGGGTGAATATTTTAAATAGTTCAGATTTATTGTGTAACGGAAAACCCATAACTAATGTGAAAAGTGATCCAGAAGGATAACATAATATTTATAACCACTAAGACTCAGAATAGGCGAAGTCCATATATCCGAGTGAGCAATATCAAATAAAGAAGTAACATGAGAAACAGTAATACTACACAGAAGTCTCACATGCGTGTCAAGCTGACTCGCATGACATAGAGAAGGAGACTTCGTATTATTACATGTAATAAAACTATTAGAAATAAGACGACGAAAAAAATCGGTGCTTGGATGTCCGAGACGTTGATGATAAGTGTTGGGGGTGGTGATGAGAGGAGCATGATGAGCTGTAGGTGATGTTAGACTAGAGAGCGGGTAGAGATCTCCGGTGCTATCGCATCGGAGGAGTAGGCGGTGAGTCAAGTAGTCCATCACAGAAAAACCGAACTTATAAAATGAAACATAAACTTTATTATCACGAGTAAAATGATGAAAAAAATAACATTTTTTTAACAATGTTAGGTCTAACAAGAACGTTAGATAGGTGAAGGGGTCGGTTAATTTTAGGCAAAACGTTATGACCAGTATACACAGCGGGAATGTGGTTCCCGTCACCAACATCAATATACATGCCAGGATTAAAAGCAATACTCAAATTATTAATGCTAGATGTAAGGTGAGTTGACGCACCAGTATCCATAGTCCAACCTGACTTACCGTAGTCTGAAAGAGTGTTAACGGTAAATGCTTGGGGTAGAACAGTCTCCTGATGCTGACCTGGGCTGACAGATAGGCCAATGACCACTGTTGGGCTACTAAAAATGCAGCAAGCACGTGAACCGGTAGCTGTTGGGCTGCTAGACTTAGTTTTTGATGCCCGCTGTAATTGGACTACGAAACTGAGACTGGCCCAGCAGAATGAAAGTTGATGAATTAATTTAAATTCAGGCCCTTCATAAAAGCATGGTTAAGTGGGCCGATGTAATTAGACTGTGAGATGTTCTATGGTAAACCCGACAGCCCAATAAAGCTTGATAACAGGGTACGAGGCCCAAATGGAGGAATAAACGGTGCAGAAGCCCGATTGGAGTTTGTTGGGCTATATATTGGTTTTGGGCTGCTATAATACCAGTTGAGTTTCTAGGTTGCATACTTGTTAACTAATGCAGATAACGACATCATTCCCTAAAACGATAATGACCCTGATTATAATCGCGACATGACTGCTGACTAGACGACAGTGGAAGCTAATTGCTTGGATTGTGTGGAACAGCTTGCGCAACAAGAACAGATTGTGATGACCCGACAAAATCGCCATTGACGGCGCCGTCAAATTAGGTCCCGTTACGTGGTCATAGTCCCTAAATAAGACGCGTTTGACCAAAATTATGTCGCATTCATTTGAAATGTGTATAACTTGCAAAGTTTTAAGTTACCAAACGTTTCGACAACGAGTTTAAGTTTACAGAAGTTGTAAAGTATAAATGAAATAACTTGCGACATAATATAAGTTGAAAATCACGAATGCTATCAATAGCGTATGCATGTAAACA
This sequence comes from Rutidosis leptorrhynchoides, assembly GCF_046630445.1. NCBI lineage: Eukaryota > Viridiplantae > Streptophyta > Magnoliopsida > Asterales > Asteraceae > Rutidosis > Rutidosis leptorrhynchoides. The sequence continues at coordinate 48,316,011 of NC_092342.1, forward strand.
TTAAGTTTGAATCCAAAGGTGCTATCACTAGCGTATGCATGTATGCATGACCCCAAGAAAGTAATCAAAGTGTGCGGAAGCATGTATCAAGTAGCCAAGTATGAACCTGAGAAACATATAGAAAACTGTCAACGAAAAACGTTGGAGAAATCATAGGTGTATTTGTAAACGTTGTTTTTGAACTACAAGATTTTGTATAAGTTGATTATCCAAATCGTTTGCATTCTAAAGTTGTTGTATGTTTGTGGAGCTCCCAATTATAAAGACTTAACTGTATACGAACCCCGTTATCATAGTGTTAGAACCTACACTATACCCGAAAATATATTTCATCCGCTAACGGTAGCGAACCATCCGAATGAGGGCTCGTCAAGCCCGTATGGATCCACACAACATAAGTTCATGTTTACACCCTACAAGTGTAACTAATGATAATTGAATTGAGGCTTTTTGTTCTAACTCGCACGTGGAATGTTTGTTTTCGTACTTGTGTTCAAAGTATAAAAGTATAAACCGTATATGTTTTTCATCCCATGATTTAAAGCGTAAAAGTTGTTGAAAAGGTGGGACTATGATCTCACCTTGAGTGCACGAGTATAAAGGTACTTCACAAAGTAAACGTGGGCATCAAAGTTGTTTAGTCTTGACCTAAACAAGTAAGTTGTATCAATACCGGGTAAGACACAAGGTTGGTCAAAATGTGTTCAATTAGTCCTATGGCTCATTACGACTCGAATATATAGCATGTGAGTCACGTTGTCAAGTTTCATTCAAGAATCAAGTATAAAAGAAGATTAGAACGATTGCATAAGTTTTTGGTTAAGTTTGACTAAAAGTCAAACTTGGTCAAAGTCAAAGGGGTTGGGTATCCGACAATTTTTCTTCATGTAAGATCCTGTTTTCTTTTTGGGTTTGGACGCCGTCCAAACATTTGGGACGCCGTCCCAGTTTGAAGACCTGGACGCCGTCCAACATTTTGGACGCCGTCCAGAATGGCTGGCAGGCATGTCTTTTTGCTATTAATTATTTTAGATGGGTATTTTGGTAATTTCACTTCTTAGACGAATTTTAAAGCCCTAGATCAGTTTTGGGAGTCTCATTACTCCATTCACAACCACCAAACATCATCTACTTTAATTCTAGAGAGAGAGTGCTCTTAAGTGTGAGAAAGCTCAAATAGGAGAGGAAGAAGCTTGTTTTGGGTTCTAGCTCGAGCATTGAAGTTGTTCATCTCCTCGTTAGCTTCGTTTTGATTGTGGTGGTAAGCCCTAAAATTGATTTCTCTAGTAAATATGTTTAAGGGTTAAGGTTTGGGTTAATGTTGTACATAAAACCCATGTATGAGTGATTTGGGGGTTTTGGGTAAGTTTGGGTCATGAAGACCCAAATGGTGACTAACCTAGGGTTTTGAAAGGGTAAATGGTGTAAATGGGTCTTAAAGACCTAAGTAAATACTAATAAACTTATAGTTAATGTTAGTGGGTGTGATTTGGGTTGTGGGTGACCCAAATGGGTGTGTTGACCTAGAAATGGGTCAAATGGGTCTTTGATGACCTAGGTTGTCTTGCATGTATGAAAACGAGTTAACTTTGTGGTTAAAAGTTTGTTAAGACCTTAATTGGATAAAGTTAGGGTTTTTGGTGAAGTTAACCCATTATTAGGGTTAAAGGTGCAAAATGGGTCGGGATTGCACTTAGGGTCAAAAGACTCTAGATTGTTAAGTGAGTTGCTTGACCGACTTGAGTTGTGAATTGATTATGTGCTAAAATGTAATAGGTACGTTACATTGACGTTGCAAGTTCGGTTATCTTACACGAAGACTTTGAGGTGAGTGGAATAATTATATGCGTATGTATATAATGTATCTATTTGTTGTAGCGTGAAACGGGTAGTGTCGAGGTGCTAAGACACCATGTTTCAAGTGAAGAGTGTAGCATCGAGGTGTTAAGATGCCACTCGGGTGTAGCATCGAGGTGTTAAGATGCCACCTAGGAGTGTAGTGTCGAGGTGTTAAGACACCACTCCGTAAAATAATGAGTGATGCATCGAGGTGTTAAGATGCCACTCGGGGTGATGTGCCGAGGTGTTAAGGTGCCACCCTAGGGGTTAGTGGTGCGAGGTGTTAAGTGCCCTAACGGATGTTACGAACATCGATGGCGTTTTCGCGAGCGCCGTTCCCTTGTACTATTGGTTAACCATGGTTATTTGTGTTGTAAGCATATTATATTATTCGAGTTATATTTATATGCGGTTGTTATGCTAGCTTGGGGGTATTGGTGAATTATAGCTTGTTATTGCGACGATAAGCTAATGTTGTTTGTTAGCATGTTTGCGGTTGTGTAAGTGTATGCAAGTAGGTATAATTATATATGTATTCGTATAATTATTGCATTCACTAAGCTTTGCTTACCCTCTCGTTGTTTACTTTTTTATAGGCTCGGGCATTGACAAGGGTAAGAGCGTTCAATTGGATTAGTGATCTCCCGCTTGTTTTGTTAGGGGATGCTTTTGGGTGTTAGCTTTTGGAGTTCGACCGAGATTGGGTAGTTTAACCCCAAACACCATGCTCTAGTGTCGTTTGGAACTTAAACTTATATTTGGTCGAAACTTTTATTTTTGAACGAAACTCGTAAAATGGGCGATGTGGGCCCGTTGATGTAAAACTTTGTTTGATGATGAAAATCTCTTAGTTTCACTTATATTGACTTGTGGTAAAAAGGTTTTCGTTTGAAAGTGTCGGGAAGCGGGTTTTCCGCTCGTGTGAGTTGGACCCGTGATCAGTAGCTGGAAGGCCATTGGGACGCCGTCCCAATTGATTGGACGCCGTCCCAGTTGTGTTGAGCTGGACGCCGTCCCAAACTTTGGACGCCGTCCCATATTTCTGAGCTGGACGCCGTCCAGGATTCTGGACGCCGTCCAGATGCACTGCTATAATTTTTTTTTTTGGGTACACGTTTTGAGTTTATGAAGTCGGGTTGTTACAAGTGGTATCAGAGCATGGTCTAAGGGATTTAGGTGACTTGAGATAGGCGTCTAGACTTAGACTTTTTGTGTGTGCGTTATGCGGGACTTGTAGGACTTTGGGTCGGATCGGGATTGGTTTGTGCATAGGTTTATGTAAACTAATCATGCGCTATTTGTTATGTATGTTTAGCGGGCATCGAGCGAGATAGACATTGTACTAGCAAGTTAATGCGACATGCTCGCGTAACAATGATTAGCTACCATTGTTACGGGTTCAAGACGTGTCAAACAAGCAATGTACGACGAGTATCAACCAAGATGGGGCGGTGTGGTATATGTATGTCGTTCCTTTTCGTTTCGTTGTTTAATCTATATGCATTCTTTAGAATGAAGACGGAAGATGGAACCGGAACGGACGCGCCTATTCATGAGGGGAAGGATGAGTTAACATTAAGGATTGAGGCGGAGTTCGAACGCTATATCTTGATTTTCGCCAACAAGGTTAAGCAAGTTCTCCAAGAGTCGTTCGAGGGAATAGTGACCGAGATGGTTCGAGACCGAGTGCCTAAGGTCGTGAAGGAAGAGTTAGAAAAGAGGTTTCCTAAACCTCAAGGTGACGGTGACGAAGGAGCAACTATGGGGATTGAATCTCATGCTTCAAAATTTGCTGATCACTCTTTGGGTAAGAGAACGTTAGAATCAAGAGGTGCTCCTAGTAAAAGGGCGAGAAGTACGCCCGGAGGTGTTGAAAAAGTGAAGAAGAGGAGTAAGACAGGTTATGGGCCTACGTGCTTTCGGTGTGGAGGACGAGGTCATTTTGCACGGGATTGTACGAGTGTACCTTTAAGCACGATCAAGTGCTTTATTTGCCAAAAGAAGGTACGCCGTAAGTCGGAATGTTCCGAATCGTTTGTAGATCGGGTTAGGAGGTTAGAGCGTGACTATCTGATGATCAGTGGAGCGCAAGGGTCCAACGATGATGTTTCAGGTATTTTCGTCTTTGGTACAAATATGCCTTATTATTGTTTATTTGTGCCGATGGATTCGTGTATGTATTAGGGACTTAAACTTTGCTTCGAGATCTATTTAGACTTAAGTGAACTCGGTGAAGATTCGGTTTGTTGATGGTTTTGATGATAGTGCACCAGGGTAGCGCCTGAGTCGTTGACTCGTGGAAAAGCGCCCTGAGGACGAATGCATAGTGGTAATACGTAGTATTGATGCGGGTGACATTCCTAATGGAAACACCCTATGATGACATTTGTATTGACGGACGAGGGCGTAAGACTTGGTGCAATCAAGCATTTCTTAGTGATAGGGTAAATGAATCCACTAAGCCATGAGAATGAACTTTGGCGTTAGGTTGTGAGCGCGTGTTCGCGTTTGTAGTGAAGTGGGTGAAACCCTTGAGAGCATGTGTGTATCGTTGACCGGATGCTTTCGTAGTGGTAACGGGTAAAAAGGATTTGATAGTTGGAAAAGTCTACCTTGCGGGTAGCGATAATTTCGTTCTAAAAGGATACGTGTTATGTTGACATTGTGTCATCACTTTAGTGGCGCAATCGGGTGACGGTAGACGTTAGTATTTATTATTATCGAATTGAGCTCTCGAGAATTCAGGAAGAGGGAACGACGCCAAGTATGGTCGTGTACGACGGTAAATGGCAAAATCGTTTGACTTTGTAATCTTGACGATTTGATTTAGGAACGAGGTTCTACGTTGGGAAGTTGGTAGTGTTACATCAAAGAAATTGTGTCGACTTTATTAGGATTTATATTCCTACCGAGGAAGCATAATGGGATTTGAGAAAGGGTACGATGCCTCATTGTCGTATACTTTGGGTAGTAGTTACAAAATAGCCATTTTGTGTACTACGAGGAAATTAGATATATGTGTTTATTTGGGGTCATCTCTCTGTTGACCGCGTTTGACTTGTGATAGGTGATGAGGGTATCTGGAAGGATTAACTCTTCGTTACCACCCTTGGTTGTGATGGATGGCAAGCGGCTCTCGGGAAGAACCGTTACTTGTATATTTACGATTTTAATTGCCCGTAGGAATTGTGCACATAGCCGTTTTGTGCACATGGTTGTGAGTAATAGTCGGTTTTACTCACACATTGGTATTAATAGTGCGGTAGCCGTGTTTCACACACATATTGTTGGTAGTGTTGTAATAGCCGTTTTTGCGCACTACGGATATATCACGATAGCCGTTTTTGTACACCTTGAGTTTTGTATTGAATAACCTTCTTATTGTTAGTATTAAAAACTACTGGTTGTATACGCCGGTGGTTCGGTCATGAGGACCATGTTGTGTGACTAGTGATACAATAGCCGTGTTCTGATCAAATACTTGTGGTAGATGCGTATTAGCCGTGTATGCGTACTAAGAGGGGTGTTAGGTGGAAGGTGTTATCCGTAAGGATTCATTTTTACTTGGCCTTCATCTTTTGGGGTGTTGAAATTAGGTTGAGACTTGGTGGTTTTTAGCATTGTACTTGGTAAGGGTACGCTAGGGGATTGATATCTTGGCACGAGATCGGTTAAGTTCTTCCCGATATAAGGGATTGAGCAAACTTTGTACTCGGAATTGTGGACTTTAGTAAATTGCGGGTGACAATTTGGTTATTAACGTTGACTCTTAGAGAATGATTGCCTAGAGAAGTTGGAAGAATACGTGACGACTTCGCGTATTCTAAGTGATCATTATAGACTTCGGATGTTGTGTGTATTGCACGTTTTGGAATGCGTGCAAGTGTGTATTTAGTTATTGGAATAATCTTCGAATTAATGATTAATTGACGATTCGATTTCAATGGCGGTTTTGTGATTGTGTGGCGAGTGTTGTACGCTCTTGACGGCCACTCTTTTCTTTTATGATTTTGGGGGTGTACGCGGTGTGCCGTTCTAGAGGCATTTCCGTTAATCGCGTTCGTGTGCGAGTAGAGTCTTGGTGGTTAACTATCCTTATGTATGTAGGTAACCGGGTTAATGGTTAGGACCAAGTTGGAAAGATGTAAGCCTTGGTGTTCCAAGCGCCTCCTTAGTGTTGAGATGGAATATAAGTAGACTAGCTATGCGGCCTAGGTGGATAGTGACTAGCAGGTGCCGCTAGGAAGTCATGGGTGTCGAGCCGTAAGGTTCGTTAGATTTGTGTGACCGCGTGTAGTTAGGTGACGTGTGACATCAGGAGTAGACCCCGTAAGGGGCGAGTCTGGGAGACTCGGTGTTAGTAATCGGAGTTGGATAACACAACGTCAGGTGCCTCCTTATACCTACTAGTGTAACTTTTGACCCCGATGATGTGATTGCTTTGATTTTGGGTACCGGTGAGAAACTCGGATTTACAACGGTGGTATAGTGTGATGTTTAGCGAGCGTTGACACTCAAACGATTTGAAAGACCGAGGTTCGAATATCTTATAGCGAGTCCTTGGAAGGATTATTTAGTATGACCAACGCCGGAGAATGCGGAAAAGTTCCTATCTAGTAGACGTGATGAGCGAACGGGTGTCGCTCATTTAGGAAAGGAAAGCTTCGATGGTCTTCGAAAAAGTCCCAAGTTGGACTTTAGAGTTAATTGCGAAGGTAGTTAGCGAAGTGAGACGGTATGGCGAAGTTCCCGATAGAGGGATACGAGAGATTTTCGAAAAGTGTCGGGATGATTCCCGAATATTCCACGATTGATAGGCGTGACGACAATGATTGTCGGTGGATTGTACTACTTTTAGGACGATTGTAGAGTGTAGGGTACGAGTTTGGATACTCGGCGTAAGAGCAAACGGTTGTAGTTATTGGGTCTCGTGGGTTGATTACCCGATATCCTGAAATGATGGAGTGCTATGGCTTTTGGAAAGATATATTATGATGTTTTCACGGTGTATTTCCGAGTGAGTGGTGAGAATTTTGATCGAATGGAAGTGTGAAGTACGGTTGTTGTATTATGATGCGTTAGTGTACGAAGTGAGAACCCTGATGAGTGATTGCTACAAGTGTAATTCCACATTGGAGACGGAAATGTTCAAGGTAGAGTGCTTAACTTCTAGTATTTGGTGCGGATCACGAGGACGTGATCCAATCTAAGTGGGGGAGAGTTGTAAGATCCTGTTTTCTTTTTGGGTTTGGACGCCGTCCAAACATTTGGGACGCCGTCCCAGTTTGAAGACCTGGACGCCGTCCAACATTTTGGACGCCGTCCAGAATGGCTGGCAGGCATGTCTTTTTGCTATTAATTATTTTAGATGGGTATTTTGGTAATTTCACTTCTTGGACGAATTTTAAAGCCCTAGATCAGTTTTGGGAGTCTCATTACTCCATTCACAACCACCAAACATCATCTACTTTAATTCTAGAGAGAGAGAGTGCTCTTAAGTGTGAGAAAGCTCAAATAGGAGAGGAAGAAGCTTGTTTCGGGTTCTAGCTCGAGCATTGAAGTTGTTCATCTCCTCATTAGCTTCGTTTTGATTGTGGTGGTAAGCCCTAAAATTGATTTCTCTAGTAAATATGTTTAAGGGTTAGGGTTTGGGTTAATGTTGTACATAAAACCCATGTATGAGTGATTTGGGGGTTTTGGGTAAGTTTGGGTCATGAAGACCCAAATGGTGACTAACCTAGGGTTTTGAAAGGGTAAATGGTGTAAATGGGTCTTAAAGACCTAAGTAAATACTAATACACTTATAGTTAATGTTAGTGGGTGTGATTTGGGTTGTGGGTGACCCAAATGGGTGTGTTGACCTAGAAATGGGTCAAATGGGTCTTTGATGACCTAGGTTGTCTTGCATGTATGAAAACGAGTTAACTTTGTGGTTAAAAGTGTGTTAAGACCTTAATTGGCTAAAGTTAGGGTTTTTGGTGAAGTTAACCCATTATTAGGGTTAAAGGTGCAAAATGGGTCGGGATTGCACTTAGGGTCAAAAGACTCTAGATTGTTAAGTGAGTTGCTTGACCGACTTGAGTTGTGAATTGATTATGTGCTAAAATGTAATAGGTACGTTACATTGACGTTGCAAGTTCGGTTATCTTACACGAAGACTTTGAGGTGAGTGGAATAATTATATGCGTATGTATATAATGTATCTATTTGTTGTAGCGTGAAACGGGTAGTGTCGAGGTGCTAAGACACCATGTTTCACGTGAAGAGTGTAGAATCGAGGTGTTAAGATGCCACTCGGGTGTAGCATCGAGGTGTTAAGATGCCACCTAGGAGTGTAGTGTCGAGGTGTTAAGACACCACTCCGTAAAATAATGAGTGATGCATCGAGGTGTTAAGATGCCACTCGGGGTGATGTGCCGAGGTGTTAAGGTGCCACCCTAGGGGTTAGTGGTGCGAGGTGTTAAGTGCCCTAACGGATGTTACGAACACCAATGGCGTTTTCGCGAGCGCCGTTCCCTTGTACTATTGGTTAACCATGGTTATTTGTGTTGTAAGCATATTATATTATTCGAGTTATATTTATATGCGGTTGTTATGCTAGCTTGGGGGTATTGGTGAATTATAGCTTGTTATTGCGACGATAAGCTAATGTTGTTTGTTAGCATGTTTGCGGTTGTGTAAGTGTATGCAAGTAGGTATAATTATATATGTATTCGTATAATTATTGCATTCACTAAGCTTTGCTTACCCTCTCGTTGTTTACTTTTTTATAGGCTCGGGCATTGACAAGGGTAAGAGCGTTCAATTGGATTAGTGATCTCCCGCTTGTTTTGTTAGGGGATGCTTTTGGGTGTTAGCTTTTGGAGTTCGACCGAGATTGGGTAGTTTAACCCCAAACACCATGCTCTAGTGTCGTTTGGAACTTAAACTTATATTTGGTCGAAACTTTTATTTTTGAACGAAACTCGTAAAATGGGCGATGTGGGCCCGTTGATGAAAAACTTTGTTTGATGATGAAAATATCTTAGTTTCACTTATATTGACTTGTGGTAAAAAGGTTTTCGTTTGAAAGTGTCGAGAAGCGGGTTTTCCGCTCGTGTGAGTTGGACCCGTGATCAGTAGCTGGAAGGCCATTGGGATGCCGTCCCAATTGATTGGACGCCGTCCCAGTTGTGTTGAGCTGGACGCCGTCCCATATTTCTGAGCTGGACTCCGTCCAGGATTCTGGACGCCGTCCAGATGCACTGCCATATTTTTTTTTTTGGTACGCGTTTTGAGTTTATGAAGTCGGGTTGTTACACTTCAATTAGTAGTCATATATAAACATGTTGGCCAAGTTTCATGTTAATCGGAGTTGCGAGTAAGCGGGGGTGAAACTGTGAAAAACAAAAGATAATTTGATCAGTCCCTTTCAGGTCATCCTCCGCGGTTACGAGGTTCCCTGCCTTTTATGCTCCGCGATCGCGAAGCTGTGGCTTCCAGGAGCTGTTTGCTGAATTGTCAAGTTTCGAACCAAAACTCACCAAATCACAACTTATGAACCGCAAACACTTAAAACGCATACCATACATCGTTGGAAATGTATTTTAATGAGGAATACAACTAAACACAAATCATCAATCAAAAACATCATTTTAAATGACTAAATCCTCGTCGAATGATCATTATCAAAGGTTCAAGGTTCATAATTTGCATCTAACAATTTGGACGTTAAACGTACACATATGGTATGCCGTTTTGAAGGTAATCATACATACAATACAACTAAACATTTACTAACAACGCTCATTATCATTTAAGACCTCAAATGTTCATATCAAAACCTATCAAACCATAACCAAGAATCACAAAATCAATAATCATGTTAATGTGAGATTTTCATGTCATCCAACATACCAAATCGAAGCATATGAAGTAACTAACTCTTTAAACACACAAACATTAACATCTAAACACATTTCATCATCCAAAATCAAAGATTTGACAAACCCATTTCAAGTGTTCATGCTAGTAATTCAAAACAGACAAATCGAGCATACAAATTACATACACAACAACCTAGTGAGCCATAGACACTAACTAACACCATTTCAAGTCTATAAAACGAATTTAGAGAAATCTAGAGTTTTAGAAAAACCTTACCCCAAGTTATGAAATTGGTATCTATGTGTAGAGGATGATGAGAGGATTCCAAAAGTACAATTTGTTTTGATGTTAGCTTCTTGATTTGGATCTAGATGATGAATGAATGAATTTTGAGACGACCCGTCCTAATCCATAAGGACGAATACAATAACATATGGTTACATTACGGGGTATTTGACCTCTAAATGATACATTTTACAAATAATGCATTCGTTTTTAAAAGACTAACTTTCATTGCATCGAAAGTTGGCAGGCATGCATACCATTTCATAATATATCCAAACTATAAATGACTTAGTAGTAATCTTGTTGAACTCAACGACTCGAATGCAACGTATTTTGAAATATGCCATAAACGACTCCAAGTAATATCTTTAAAATGAGAAAATGCACAGCCGAAGATTTCTTTAATACCTGAGAATAAACATGCTTTCAAGTGTCAACCAAAAGGTTGGTGAGTTCATTAGTTTTTCATAATCATTCATTTCCATCATTTTAATAGACCACAAGATTTCAATATTTAATTGTACACGTAACCCGAGTACAAAATAATACACATAACCTGTGTATAAAAAACATTCATATGAATTGAACACCTGGTAACCGACGTTAACTTTAACGCATAGAATATCCCCAAACAGAACCTCTCATCTGTATAATATTAATCTCGAAGTACTAAAGCCAGCTATATCCTGAATGGGGGTTGTTAGGCCCAATAGATCTATCTTTAGGATTCGCGTCAATTAGGGGCCATTTCCCTAATTCTTAGGCTACCAAGCTTGAAGGGCGATATTCGGTTTAATAATCTAACCATAGAATGGTGTTTTAAGTACTTGTGTCTATTTCATAAAACATTTATAAAAGCAGCGCATGTATTCTCAGTCCCAAAAATATATATAAAAAGGGAGTAATGAAACTCACAGTACTGTATTTCGTAGCAATTATGTATATGACGACACTGAACAAATGCAGGGTTGGCCTCGGATTCACGAACCTATATTAAGTATATATATTTATGTGTTGGTCAATATCAGTCTAACAATTTAGGTCAAGTCGTAGTGTATCACAATCCTAATGCTCGAGACCGATATGCAAAAAGCCACAGAAGTCAACTTAACCCATAATGACTTCCAAAATCTATACATGTTTATTATACAACTTAAACATAGTCGTTTTATATATTTAAATATATTTATTAGATTTTATTAGACTAAATAATACAAGTCATTTATTATTTATTATTAAATAAAAATTTATATTAAAATTTATATATGATAAAAATATACTTTTATATATTTCAAGTATTAAAATTTATACAGTTCACTCAATATAAAAATATAGTGGTATGTATTATGAATGTAATTATATTACGTGTGGTAAAAATATCTTTGTATCACATATTTATTTGATAAAATAATATTGATAATAATAATAAGTAAAAGTTGTATTATTTTGTGATAATAATAATAATAATAATAATAATAATAATATTTATTTACTAGTGAT